>NC_137024.1:33341324-33643824 GCF_032717465.1 Coenobita brevimanus
GAGAGAAATGGTATAGGTATATCCCAATGCCACATTATGATATACCTTTGAGTTTCACAGGCCTGAGGCTAAACAACTATAAACCAGAATATTTAACACATTCATCTTAATGATTTGGGTAGTAGATGGATGGTTACCATCGACTCTTGAGAGGTATTATTATGAGAGGGCTGGCCACACAATCATCACTTAGACAGGAAACATTCAGCCACAAGTACACAGGTCCAAACTGAGATTCTCACATTCTTAAAAATATTAATACCATACATCTCTCAAATTTTTTTTGTTCACCAGCTTCCAGCAACTGCTGTGATGTAATTAGCTGGCTTTGTCACATGGTTTACCTTCCAGTCCACAGAATACATCAACTGTGCCATGGCCGACCCCAATACAGCAGACCCTTGTTATACAAGGAACCAGTATGCAATGAATTGCTTATATGATGAGAACAGTTAAGAACTATTTTTGTTTTTTTTTCTGTTCTGAAAGCATCCAACCTTTGGCTCTAAAAAAATAAATAGCTAACCTATTACGCTAGAGCACTAATTCCCCTCAAAGTAGACCTCATCTGACTTCATGCACATAGCCCAGCATTCTTTCCACAGCCTGAAATGTATTTCAAAGTCAGTTTTCAGTATCTCCTGCAGGTGCTTCATCACATACGTCATGATCTCTTCTCTTGAATTAAATCGGGAACCTTTCACCGGAGTTTTGAACTTGGGAAATAACCAAAAGTCACACACAGCCATGTCTGGTGAGCAGGGAGCCTGCCAGACATGCAGGATGTTGTCCTTGGTGGAAAATTCCTGAGTCAGTTGAAAAGAATGGGCAGGGATGTTGTCAAGGTGCAGCTTCTAACTTGCTGCTTTCCAAAGGTCTGGTCTCTTCCGCCAAACTGCATCATGAAGACAATGGATAACAATGAAGTAGTAATGTTTGTTGACAGACTTAACTTCTGGTGTGTATTTGTGATGCACCACATCACGGTAGTCAAAAAATAAATAAATAAAATTAAAAAAAAACGAAAAATTGTCAACATGCATGAGCATTTCACCTTGCTGCGGAACTCACGTACATTTTTTTGGCAGAGGCAACCCTATATGCTTCCACTGAGATGACTGTGCTTTGCTTTCTGGGTCATACCTGTACACCCAAGTCTAATCTCCAGTGATAACACTCATCAGAAAGTCTGAGTCACAATTTCCATACTCCAAATGTCTTGAGTGATCTTATCAGAGAGAAGAGATCATGATGAATGTGATGTAGCACATGCAGGAGATACAGAAAACCTACTTTGAAAAATGTTTCAGGCAATGGAAAGAATGCTGGACTACATAAGTCAAGTCAGAAGGGTCCTACTTTGAGGGGTGTTAGTGTTCTGGCTCAACAGGTTAGCTATATACAGGCATATCTTGGCTTAATGATGTACTTACAGTAGTTAGGTAAAACCCCATCATCAGGAGGGGCATTGTATAAAGGCGTACTTTTAACATGTGAAGTAATGTGGAGTGTTTATCAGCCTTGGATTTCCCCCCAAACCAAGCCCAAAACCAACCCAAACGAGCCCAAAAACAAGTTTAACCCCTTAACCACGGGGTGTCACTCGTGATGCTCGGGCACAACGGATCATACCGCAGGGCGTCACTTTCGTGATGCACGGGCGCAACGGATCATACCACGGGGCATCACTTTTGTGATTTTGTGTTATTTTGAATTCGCCCGGGCTATCAAGTGGTGACTTGTATCATCTATCAGTACTGCCAGTGTCTAACAATAGTCAGTGCTGCTAATGTCATCTGTACTCCCATCCATTGTTGACAATTTAGCCATTTTTCCCCATTCTTGACTCCCCTCCCTACCTCCCCTCCATTACCCTCTCCTCTCTCCTGCCCGGCCACGCCATGCTACGCAAATCTTGCCCGGATTTTTCCACTTATTTCATCCATTGAAATGGGCCCTACAGTATACCCTATTCTTATACAAAATAATATATATACAAAAGAGAAAAGGTAATTGATAGTGCCATACACCTGGAATTGGCTAATTATCACCTGGCAACACCCCACGTGCACTCGTTTGCTAATTTTCCCTGCTTATTTCCCCTTGAAATATGCCATATGACCTATTCTTGTAGTAAAGATATATAAAAGAAAGGAAGGGAGATGCCTAATGATGTTTACATTTACCTGGAACTACCTAATTTATTATGTATTGTCTAGATTTCCTGCCAATCATTTCATAGCATATAAATTAGCAGCTGTCACCACACTGACACTGTCAACCCTTGCCTGCCCATACACGCCACGTCATTCAGTTTAGTTTCGTCTTTCGAGGTGAAACCACGTCGGACTCGCGCCCCTCCATTTCCGCCACTTCTGCGCCCATTGCAAAGGGCCCTGTGACCTCTACCCCTACTAAACCTCGTGTGGGAAGGGTAAAGGACTAAGTGACCCTGCTGTGGAACGTGAACTGGCTGATTTATCGATGATAATGATGGATAGTGACTTTGATCTTTCAGGTGAATCGTGTGATGAGCCTGGGGGGGAAATGGTGACAGAAACTGCCAGTACCAGTGCTTCAGTGTCCCAAGTTTGTCCTGGCCCCAAGGGAAAGGAACCCTTAGTGCAGCAAGGGAAGGAATTTGGGAAGGAAGTGAAGAAGAGGCGGGTTAGCCCCGGAACAATGGCCCAGCGTGACCCAGCCCGCCATGAGTCCCGAGGTGAATCACCTCCCTGTTCTCCCAGCCCCACTTCACTAATATCTTCCACCTCTTCAGCAGAAATTTCTCCTGAGTCTTCGTCATTGGAGTCTCCACCAGCACCTACAGTGAAGGCAAGCCGTAGGGGACAAGGTAAATCCCTTACTCGTCGTAAAAAAGAGTAGCTTCTAGAGTACAGGATGCTAGTGGTACACGGCAACCTAGGGTCAGTGAGAGTGACCTTGAAATGGCCCAGTCTGCCTCACAGCCACCCTCCACCCTCACCAACCCTACACCGCCAAGAGAGGGAACCCTGGATGCCTTCGTGTGGACGGAAGGTTTCGATTTCGTCCCGGAACAACTCCACTTCGACAAGTTCCTCTGGGATACAGCCTGCCTTCACTCTTGACGAGGATGCTGAGTGTGTGGACTACCTTTTTGCCTTCCTTGATGACGAAGTCATGCAGCACATACGTGATGAGACCAACAGATACAAGTCACAATGTGCTGCAAGTGGTGCAGGTCCAGCAAAAATGCAACATGGACCGTGCTTGGAGTGCAGGAACTGTATGTGTTCCTCGCCCTCATGCTTCTCATGCCACATTCAAGGAAGCATGAGTTGGAAGATTACTGGTCCATGGACCCCTCACCCACCTTCAATCAGTACATGGCCAGAGATCACTTCCGTAACATCATGGGAAACCTGCACTTCACCAACAATGATGTACCTTCCCAGACTGACCCACTCTGGAAGATCCGGGAGATTCTGAACAGAATGACGGATAATTTTATGTCATTCTTCCACCCATTTCAGGAGACTGTCATAGACAAATCCTTGGTTTTGTTCAGAGGATGTCTTAGGTTTGTACAGTACATTCCAAGCAAACGTCATCGGTTTGGAATCAAGTTCTTTGCACTGTGTGACTGTAAGACAGGGTACATCATTGACTTCGTCATCTATTCAGCCAGCACTGTTGATCTGTACAAAACACACTCCCTTGGCTTCTCAGGCTGTGTAGCGAAACTGCTGCTTGAAAAATATTCTGGTGGGAATCATGTGCTGTATATTGACAACTACTGTACAGCACCAAAACTTGCTAAATACCTTTCAGAGCACGGCATTGGCTCCTGTGGCACTGTCAAGAGTAATCGTGCCCACTTCCCCAAATTCCCCAAGGCAGGAAATTCGCAGCGAGGAGACGTGCACCTACGCAAGTCTGAGAAGATGCTGGCAATACAGTGGCATGACAAGAGGGTTGTGCACATGCTCACCACCGTACACAAGGGGGAATTGAAAGACAGTGGGAAGGTCGACCGTAGGACAGGCGAACCTGTGATGAAACCTGATGCTGTCATCGAGTACAATATAAACACGCGGATGGTGGACAAGTCCGACATGATGACTGGACAGATTGACTGCCTCAGGAAGAATACTAGGTGGTACAGGAAAGTTTTTCTGCACCTCATTGACATGACAATGCTGAACACCTTCATCCTGTACAAGATAAAGGCAAAGCCACCCAAGTCCTTCTCCCTGAGGTTGTTCGCCAGGACTTGTGTTCAGCAGCTGCTTGAGAGGTATGGTAAGGTGACAACAGCTCCAAGGCACCATTCTATAAGACTCCCTGACAAACTTGAGCAGAGGGCATACATGGATCGGCACACCTGCTTTTTTTATTACCACAGCCTGAAGCAGTTCTAAAACAGTGCAAGTGGAAATGTAAATAATGTGTAAATAATGTGTAAGTAGCAAGTGAAAGCAATGGATGTAAATATGATTGAACAGTGGAATATAGTTCTGTAAGTTACTGCAAGTGACACTGCATAACATAGTGTAAATAAAACAGAAGTGTAACTAATGTAAATACAATTGAAAATGTAAACAGAAATGTAAATAATTAGTAATATAAGAATATGAGTACAAATACTTGGAGTAATGACAGTGAAAGTGAAAGCTTCACTCTCTACGTAGTTTACTGAACAAGAAAGTGAATGCCTGGAGTGAAAATAAACAACTATTACTGAAGGAAACTTATGGATAAATACAGTAGATATATATGTGTGTAATACAGTACTAGGAATATAAAGTGTGAGTGTGTTTAAGAATAATAAATGACAGAATACCAGCAGGGAACGAGCTCGGGTGGGAAGCTAGTATACGCTCGTAATTTTCATTGCTTTCACAGTATTTTTTTTTTTGGAGTATGGATTCCAAACTACTTGAAAATCATAGAATTGTGTTTCTAGTGATAATATCAGGCTGTAGTAATCATATTACGGGGTGTTGGGAAGTGTAAAGTGAAGACTTCGTTACTCAACTTCAGAAGTCTCCACAAGTCCTATGGTAATCGACAAAGGCTCAACAAACATCCCAGGAGAAAGCTGAAGGTATGTGCCATATGCATATGTAATTGTAACATTCTAGGACTAGTAACTGATTTTTGGCAAATATTTTTAAGAAGTCAGTTGGGGCGCAATTATCCCCGTGGGACGTGCAGGGACCGCTTCAGACATCCCTGCGGTTAAGGGGTTAAAGCCAATCTAAATGGCCTAACAGTTGTCAAGGAAGCTAACCTAAGTGTAACACCTGTTAATAACTCACTGAAACCAACAAATAAAGCCTGAAAATCATAGGGAATAGGTTAGAAAATATCAAACACCTCTCATCACTTCTTTTAAGTCCATGTCTGATCCTGGTCATCATCCTTGCTATCCCCAGGCTAGGGGACATATGGTGCTCCCTACCGCTCAATCCTCTTCCTCAAATCCCTCAAACCCCATTGGAGGGTCAGAAGGGAAGGAAGCCTGGCAAAGGTGGAGTGATCATAGTGGGAGACTGATGCACTGGCTTTGGGAGTGGCAATGGACCGCGATGCGATGGCTCAGGCAGTGGCGATGGGATGTGATGTGATGGCTCAGGTGTTGAGCTCATGCCATGAACACGATCGTGTGTCTCGGTAGCAACTGGCTGGGTTGTTTACAAATAACCACCAAGCACAAGGTTGCCAGACATGAATGAAGCAGGGCTTATTACCAACAGTGATAAACAACAGTGACATTGCCATTATTTCTGGTAGATTAACTTCAGTCCTACAACCACTTGATGTCTGTGTGAATACACCATTTAAAGACCGCATCCGTCAGCAATGGAAAGAGTAAATGATCAGTGGCAAAATGTCATATACATGTGGTTGGAATATGCTTGCTTCAGGTCTGGATGAGCTGTGATTTTATTATCAAGGCATGGAACGATATTTCTGTGGAATCAATCATCAACTCTTTCAAGAAATGTGGAATATCTAATTCAATGGATGGTGCAGATGACATTTTGTGGGCGGATGATGAAGAGGAAACCAATGCCAAAGCTACACCTTTGAATTCAGAGTTTGATCCTTATAATGAACAATTGCAAACTATAATGCAGGATGAAATTTATGAATTGATGATATCAGATGTGGATGATACTGATTTTGAAGTCTTTTAATCACTGACAGTTAATGTGATGACTTTAAAAAAATGTAACTTTCCTTTAACCTATTTTATAAAATTCATGGTCACATGATTTAAAGTTTTTAATACAGTATGAGTTTACATTTGAATATTAAATGTATAACCCATTTTGATATCGGAGGTGGCACATGGAGCCTAGGTAGCCTGTAAAACCCATAGAAGCTGATTTAAAGTAAAACCTAACCAAAGGCTGTGTTGCATGGCAATGTGTTAATAGAGTCACTTTACTGGTCAGTGGGAAGAGAGATAAAGGACTGGAGTTACTGGGCCAGCAAGCTCCCAGTGTCTAAAGAGTTGGTACTCGTCTTATGCACAGAGTATACCTCTAAACCCACGTTTTGTATGGAACTATTGAGAGCAGTCTTATACATAGGTCGGCCTTATACAGTACAAGTCCCATTATTCGGCATCTATGGGACCAGGATGATGCCGAGAAATTAGATTTGCCGAATAATCAAAAACCTACCCACAAGTACCTTAAATATATTGGTGAACACTGTCATCACCACTTATGGTATTACAACTGTGTTTGGAGAGAGTACTGTATACTGTACAATCCTGCAATCAATACAGTACTATACCTGAATCTGAAATATATATATATATATATATTAACACATTGCCATGCAACACAGTAGGAGGAGGCCGTAGCACGGGCCGAACAGGGTAGTACTCCCGAGGGGAATGGGAATGCTGGTGATAGGGAGAGCTGGAGCTCCTGTTTCACTAGCTATCTAACCATCCCCCTTTGCTGACCTTTTCAGTGTGACAGTAACATGGAGAGTAGACCAGCATACTCTCCCAAACATTCCCTCTAACTATCTATGCACTACACCACATGCACTTTACATTTCACACAACGTATCCCACTACGTTACAGGGGTTGGCGCCAGCAAGGGCATGCGGCCAGAAAACTTTGCCCCCGCTACCTAGTGGCGGACTTCTGGGGGGAGGCGTGGCGGGGGTTCCGCCGGCATAGATCATGGGTCCAGGGCGAGATGGGGCTCGGGCCTGTGCTAGAGGGTACAGGGCATTGCGGTTCCCAGGCTGTCGCTTCCGCCCAATAGAGAGGGGCCCGAACCTGGGAGTAGCGCCTCAGGAGGCTGCCCTATCAGTGGGTGTATAATGGCGGGATAGTTGTAGTGCCAAGACGCGCTTGGAGGATGTCCCTGCAGCTGTCCTGGCAGGGTGCCCCGAGGCCACTACCACAGCCACTGGTAAGCTGGTGGGCTAGGGGTCCCAGATCCATTGCCTGGACCTGGGATTGTGCAGTGAGTGGGACCTGTGCTGTGTCTGTCCCCATTTATTAATACTGAAGATGACAAAACAAAAAAGGTTTCAAAGCAAGCCTGAGGACAGTAAATCACCCATGGGGATGAGGGTGGGTTCATGGAATGTGGGAAGTTTGAGGGGAAGAGCAGGGGAAGTCGTTGAGGCATTCAGTAGGAGGTGGGTGGATGTGGCGTGTTTGCAGGAAGTCCGGTACAGGGGTGGATCAGCCAGAAAGATTGTTGGGAAGGACTGTTGCTATAAGTTGTTTTGGCAGGGGGGGACAGACGGATATGGAGGTGTTGGTGTGATGGTTGCGGAGAAATGGGTGGAATATGTTATGAATGTTTTGAGAGTAAGCGATAGGATATTGGTAGTGAAAATTCTGGTGGGAAGAAAGATAGCTGTGATTATATCGGCATATGCCCCACAGGCAGGATTGGATGAATCAGAGAAAGATAGATTTTGGGATGATTTAATACGTGTAGTGGGTGGTATGCGGGATGATGAGATAGTGATTTTGGGAGGGGACTTAAATGGTCATGTAGGTGAAGCAGCACAAGGTTATGAAGGAGTGCATGGGGGATGTGCATATGGTCTAAGAAATGCAGAAGGGGAAAGGATACTTGAGTTTGGGGAGGCAACGGACATGATTGTGTGCAACACATATTTTAGGAAAAGAGACAGTAGGTTAATTACGTATGAGTCTGGGGGAAATAGCAGTCAGATAGATTATTTTCTGGTTAGGAGGGCCGATAGGAGGTTAGTGAGGGATGTTAAAGTTATAGGAAGTGAGGAATGTGTGCAGCAGCACAAACTATTGATTTGTGATATGGTGCTTAAAGAACAAGTGATGAAAAAGAGGACTTATGTACCTAGGAGGAAAATATGGAAGCTGAAAAACCAAGTAGTAAGGGATGCCTTCTATAGCGAGTTGAGGAGAGTGGTGGCTGAACATGGAGCTGTAGACAGAGGCGTTAATGAACAGTACAGAGCCCTCAAGAACAATTTCTTGAGAGTTACTGATGTAACATGCGGCTGGACAAGAGGACCACCAAGACATAAAGTTACTTGGTGGTGGGATGAGGGTGTAGAAGCTGCAATTAAGGAGAAAAGAAGGCTTTTCCGGGAATGGAAGAAGGGTGGTAGCAAAGATGAATATTTGGCTGCCAAGCGTAGGGCTAGGAGAGAGGTATACAGGGCAAAGTCTGAGTCACAGAGACAATTACTTGATAACCTAAATCATGGGGAAAGGAAAAATATATTTAGGGTGGCAGGTCAGGTGAAGAGGGATAATCGGGATATCATAAGTGAGCAGTGTGTGAAGAATGATGAAGGAAGGGTAGTGGTGAACAGTGAGGATATTAAAGATGCATGGAGAGAGCATTATAACCGGTTGTTGAATGAGGAGTTTGACTGGGACAGGGAAGGTTTGGAGCCAGCAGATCCAGTGTCTGGCCCTTGGCCTTTGATTGATACTGCTACTGTGAGTGAGGCAATAGGCAGGATGAGGGTGGGGACGGCAGCAGGTGTGTCTGGGTTGACTGCCGAAATGTTGAAGGCCTCAGGCGATATAGGGGTGAGTTTAGTCACTGACCTGATAAATAGGATTATTTATGAGTGTGTTGTCCCAGATGATTGGCTGAAGAGTGTAATTGTAAATGTGTATAAAGGGAAGGGTGATGCCCTGGAAAGAGGAAATTATAGAGGTATAAAGCTTTTAGATCAGATAATGAAGGTAATGGAGAGAGTTTTAGAAGGTATGATTAGAGAAAGAGTGAATATTGATGAGATGCAGTTTGGGTTTATGCCAGGTAGGGGGACCACTGATGCCATATTCATTGTTCGACAGCTTCAGGAAAAATATATTGGTAGGAGAAGGGATCTTTATTTTGTTTTTGTTGATTTGGAAAAGGCCTTTGACAGAGTCCCTAGAGAGGTGGTGAAGTGGGCAATGAGAAAGCTTGGGTTGGAGGAGTGGCTGGTTAGGGTGGTTATGGCCATGTATGTGGGTGCTCACACCCAGGTGAGAGTGAATGGAGATTTGAGTGATGAGTTTTCCGTGAATGTTGGTGTGCATCAGGGGTCAGTCTTGAGTCCCATGTTGTTTATCATGGTACTTGAAGCCCTTTCACGTGACTTTAGAAACGGACTCCCGTGGGAGTTGTTGTATGCTGATGATTTGGTGTTGATTGCAGAGAATGAAAGGGAGGCGGAGGAAAGATTTAGGAAGTGGAGAGATGGTATGGGGCAAAAGGGTTTAAGGGAAAATGCAAATAAAACAAAAGTGATGATATCTAGGGTTGGTGGCGGTACTGTCAAAGACGAGGGAGAGTGGCCATGTGCAGTTTGCCACAAGGGCGTGGGAAGTAATTCCATCTTGTGCGGTGTGTGTGATAAATGGGTGCATAAGAGATGTAGTGGTATCAGAGGTAGACTGCAAGATAATGCTGATTTTATGTGTACGGCGTGCCGGGGTGAGCAGGTGGAGATCGTCAGACGTGAAAGGATTGAACCTGCTGGTGAATCTCTTGAGTGTGTGGAAGAGTTTTGTTATTTGGGAGACATGTTGTGTGCTGGAGGTGGGGCTGGAGCTGGCTCTGTGGCTAGGGTGAGAAGTGGTTGGAAGAAGTTCAGGGAGCTCTTGCCTCTCCTGACATTGAGAGGGCTCTCCCTACGTGCTAAGGGGTCTTTGTATGCAGCATGTGTTAGGAGTGTAATGCTGTATGGCAGTGAGACCTGGGCAGTGAAGGAGGAAGACATTCACCGGCTCAGACGTACAGAAAAGACAATGATTAGGTGGATGTGCAGTGCGTCCCTGCGTCCAAGGCCTGGAGGGGCTGGGTTTACAATGGAAGAGTTGAGAGGTAGGATGGGACTGGAGTGTATTGGTGTTGTGATGAGGAGAGGTAGATTGAGGTGGTTTGGACATGTGGAGAGGATGATGGATGATAATTGGGTGAGGAAGGTGAGAAGTGTTAATACTGGGGGTGGGGTTATGAGGGGTAGACCGAGAAAGACATGGGACGAGGTCATTAAGTGTGACCTTAGGGTTAAGGGACTGAACAGGGAGGCTGCAATGGATCGTGCAGCGTGGAGAGCCGCCATTAGGTGACCAAGGCCGACACATGCAAGCATGTTGGAGCCTTTAAAAACGAAAACGAAAACGATATATATATACAGTAATCACTCTAATATCCGGACGCCCAATATCCGAACATCCCCACTATCCGGACATAAGAATGTTTCATACTGTACTTTTTTCCATACTATACTTACCTCATTTCACTCTTTAATGTCCTTTATTGGTGTGAATAGGGTGTTAGGAGCTATGCATGTGCAGTAGGAAGGTGTTTTTCTGAGTTAGGCTAGGTTAGGGTCCATAAGTACCAGTCCAGGAGCCAGTCACCAGAATGTTTATTATTGTATGAACCTACTTCTAAACCCTCATTTTATGTTTCTTTTGCATTTATTTCAGTCATTTATGTGCCTTATTGGTGTGATTTGGGTCTTAAATAGGTGCTATGCATGTCCAGAGGGAGTTGTATAGGTGTTTCTCTTAGTTAGGATCCATAAGTACAAGTCCATAAGCTGGGGCCCAATATCCGGACAGAACCAATATCCGGACCTACCTATGGCTCTATTACGTCGGATATTGGAGTGATTACTGTATATATATATATATATATATATATATATATATATATATATATATATATATATATGTATATATATATATATATATATAAATTAGTGAACATACACAAGGGTAATGACACATTAGGCCTACAAGTCAGATAACACTTCCTGGATGGCCGAAATGATATGGAATACTACCTACCAGCTCAGTACATCACTTGTATTGGTGAACTCATCACTACTTATATTATTACAAATATGTTTGGAGTGAGTACTGTATACAGTACTTTTTCCAAACAAAATAAAATAGTCGGAAAATTGCATAAAATAAAGTAAAGGGATCTGAATTGGTAAGGTCTTTCTGATGAAAGTTATAACTTATATTTAGCACTCATTCTTTTGTTCGTTTTTTTGTTTACATGTGAAAGGAGAGTACTGATGGAAACAGTAATGTATTCCATGAACCCCTTAATAACCTCCGACATTGAACAACCCTTTACAGTACCGATGTCGAGTTAGTGAGCTATGGAAAAACTGTGAACAATTATGGGAATGGAACGAAGGTCACTGCTATGTTTACACGACTCTACGCTACGATTCCAAGCAGTCAGGGGGTCAGTTAATCTCAGATGTTTTCGTCCATTTGGTAAATGGACCGTAACTTTATCAATTCTCCAGTCAATCACAGCGAATCATAGCATGGGTTTAGGAAGCTAAATAACACATTTCTAGGTGCACCAGACGATTATCTTCACATCTTATAAGAAAATGGAAGAAATTAAATCCCTCTCTGAGTACGGAAAGTTCTTCCATTCTTCTGAAATCAATTTATTTTTCTTAAAGATGTGAAGATAATCGTCTGGCTCACCTAGCAATGTGTTATTTAGCTTCCTAAACCCATGCTATGATTCGCTATGAGTCACAGAAAGATTGATAAAGTTACGGTGTATTTACCAAATGGGCGAAAACATCTGAGATTAACCGACTGCCTAACTGCTTGGAATCGTAGCGTAGTCATGTAAACATTCCAGTGACCTTCGTTCCCTCCCCATAACTGTTCAGTTTTCTTTATAGCTCACACTAACTTAACATCAATGACATCGGTACTGTAAAAGGTTGTTCAGTGCCGGAGGTTATTAAGGGGTTAATGGGATATATTACTGTTTGCATCAATGCTCTCTCTTTCACGTTAAGCACAAAAACAAACAAAAGAATGAGCACTAAATACGTTTAACTTTCATCAGAGAGACCTTAGCAATTCATATTCCTCCAGTTTATTTTTAAGTATTTTTCTGACTTTAGGTTAGGTTAGGTTTGGTTAAATTATTAGGTACAGTTAAACTCAGTTAGGTTAGGTTCAGTTAAACAGGACAGTTCCTTCCACCATTATGCTGAGGAATAAAAATACTAGAACTGTCACAGACGTACAGCTAAAAACAACAGGGAAACTGATTTAACAAGCAACATTTATTTATGGGTAATGCATTACAGTGTCAGTGGTTCATGGGCTACTCAATTACCGGTGTCATTTTCAGGAAGGCATCAAGAATGAAAGAATTTCAAGAATTAGCGTGGGGGCTTGGAACGTAACCCTCGCTAATTTGGTGGGGGTGGTTACTGTAGTGTATGATACTGTGCAATATTGTAATCAATACAGTACTATACCTGAATCTGAATAAAAATATAGAAATTAGTGAAAATACAAGTGTAATGAAATATTAGGCCTACAAGCCACAGATAACACTTCCTAGACTGCCGAGATGATTCCGGACATCTGCCGAACAATAAATGATTTTCGTAAATGGGACTATTTCTCAAAACTGCCGAAATGTCGGATCTATCGAACAATCAGCTGCCGAATAATAGGTCTTTTACTGTACACTGGCAAATACGGAATGTCACTACAATACAGGGAGTCCCTGACATACGAAGCCCCAACATACGAAGCCCCAACATACGAAAATTCTAAGGTACTGAAAAATATAGGACAAATTTCCCCTAAACAAAATGCATTTGCTTTAATGGTACGAAAAGCGCTATAAGAAAATTATTCAAATTTGGTGTACAACCGACCACAGTGCCACTATCGTGTATGGCAAGGTAAGCAACTATCTCTGCTTCATCCCAGTCTGTTCCCACTCCCGGGCTGTGTAGTGCATGCCTTCTGTACTCCAGGAATCTTTCGCATCTTTTCCATCTTGCATCATGCCACCCAAGTGTCCTTCACCTTCCTCATCATCATCTGTGGAGCCTCTCAAGAAGCAACACTGTACCCAGACACTGGAGTGCAAGCTCGAAATTATCAAGGGGCACGAAGAAGGCCAGAGCGTGAGTGAGATCGAGCCTCACCTGTATATACTGTACAGTACTGTTTTCTATACTTTCTCAGAAATTTGATAAACAAACAACTGCTTAAAGTTAATTTTTAGCTTTAATTAACATTTCTAATGTAGATTTAGGAGCTTACAAGCAGCCTAGTACAGTGCACAGTAGTTAGTTGACAGTTTTTTAAGGGGCTCCTGGAATGCATCTCCTCATTTTCTTAAGCTTCTTATGGAGAAAAATGCTTCAATATACGAAAAATCAATATACGAAAGATTTTAAAGGTACCTTATCCTTTCGTTTATCAGGAACTCCCTGTATTATGATGAATACCATGTATGTTTGTTCAGTATGTTCATACCAATGTACCATATCACTACAGGCTTTGTAAAACTGTAATATATACAGACGTCGTGGATAAAACAGTTTGGCATGACCGAGCGATGTGCAGGCATTATTATGTTATGACACAACACTATACTGTATGTAATTATGTAAGTATATAGCTATAGGAAAAATATGTAAAACAGGTAGTTATGTCTGAAATTTTCCTGAAGGAGATAACTACACATCCCCTAGCCTAGACTAACTAAGAATGCCAAACACCTTTTGATCAGGTGCTGGAAACTTGACCGACACACACATGCACATACATACACACACACAGAAGGGGATATAAGTTCGAAATCACATGTCGGAGATGCAGAGAGCCAGAGACAGCCAGACAAGAAGGAAGGACAAGGAGAGTACGAGCTACAGAGAGAGTGGAAAGGCATTAGCTCGCAAAAAAGGTCTCATCAAGCTCTTTAACTTTCCATTCACTTATCTGTCTCACAATAAACTCCATCAACCCCAATATGCCTATTCATCACCTTCACTTACGATACAAGAGAGGAAGGTGCGACAGAGACGACCTACACTGACATCTCCTACAATGCCTCACCATTACTCTCTCTCCTGGTACCACTCCCATCGACGATACAACCAAACAACTTTCTCTATCTAATCAAACCCCTCTCCTACATCCTTTGACGCTGGTAACAAGTTCGCGCCATACAATGCCTCACGACTTTATATTGACGGTGCTTCGACAATCTACAATTACTACCAACCTCCCTATCTCTCTATGCGATTATCTACGTTTCGGCTATGACTTAAATCGATACTGGTGGCAGCAGTGGTTAAGCAGACAGGGTGGTAGGTAGGTAGGTAGGTAGGTACAGTGAGTCCCTGATAAATGAAAACCCAAAGTACGAATTTTCAACGTTATGAAAGCGATGAATATAGGACAAATTCCACAATACGAAAGTATCTGTCTCAATGATACAAAAAGCGATACGAAAGGGAATATGAAAAATGGGTGCTCGTTTGCGGCGAGGAAACGAACTAACCCCTCTCTGGTAAACAATTTTTTGCGCGCTTCTCAGCTGAGTCCATGGTTTCGGGACAATTCGCTGTCAGGATGATTCCCCGTCATTTATTTACATTGCAGTTTATTTAGCAAATATATTAGTTTTCAAGTTGTATGAGTTATAAAGATGATGATGAATTATTCTTTTCATAATAAATGTAAAATACGGCATCAAATAGTTGGCATTAACGGAAAAAATATAAATACTGTCCACTCAATCCTCGTAAATAGCGTGTTTATAAATCACGGATTCGTAAATCACAGCTAAGTAGCTATCAGACTGCCGGCACCCTTAAATCGCTGTTAAGTCATGAAAATCGCAGATCTAGGCACCGAAGTGGGCCTTTTCCGAGGTGAATCGTAAACCGCGGCATTCAATTTGAAAATCGCGACCCAACAACCAATCACCACCCGTCCCTGGTGGCAAGTGTGCATACTAATGCCGCCATGTTGTTGTTGTTCCTCCTGCCAACCCGCACACTACAGAGCATCGCCGTGGAGTACGAGAGCTACCTGCCTTTTTTTGTGCACTTTCCCCCCCACCTCCTACCTTCCATGGCCCCTCCCGAACCCCTGATGAAGCGCTCTAAACAGCATGGCATCAAGAAGCATCCGCCGTTGTCGTACAATCAATGTTTGGAGCTCATTAGTCATGTTGAGAAAGGAGAGAAGTTTGCAAGGCTGGCAAAAGAATTTGGGCAGAACAAGTCGACCATAAGGACGATCTACAAAAACAGGGAGAAAGTGAAGAAGTGCATCAAAGCTTAAGGAACGGCTCATTGATGGCCAGGTACCGTGCAGAGACGAGGCAGTAATTTGGACAGAAAGATGTCTGGAGATGTTCGTCCATAGGCAGGCAAGGAAGAATATTCCAGTCGACGGCTCAGTCATCAGGAAGAAGGCTAAGAGTTTTCACAAAATGGCAAGTCAGCGGCTCGGTATCAACCCCCCTAAGCCCTTCCATGCTAGCCATGGGTGGTTGTCTAACTTTCTGACAAGGAAGCACCTGAAGAACATGCACACGACTGGAGAGAGAGTGTTTGCTGACATGGCGGCGGCAGAGGACTTTCCAACCGTCCTCCAGGCAGTTATGGAGGAGGAGGGGTTATACAGCAGAAACTGTTTTCAACTTGGACGAGACTGGACTCCAGCGGAAAAAGCTGCCTAGCACCACATACATCCCATGTCAACACTGAAAGGCCCGGGGAAGGAAGCTCGACAAGAGGCGCTACACAGTCATTTTTTGTACCAATGTCAAGGGATCATTCAAGATGAAGCCTTTTGTAATTAATAAGACAAGAAAACCCCACGCCATCCGCAACCTCGAAGACATGGACCAATCAGGAGTGTATTGGCGTCAGCAGGCTAAGGCTTGGGCTACCACAGGCTTAGTCGTGGACTGGTTTGACAGATTTGTTGAGGATGCGAAGGCTCATTGCAAGCGTGTTAAAGTGCCGTTCAGTGTGTTGCTGCTCATGGACAACGCTCCTGCTCACCCACAAGCCCTAACATCATGTCACCCCAACGTCAAAGTTATGTTCCTCCCACCCAACACTACCTCTCTTCTCCAGCCACTTGACCAGGAGATAATAGCGAATACGAAGCTGTTTTACACCGTTATTTTATCGCCAGAGTACCTTAGCTGTCATCGACGATGCACCGGAGCAGCAGCTGCTGAGAGAGATCACGGCAGACAGCAGGGACAGTGAGACAAAGGTCGGTGTTGTTGAGCCTGACCCCGGAGAAAGTCGGGAGGTGTCTGTGTACCAGTTCTGGAGGAAATTTAACATCAAGGACTCTATCGACGCACCACTAGAGGCCTGGGGCAACCTTAATGTTGCAACGATTGCACGTGCCTGAAGCTTTCTCCTACCTAACCTCACGAGTGACAACGCGCCAACTCAGAGTGTAGAGGACAACGTACAGGCTGTTGTTCAACTAGCTCGGAATCTGCCGGGCTGTGGTGAAGTGTCAGCTAGTGACATAATGGACGTGATTACTGAGAAGGTTGATGATGCTGAGGCTGTCGTGGAGGCTGTTATAGAAGACGACGAGCACTTGGAAAGGCAAACTAACCGTGAAGTGAGTGAAGTGAATGAGCAGGAACGTGGCGAGCCTTCTATGAAGAAGCTCAGTGATTTGCTTGTTTACGTAGACTTGGCCAAGGAGATTGTGAAATCCACTGAACGTGATGAGGAAAGGTGTAGTGAGAGTATTGGTCACCTAGAAAAAGCTGTGCGTTTTTACAAGGATTTGCATAATCGTAGAGTTAATGAGAAACATCAGGAACTCATCACCCACTATTTTGCCCGGGTAAGGGCAGAAGCTGAGCCTGAACCACAGCCTGGCCCTTCACACAGAGGACGTGGACGACGTAGCATCTGTCATCTCTGAGGCAGACTTTGAGGGCTTCCTGAGGGAGGCAGAGGAGCTGGAGAAGGGAGAACAGCATGAGGGAGCACCCCCACCTCATGCTAAGAGGTTCTAAGTTCTTCCCAACACCACCACACTCCATTCACTTAAGCAATATTGTCATAGGATTAAGGTGAGATCCCTTAACATGGCTTATTTCTATTTCATACATGCACTGAATATTCCTAAATTTGTATGTTTGTGTTTGATGGTGCCTAGATAGGTGTAGGTAGGGTGTTGTGGGGGATGGTTGGCCAAAGTCCAGATCCATATTAATTTTTCACATAAGAGTTATTATTTATAAACCACAGAATTTGTAAATCACGGCAGTGGTCCAGACCCAAATTGCCGCGATTTACGAGGACTGAGTGTACAGTATACTGAAACGTGACTCAGGTGACGTACGATGTTTCACTTCATCATATGAGGCTACATATGAGACACTGGCCTTTATATAAATGCCTAAAACCTCAAGTGAACCTTCAACATAATCTAAAATTATACGAATAATCTTCATATTACATCTACATTCTCAGCTAATCAATCAATCTCAACCTACTGCATCCAAAAATTCCAATAAAAATTACTGAAGACAGCTATGAGACGCCAGATTATAATTCAAAGTCAACTACAACGTGGCAGAAGCAAGTTAATTATTGACTACAAGTGCAAATTACAGTGTACATAATATCCAAAGCCTACTCTGTTGATAGTTCCCCATGAAATTAGTTTTTATAGTATTAATCAATTAATATTAAGCATATTTATGGAATGATGGGGAATCGTCTTGGGTGCAAATTGTCCTGACGGGGAATTGTCCACGTTTTGATGCGAATTGACTTCACGGCGAGTTGTCCCAGAATCGAGCCCATGGCCCTCCTCGCAGCTTCGCTGTACGTGAGGATGTTTTTGCAGCTCTACACCTTTTCATTTCTCTCTTCACCTTTTTGTACTGTTTAGACATGCCTCCCAAATGTCCTGCATCATCTCCAGCATCGGGGGAGCCTGCTGCAGAGAAGCAGCAGCACCGTGCTCTAACTCTGGAGAGGAAATTGGAAATTATAAGACACCACGAGGAGGGGCAGGGAGTCTCGGAGATTGGGCGTGCTTTAGGCCTTGCAGCTTCCACTGCTGGGACTGTGACCAAGAAAAAGGAGATGTACAAGAAAATGGCCACCACGTTCCCTACATCTACAGGTATTACTTACTTCAAAATAGGAAGAGTAAAGTTTAGGTGGGGGGTCCGAGGGGGTCCGAGGGGGTCCTTTCTAAGTATATTTCAATGGGGAAAATTGTTCCAATATACAAAATTTCGAAGTACAAAAGGGTTTTTCGGTCCTTGTCCCTTTCGTTTATCAAGGACACACTGTAAGTAAGTGCGTAAGTCAGTGGTGTCATTGTCTCCACTCAGCAAATGATGACATAACGTTATATGGTAGTGAGACTTGGGCGGTAATGGAAAAGGATATTTGCAGGCTCAGTCATACAGAAATGGCAATAATTAGGTGGATGTGTAGTGCATTCCTGAGTACAAGGCCTGGGGGGACTAGGTTACGATGGAAGAGTTGAGAGGTAGGATGGGACAGGAGTGTATTGATGCTGTGATGGGGAGAGGTAGACTGAGATGGTTTAGGCATGTGGAGAGTATGGGGGTTGACAATTACGCACAGACAGTGTGAAGTGTTAATGCTTGGGGTAGGGGTGCAGGAGGCAGACCGAAAAAGTCCTGGAACATGGTCACAGAGTGCGACCTCAGGGATAAGGGAGGCTGCCAGAGTTTGAGCATGTTAATGTTACGGGTAGAGTAGCAAGAGGCAGACCAAAAAAGACCTGGGACGAGGTCATTGTGACCTCTGGGATAAGGGACTAAATAGGGAAACTGCGAGAGATCAAGCAGCACGGACAACCGCCATTAGGTGACCAAGGCCAACGCATGCAAGCACTATGGAGCCTTTACAAACAGATGAAACAAATAGTAGAACAATAGCACAAGCTACTAGCAGCAGTAGTTAGTGCGAGAACTACTGATTCATTTTAAAAATTTTATTTTCATTGCTTTCGTTTTTGAAGGCTCCAACATGCTTGCATGCATCAGCCTTGGTCACCTAATGGCAGCTCTCCATGTTGCTCGATCTCTGGCAGCTTCCCTATTTAGTCCTGTAACCCTGAGGTCACACTTAATGACCTCAACTCTTCTATCGCTAATCTACCCCCAACATTAACACTTCTCACTTTCTGCACCCAACTATCATCCCCCATCCTCTCCACATGCTCAAACCATCTCAATCTACCTCTCCTCATCACAACACCAATACACTCCAGTCCCATCCTACCTCTCAACTCTTCTATCGTAAACCTGCCCCAGCCCTCCCCCCTGGCCTTGCACTCAAGGACGCACTGCACATCCACCTAATCATTGTCATTTCTATATGTTAGAGCCTGCGAATATCCTCTTCCTTTACTGCCCAGGACTCACTACCATACAGCATTACACTCCTAACACATGTCGTATACAAAGATCCCTTAGCAGGGAGGGAAAGCCCTCTCAATGTCAGGAGAGGCAACAGCTCCCTGAACATCTTCCAACCACTCCTCACTCTATCCACAGAGCTAACTCCAGCCCCATCTCCAACACATTACATGTTTCCCAAATAACAAAACTCTTCCACACACTCAAGAGACTCACCAGCAAGTTCAATCCTTTCACGCCTGACAATCTCCACCTGCTCTCCCCGATACACCCCACACATAAAATCAGCATTATCTCGCAGTCTACCTTTAATACCACTATATCTCTTATGCACCCACTTATCACAAACACTGCACATGATGGAATTACTTACCATGCCCTTGTGGCAGATTGCACAAGGCCACTCTCCTTCTTTGGCAGTACTGCCACCAACCCTAGATATCATAACTTTTGTTTTATCTGCATTTACTCTAAAGCCCTTGTGCCCCATACCACCTCGCCACTTCCTAAATCTTTCCTCGCCTCCCTTTCATTCTCTGCAATCAACACCAAATCATCAGCATACAACATTTCCCACAGAAGTCCATTTCTGAAGTCACATGAGAGGGCTTCAAGTAAAATGATAAACAACAAGGGACTCAAAACTGACCCCTGATGCACACCTACGTTCACAGAAAATTCATCACTCAAATCTCCATTCACTCTTACCTGGGTGCAAGCACCCACATACATGGCCACAACCACCCTAACCAGCCACTCCTCAATCCCAAGCCTTCTCCTTGCCAACTTCACCACCTCTCTATGGACTGCCAAAGGCCTTCTCCAAATCAACAAAAACAAAGCACAGTTCCCTTTTCTTTCCTATATATTTTTCCTGAAGCTGTCGAACAATGAACATGGCATCAGTGGTCCCCCTGCCTGGCATAAACCCAAACTGCATCTAATCAATATTCACTCTATCTCTAATCATACCTTCTAAAACTCTCTCCATTACCTTCATAATCTGGTCTAAAAACTTTGAGCCTCTATAATTTCCTCTTTCCAGGGCATCACCCATCCTCTTGTACAAAATTACAATTACACTCTTCAACATCCTCACATATAATTGTATTTATGAGGTCAGTGACGAGCCTTACTCCTATCTCAACATTTCAGCAATCAACCTAGACACACCTGCTGCCTTCCCCACCTCCCATCTGCATCCTGCCTATTGCCCCGCTCACAGTTGCAGGGTCAATCAAAGGCCAAGGGCCAAACACTGGATCTGCTGGCTCCAAACCTTCCCAGTCCCAGCCAAACTCCTCATTCAACAACCGGCTGTAATGCTCTCTCCATGTGTCTTTAATATCCCCACTGTTCACCACTACCCTTCCTTCATCATTCTTTACACACTGCTCACCTATGATATACCTATTTTTTCTTTTCATCTGATTTGCCACCTTAAAAATCATATTCTTCCCTTCCACACAATTTAGGTTACCAAGTAAAAGTCTCTATGACTCCGACTTCACCATCTAAACCTCTTTTCTAGCCCTATGTGTGGCAGCAAAGTATTCCTCTTTGTTAACACCCTTCTCCCATTCCAGGAAAAGCCTTTATTTACCCTTAACTGCAACTCCTACACCCTCCTCCTACCATGTCACTTTATGTCTTGGTGGGCCTCTTGTCTATCCACATACTGAATCAGTAACTCTCAAGAGGTGGTCTTCAGGGCTTTGTACTGTTCATTAACACTCCCGTCCACGTCTCTCTGTTCAGCCACCACTCTCCTCACCTCACTAACTGCTTGGTTTTTCAATTTGGCAGGGAAAATATCTTGTGACTAATGGCTATAACTAAATGAGTCTTATTTATTTCAAGGATGAAGTGTATGATGAGTGCATGATACTACTTAATAATGAGAACACTTGGCGACTGTGCAACACTCCTTTTTACAGATCTGTCGAATAGCTTACATAGTGCACAGTCATTTCTCTTCTGCCTAAGAAATTTTTATGTTTTTTTCTTTCTAACAAGCCTAGTGTTTATTCTGTCTTATTCAAGCCAGGCTAACCAGATGATGTGGTGTGTGAGGGAGTGCCATCCTCTTTTAATTCCTCTTCTCTTATACATTGGTTAGATCTTTGTATAATCAGCTTCTCCATTCCCCCCCCCTACCTCCAACAGATAACCTCATCATGGGCCAAAAGGTCTCACCTCTCTCTCTCTCTCTCTCCCTCTCTCTAACTGTAATATTTACCAAATCTCCCAAGAAACTGCAATACCTAACAAATTTCCCAAAAAATTTCTTCAGAAGGAGGAACCTGCTCCCCCACTAGCTTTCCCACGATCCATCATTACATACTAAACAACCACGGGAGATCACACACCCTTGTCCCATTCAAACATTCACCTACCCTACATATTCCTTGTTAACACTGTGAAAACTATTTACACTATTCAACAGTTTTTGTTCTCCACCATAATGCTTCCATAATCCCTCCCAATTCTCTCTCTAAACATATCACCTGATTCACTTACTTTTGCACAACTGACATTCTGACTGTGCCAGGTCCTTAACCCCTACACCGCGGGCTTGTTTACCAATGACTTGCGTGTCCCGTGGGGTTATTTGGGCTCCGACAGACTCTCAAAAAATATTTGCCAAAAATCAGTTATTAGTCCTAGAATAATAAAATTACATATGCTTATGGCACATACCTTCAGCTTTCTCCTGGAATGATTGTTGAGCCTTCGTCGGTTACCGTAGGACTTGTGGAGACCTCTGAAGTAGGGTAACGAAGTCTCCACTTTACACTTCCCGACAACCCGTAATATGATTACCACAGCCAGATACAAACACTATAAACACTATTCTACAATTTTCAAGTAGTTTGGGATCCATACTCAAAAAAAAAAACACTGTGAAAGCAATGGAAATTACGAGCGCGTCTGATCGTCGCACTGGCACTCGTTCGCTCTTGGTACTCTGTCATTTATTATTCATAAAACCCCTCACACTTTATATTTCTATTACTATATAACACTTATATATATCTACAGTCTTTATCCATAAGTTTCCTTCAGTAGTATTAGTTTATTGTCACTGTAGGGATTCAATTTCTTTCAGTAAAATACGTAGCATTCACTTTCTCGTCCTGTTTACTAGCATTGAGAGTGAATGTCACTTTCATCTTCACTCTCATAACTCATAGCATTCAGACATGCTAGAGTGAAACTTTCACTTTCATTACTCCTAGGGTATATACTCGTATTCTTATAATACTACTCATTTACATTTCTATTTACGTTCTCTATTTTATTTACGTTATTTACATTTCTATTTTATTTACACTGTGTTATGCACTGTCACTTGAAGTAACTTATAAAACTATTTTCCATTGTTCACGTATATTTACATTCATTACTTTCACTTGCTGTTTACACATTATTTACACATTATTTACAATTCCACTTGCACTGTTTTACTCAATAGAAAGATCGTAGTCACTCTCTTATCAATTGTCAGCCCTTTACCTCTTTCCACACGAGGTTTAGTAGAGGGTAAAGGTCACAGGGCCCTTTGCATGGGGGTGAAAAGAGTCCTTGAAGTCAGCAAGAAGAAACATACGTACTCTCACTTCGGAAGATGAGAGTAAACTGATAACGGAGGGCCGGGGTGGAGGCCTATTTAGGGGTTATTCAGAGCTACCAATGTTAGCTCTTGAAACAGCTATGTCTAGCACTGAAATGATTGGCAGGAAATCTAGACAATACATTATAAATTAGGTAGTTCCAGGTGAATGTAAATATCACTTAGGCTTCTCCCTTCCCTCCTTACATGTATATTTATTACGAAAATAGATAATACGGCATATTTCAAGGGGAAAAAAACAGCGAAAATTAGCGAACGAGTGCACGTGAGGTGTTGTCAGGTGATAATTAGCCAATTCCAGGTGTATGGCACTCTCACTTGCCTTATTTCTTTCTTGTATTTATTATTTGGTATAAAAATAGGACATAGGGCTTATTTCAATGGATGAAATCAGTGAAAAATTCCAGGGAAGATTTACTTAGCGTAGCACGGCCGGGCAGGCGAGAGGATAGGGTAATGGAGGGGGGGCAGGGAGGGGAGTCAAGAACAGGGAGAAATGGCTAAATTGTCAACAATGGATGGGAGTACAGATGAGATTAGGAGTGCTGACTAGTGTTGGACATTGGCAGTACTGATAGATGATACACGCCCCCACTTGGAAGCCCGGGTGAATTCAAAATAACAAAGAATCACAAAAGCGACGCCCCGCGGTATGATCCCTTGCTCCCAAGCATCACGAAAGTGACGCACCGCGGTTAAGGGGTTAATAATCATTATCATCCTGAGTGTTTTTTCCACCTAAGGATAGGGTGAGGTAGAACTGTGACAAGAAAAGAGGGAGTCTGAAAGCTGGAGAACCATCAACAATATACCCAGTGGAATGGGCCAAACAATCATTTACACATCACTCAAGCCCTTGGAATCCTAGCCACCTTGCAGGTCAAACCATCTGCAAACTTTTGATATCAATTCTTTCAAGACACACATCACACAACCTACCAGGCAATCAGTTTATCATACTATCATATTAAAATGGATTTCCAAACCTTTGTCATGTGCTCCTTTGAATAATACCTCATTATCTTGCATATTCATTTGCCATATGCATCCATCCATTCACCTCTCAAAGTATCACCTGCTTCATTTCCTTTTGCAACACTGTCATTTTTGTCCATGCCTGATTCTTACCTTGTCAACGATGTCGGTGCCACCATAGTACCTCTGACCTGGGTAACCTTCAGAGTACTTGTTGTTCAGACATGACCCCAATGCCTCCAGACCAGATTGTGTACAGAAGTTCTGAAAGTGGATAAATATTTCAGTACACACCTGCATTATATGTTGCATTTTTTTTCTTTGTACCTATGTTCCCAATAAATTAAAAAAGAATGCTATTAAGATTCCATTGCTACTTATAATGTTGATTTATTAATTTACAATATTGTTACTTTGGAACACATTACTGACATAAAATAAACTTACCACTAGTTACTGTGTTATCACAAAAATTCAAAAAAATGAAAGAGCATTTCAGTTCAGGCAGTCCTTGTCATGAGTCAAGGATGTTTTAGTAATTACAACTTTTTCCAAACAACTGGTATTATAACTGGGTAAAACTGACAAATCAACTTCGCAGCCAGCAACTAATTTTAAAAAGACAATTTTTCCTGTAATGCACTGTGGACTAATATAAAGGAAACAAACAAGAGATACATGGAATATTTACAAAGAACTCAGAAACTAACTGCAAAACTCAAGTTAACTAGATGCAATCATCACAGTATCATCAGCACACAAAATGATACAGTGCATGGCAAAAATTATATCAGAAATTCTTAACAGATGAATACCTGTGCCTATATATGTACAGTGTAAGTTGTAGCAACCATCTTGCACATGCCTAACATGGGCAGGCAGCTTAACTGCTGTATACAAGATCATGCCATGTCTTACAGGTCCTGAAAGGCAACTGATCTCTGGAACCATGGATCACCCCTTTGTTACTGACATGACCTACCCCTGGCCAATGCTTCATGCATGGGTATACAGTAGGTGGAAGACTTATGAAATGTAGAGTTAGAAGTGCATGTGGAAATTATGTTGGAGTTGCTATATTTCCAAGTGACAGTCTATAACTGATGAAACTTTGACACTGTGATAACATATGAGGACACACGAATGGACATACTTGTACTTCTCCTCTCCACGATGTCTGCTCCTGGCTAAGACTGAGTCCAGGTCAGGATGATTGGAAGAAGCACAAATTACTGACCCAACCATCAGAGACTCTTTTGAAATACAAATGTTACCAAAATGGACAATATGAATGGCCAGTGATTACTAACTGACAAAATCTATTGACTTCCATACACTCTAAATGAAGTTTCATTCTCATTCAGATTTCCATATGCTCAATATGCAAGTTCACCATCACTGTCTATCATAATCATCCTGATCTCTTTTTCC
This sequence comes from Coenobita brevimanus, assembly GCF_032717465.1. Taxonomy (NCBI): domain Eukaryota; kingdom Metazoa; phylum Arthropoda; class Malacostraca; order Decapoda; family Coenobitidae; genus Coenobita; species Coenobita brevimanus. Next base: position 33,367,096 of record NC_137024.1, read on the forward strand.
CATCTAAGGATGGGGGGAGGTAAGGCCCAGAAAGCAAGGAAAGAGGGTGCACAATCATGGGATTTCTATCATCTGCATGCCCAATGCAACAAGCCACTCACTCATTCACCATTCAAGATCCCAGAATCCTGGCTCTACCTCACAAACTTTATCCCTCCCTCTCTCTCTCTCTCTCTCACACACACACACACACACACACACACACACACACACACACAAATATTGTCCCCTATTCAAGAAAGGAAACAGACAAAATCCACTCAACTACCGACCAGTATCACTGACCAGTGTTGTAAGCAAGGTATTAGAAAAGCTTATAAGAAAAGCTTGGGTATATCATCTAGAAGAACACAGTATGATAACAGAAAGACAGTTTGGTTTCAGAAAAGGAAAATCATGTGTTACTAATCTGTTGAGCTACTATGACAGAGTAACAAACACAATACAGGAAAGGGAAGGATGGGTGGACAGTATCTATTTAGATTTCAAGAAAGCTTTTGACACAGTACCACACCAAAGACTTTTATGGAAACTGTACCATCAAGGAGGAATTCGAGGCAAACTGTTTTGTTGGATGCAAGACTTTCTCATAAAAAGAGAAATCAGAACAGTACTATGAGGAAACTACTCATCATGGAAAGAAGTGACTAGTGGAGTACCACAGGGTTCAGTGCTGGCACCAATCATGTTTTTAGTGTATATTAATGATATAAACAGTAACACTGGAAATGAGAGCTATCTGAATATGTTTGCAGATGATGCAAAAATACAAAGGAGAATTACTAACACAGACTCTTGTAAAGAGCTACAAGAAGAATTAAATAAACTTCATGAATGGAGTAGTACATGGCAAATGGAATTCAATGTGGACAAGTGTCATGTAATCAAGTTTGGTAAAAGTGGAAAAAGACCTGATTGGGATTATAAGTTAGGAAATAAAACCCTATACACATCAAAAAGAGAGAAGGACCTAGGTGTGATTATCAGTAACAGACTATCTCCGGCTGACCACATCAGCGAGAAGGTACGGAACATGTATACACTGTTTGCAAATATGAGAACAGCATTCACATACATAAATGAAGACATGCTAAGAAGGATAATAACATCATTCATTAGACCAACCCTGGAATATGCATCAGTAGTCTGGAGTCCTCATCTCAAAAAGCACATAGACTAGATTGAAAAAGTTCAAAGGGCCACTACAAGATGGATACCAAGCTTAAGGGACCTAAGCTACAAAGAAAGACTAAATAAACTGAATCTACCAACACTACAGGAGAGAAGGAAAAGAGGTGACATGATAATGCTATGTAAGTGCATATCAGGGAAGGAGAAAATAGACATAAATGATTACTTAACATATGGAGAAGCATCAGCAAGAGGACACTGCAAAAAACTGCATAAAAAGAGAGGTGATAAAGATGTAAGGAAATTCAGTTTCCCAAACAGAGCAATTGATCAATGGAATGCACTACCGAATGAAATAGTGTGTGCCAAAACAATTCACAAATTTAAGGATATGTACGATAAATATGGTTTAAGACACGGGACAGTACGAGCTTGACTCATTCCTGTAAAGATACAATTAGGTAAGAACAATTAGGTAAGAACACTGGTCTGCATTTACCCATGCTGAGCATGATAGCTTTGTATACCTTTACAACAATTAAAATTTCAATCAGTCAATCAATCAATCAGCTCTGCCAGGACAGCAGTGAGGCAGACGGTGAACAGGAGTGATCAATGACCGCTATGTTGGTGATTATGGTGTGAAAACAACAAAAATGGCGTACGTTGTTATGAACACCCATAAAGCACTGCTAATTTCAAGTACTGAATTAATTATGCTACTCAGTAAATTTATTCCATTTTCATAACTAAGTACGGCACTGTACTTGGCCGAGCCCAGAGTGGCTCAGCCACTGTAAAATTGTTCTAGTCATAGCAGTGTAGCTGTAATTTTAGACTGTACTATAAAACATTAAAATTGTTTTTCCTGTTTTAACTAATATAGGACTTTCCTTCTACAATACTCTTGCTTCAAATGAAACAAAATATCAGTAAGAGAGGCCAGTCTAACAAGGGTGATTGAATTTCTAATGTAACAAAAGTTTAAGATGACTCTAATACCATCTCAGTAGCCAGCATCTCCCCAGCATGATTGCTTTGCTAATTAGTGAGTATAGACAGCCAGTGAAGTGATCATGACTGCCTTTTAGAAAGGTAACTAGCAGTTCACCAGAGATCATGTTAGCTCATCAGAGCAGGGTGTATGCTAGATAGTAAACTATTGTAACACTAAACTGCTATCCTAAACCGCTACACTGCTAAACTGCTACACTGCCACATGGCCAGTAGTAAACATACTACGAATGCTCTGTGTGTTCATCCTGAGGATATCTGAATTCTACTGAGTATATACTGAACTGCAATATGTTTTTACATTAAATCAACAGTCTTTATAATCCAGAAACTATCTGTGATTACCAAGCAGTGATGCAATCATTTGTATAAGAGCTTCTTCTAAACTGAACCAAGCCAACCCCTAGCTTCTTCATCACGTCGTGCCTTGAGGACATATAGGGCTATTTCAGGTAATTTTTAGAAAAAAAAAAAAAGGGCATCTTAGATGCCACAAAATATGGCAATACTATAGCCATTAATAAACTAAATCATCAGTCATTATGCACTATTATATATTTGTTACTTCTCCACAGTTACTTTTACTTATGCCTTTCTTACAACACTCAAAATTCGTCACATTTCAACTTACTTCCAATGTTTCAAGTAGGCACATGATGAAGTTTCTTATTCTTTATTTTTGTTGTCTTCAGATTAATTTTTTCAATCCTGAATATATTAGTAAGAGTTATGTGAATTGGATTTTCCAACCAAGCCATTCACCACATTCATCACATTATAATTTCTAAATATTCTCAACATATAGGAGGTGCTGGGTGAGGAGTCTTTTTCTTGTAACAGTTTATCACATCCATGTTTTGGCCACCCAGAATTACCAATCCTAACACATTAACACAGGCAGATATCCCCATGTTGGTAAGCTCCTGAAAAATCATCTGGGGGCACCATGAAAATCAAAAGTGCTTTTGGTTTGGATCTGGCCCATGCTCGGGCCCAGAAGGTTAGGGACCACCATGAAAACAGCCCATAGACTATCAGAAAATGCGTTAACCCAACATATTAGAGAAAATGCAGGAGTCTGGGGGAGTGAACAACTATCAAGGTTAGACACTGTCTTCTAAAGGATCCCAACAACATCTAGATCATTCAGTACCAGTGCCCGATGAGAAACAGTGAATACCCAGTCACAGAATGTGGTCATAGAAGGTAATCAGGATAAAAACAAATATACAAGCTACTACAGGTATAATTATGTAGAATGGATTTTGATAGGTGGTGGCGACCATCATCCACTCACTTGATGTAGTGCTGCCTACTTCCTCCTTAGCCTTTATCATTCTTCTTTTGTGCCTGCCCTCCTCTCTTCCTATTTCTCCCATCTTTCCTGTCACTTCTCATTGCTTTTCTTTCCATTACAGGTGGCTTTACATTAAGTGACAAGCCAAATGGTTTCCTGTAAGCCAAGAAACCATTTACAACACTGGGTGGTAACCATATAACCAAACCATACGTGCTCCCTACGTGTCAACAAGTGGGTTAGTGGAGGGTTAGTGCCCCTCCCTGTAAAACAAGTAACTCAGAGTCAAATGGCCACCCCTTACAGGATTATGGCGTCTGACAATAGATAGGGTTTTGATGACTTGTGAAGATATTCTGGAGACCTTGACTGGAGCCAGATGGAAGCGACTGAAAACATTCATGGAAAGTATGAAATCTTAATGAGGGGTTACAAGGAAAAGGTTACCAGGCATATCCCAAAATACTCATCAGGGACAGAAAAGAAGAAAGCCTCATTTAATGACAAATGCAGAATGGAAAAGAAGAAAGCCTCATTTAATGACAAATGCAGAATGGCACCTGAAGGCTAGAAACAGAGCACGTATCAAAGTAAAGAGGTAGTATACTAAAAAGTAGAATGTCAAACCCTCGTCATGTGCTCCTCAGTACACACTGTTAGTTCCCAAGCCTTATCAACTTCCATACCTTGTGCTCTTAAATACTCATTAACCATATCAATCCACCTTCTTTTTTATCTAATCTTACTTGCTTCCACCTTCGTAAAAAACGTTTTTTGCCACCCTATTTACATCCACACACTCTATATGACCATACCATCTAATTACACTCTTTTAATCAATGCTGTCAACAGACTTCTGTTCTCCATGTCCTTCATGAATCACTTTACTTCTTACCCTATCCACTCAGCACACCCCACATATCTTTCTCAATACTGTAATCATCTTGATTTTTTTTATTTTTTTTTATACCACACCAAAGTCTCACACCCATCCATTAATGTATGTGCTAACATATCTTAACACAATCAGATCTTGTGTGCTCTCAAGTTCTATAGAACCACATCCACCATACTTCCTTGTGATATTCAATGTTCTTTATTCCTCCTTTTTCTATTACTGCACTCAACTCCCTCACTAATTTCTCTCTCTCCATTCACTTGCTTATCACAATGAACTAACTTCTCTCTCAACAATCATCACTTCACTCTCATCTACATTTACTTTCAGACACACTGCTTACAGATATTCATAAAACTCTGCACCAATCTGCAAAGCTCCTGTTCACTGTTAGCAAGCAACAAAGCATTATTCACACACATCAGATCTGAGACATTCCATCCTTTACCACTCATTTCCATCCCCATCCCCTTCTCACAAATTGAGCTTCAATCCTCTCATAAACCCATTCATAAATACTGTATTTATACATAATGAACAGTCATGGGGACTACACCCTCGTCTCACTCATCAGGGGGACTACACCCTTGTCTCACTCAAACACTGCTCCATTTCCAGTTTAAACCACAATAAAACGGCACTTGCATTCCCACTGACTTTCTGCTTGCCCTCGCCAAAACAATGATGTATTTTTCAGTTATTCTTGTTGTCTTTGATTTTATTCAGTTCAGGGGGAGATTTTATGAAGCAGGGGTTATATTTACCCTTTAAAAACCTTTTTAAAAACCGAAGTGTTCTCCTGGGCGTACAAAAAAACTATATAAAAATAAAATTCTCAAGCTTAAGGTGTTACAACATGAAGATCTAGTACTAATAACCTACCATACCTCAGATGCAATAAGTTCTAGCCCACGTTTTTGACGGTATTTCTCTTCCTGCAGCAGTTGCCACATTTCTGGGTCATCCTCCGCCATGGTCTCATTGCCAGTCAGCCCCGATACCCATCGCATACACATAAAGCCACCACGACCTCCACCAACCCAGCACCCCTGTAACAAACATACACAGTGAGAACTGGTTATGAGATGCTGCTTTTACATTATTTCTAGTCCATAATTCCACAGCAATTGACAGAAAAAGTTATTTGAAATTTTCATTGCTACTTATAAAACCACCAGTGATTTGCCATTTTCCACTGACTTACAGTACCTGTAGTATGGCAAAAGATGTGATATTTTGGAACACATCCTTTGCTTATAACGAAGACTGCGATACATCAACACTACATTACTTGACAGTCAAAAATACCTCTTCTACAGTATGCATAATTTGTGGGGGAATTCCCTGAATCAGATTATGTACAGTAGCTATTATATTACTTTTGTTCCTTCTGCCTCCAGATGACTTTATTATCCCTAGCCGTTTCCAAGGCGGAGAGAAAATGTTTTTGCCAGCCTGTGTGTGTGTGTGTGTGTGTGTGTGTGTGTGTGTGTGTGTGTGTGTGTGTGTGTGTGTGTGTGTGTGTGTGTGTGTGCGTGTGTGCGTGCGTGTTCCCATTATATCTCTTGAATGGCTTGAGCTATGAACACAAAACCTTCATGGTGTCAAGATATGGCCACAAACTTAGTCAAGTTCAAAAATGGGCAGTTGGGGTCATGGTCAAGGTCATCAAAATGGCTGACAAAGGTCAACTAGTTTTTATTGCTTGCCTTTAGCACCAGTATGTTTCATGAACGGCTTGAGCTATCAATATGAAACCTTCTGGGTATCAAGATATGGCCAAAATCTTCTGACCCTCCAGGGATGGCACCCCCCAGCCCCCCAGAGAGGAGCGCCACCATCTGTGCCCCCAGGGTGAAACCTTCCCCAGCCCCCCAGGGCGTACGCTGCCCCCCCCCCCGGGAGGGCACCAACCCATGGCCCCACCTTGTAACTTGGCCAATAGCATGTTCTGGCGGGCGATTAGCATTTGGCTCCCGAATGCTTTTCTTTCATTTTCACCTAGGAAAGGCCTTTCTTAATGAAGGGAGGTTATATCAAACCCTCTCAGTTTGAAAAGTCTCCCCTAAGCTGAGGAGAAGCACTCAGATACAATATGACTTATTTGAAAAATATGCCATTTAGCTAAAAGGAGAATGAAGGCTAACTTGTGTGTGTGTGTGTGTGTGTGTGTGTGTGTGTGTGTGTGTGTGTGTGTGTGTGTGTGTGTGTGTGAATAACTTGAGTGGATGAAGTTGTCATAAAGAATTAATGCCTGCAGGAACATTATTCTAATACATTCAGTTCTATATACTGGTCCCAGACAGTACTAAATGTTCTCCAACAGGCAAAAGCAAAATTATGTGCACACAACATGCCAAGCAAGAACATGGCCTAACCCTTTGACTAATGAAAAGAAACGTTGGTTTACTCATGCTTGTTCTAGTGCTGTCCACAAGGTGGAGAAGCCTATAAAAGGTATCAGAGCCAGCCCACCCCTGAATCTCATCTTTTTTATGTTTCTCCCTGGAATCATGATAAATCTGTTCTTTGCTCTGCTAAAAATAATTTCATTCGTACTAAATGCTCTGAACTCTCTAACTCGATTCTTCTTACTCTTCTGGCACCTTGCCAAAAACTTTTCTAACAACTTACCTCATCATTTCCTCCTCTTTTCCACTCTGATGGCTCTGTAGCTATTTCTTCTACTGATAAAGCAGATACTCAGACTTTCTCCTCCTATGACAAGGCAATTCCGGTGCTGTTCCTCAATCACTTCCCACCCTCTGATTTCCTCATGGCTGACATTAAAATTCCTCCAACTGATGTATTTTTCTGCCATCACTGGCCTCAATACTAATAAGGCATATAGGTCTGATGGGGTCCCTCCTGTTGCTCTCAAGAACTGTGCTTCTGTGCTTACACCCTGCCTAAGTAAACTCTTTTGCCTTTGTCTATTAACTTGTACCTTTCCTTCTTGATGGAAGTTTGCACTCATTCAGCCAGTCCCAAAGAAGGGTGGCCATTCCCAACCCTCTAACTATCACCCAACTGTGTTAACATCCTGTATCTCAAAAGTTTTTTAATCTATTCTTAACAAAGAAATTTTAAAGCACCTTTCCTATCACAATCTTCTTTCTGACCATCAGTATGTGTTCCGTTTGGGACGCTCCACTGGTGATCTTCTCACCTACCTTTCAGATTCCTGGTCATCCTCTTCTTGGGACTATGGTGGAAACTTTGATGTTACACTTGACATCTCAAAGGATTTCGATAGAATCTGCCATAAAATTTTAATTTCCAAATTGCCCTCTTACGGTTTCTATCCTTCTAACTGTGCCTTCATCTCTAGATTCCATTCTGGTCATTCTATAGCTCCTGTCATGGACGGCCACCGTTCTTATTCTAGATATACAAATACAGTAAAACCTCGATATAATGGACTTCAATAGACTGGAATTTGCTTTTATTGGAATGGAGGAGCTACCAGACTAAATTCTTCTATATCGGAAAAAGTCAGATAAAGCCAGAAGCAGTCCAGACTGCCTGATCCCTTCAGCCATGTTCACCACAATAAGGTAAATTAAAGAAATGTCTATCAATGTACAGTACGGTATTATACAGCTACAACAAATTGACTTAGACCCTCCCTCCACAAGGTATTAACCTGTTAACTGTTCATGGCGGTTTTTTGGAGGTGTCCGTGGTGCGCAGACATAGGGGTAAAAATGAAATTTCCCAAAGGCCAGATTTTGTCTAAGGATTTCAGATAACACATGCCAAAAAGTATACAGTAACGAAATATTAGCTCAATATTTACCTTGGTAAAGCCATGGATGAACATCTAAGTGTCTGATTCCCTATTGGAATGTATGTTTTTTGTTTTCTTTTTCGGTTTCAGTTTCAGTTTTGAAGGCTCAAACATGTTTGCATGGGTCGGCTTTGGTTACCATGGCACTATATTCGAAATTCACATGCGCAGCCAGGGCTGTATTGAGCAGTCGCACTCGGAACAGCCCAGGCTGTATAGAGCAGTTAACGGGTTAAAAAACACAGAAATCATAGCATATCACAATGGTTGTTCATGAAATGCTATTCATTAATATGAAATCAATTTTCTCTTGCATTTCAGGACAGTTGGATGCGTTTTGACATGGAATCACTTAGGTCTCTAAAGTAATCTAAGGACATTTCTTTGCACCAAACATGTCAGTTCAGTCTTGAGGTTGTCCAGAATGGATGTCTTCTTCTCTGCCATGATTTTCTTAATCTCTGCCTAGCAGTTTTCTATCGGATTTAGATACGGACTGTTGCCAGGCCAGTCAAGGACCTCAATCCAATTATCCTGAAGCCATTTTGTCACCTTCCTTGACTTGTGACATGAAGCTGAATCGTGCATGAAAAAGCCACACCCATGAAGAGCAAAAAAGTTTAACAATTGCCCTTTCAGAACTTGAATGTACTGGCCACCATTCATCATCAAGTTCTTTGGAAGAAAGCAGAGGCCCCTCTTTCACACTTCACCTGAGAAACACCCCCATACCATTACTGATTATGGGTGCTTAACAGTCAGCACCGTGTAAGCAGGGTCATATTGACTACGGGAGGCAGGGCGTCGAACCTTGGCAGAACGCACCTGGAACACTTGAAATGTGCTTTCATCGGAAAACATAACTTTCCTCCACTCATCCGATGTTCAGTGTGCATACTTCTTGGCAAACTGAATGTGCTGCTTATTCATGCAGTCAGTAAGAAGCAGTTTCTTGGCTGCGGTGCGGCTTGGCAAACCAAGCTCCTTCTGCAAGTGGTGTTGGATAGTTTGAACTGAGACGTCTTGTAACAGCTGGGGATGCATTCTCTTCAATTCTGCTGCTGTCAGTCGAGGATTCTTGATTACTTCCCTCTTCAGAAGCATATCTGTACCTCTGGAAGTCGTCCTCTTCTTTCCACCGCCATGCTTATGCACTGGAATGACATCAGGTGGCAGGCTGCGCGCTGCAACAAGAATCTTCATGACAGTCGAATTTGCACGTCCCGTACGTTCACAAATCGCGTTGATAGGGACATTATCCTGCCTCCATGCAATGACACGAACCCTCTGATCCCTTGAGCAGTGCTTTTCAGGCATGACAACTCGACTCTAGGAAAATAACAGGGCAAACAGTAATGTATACGAAAAGAGAGGGAGGTGCAAGCCTGGAGCAACAGGAACATATACTCCCACTCTTGCTTCTGGGCAAGCACTGACATGCTGTTTCACCACCTCCCGCCTACACCAGAGGAGTTGCTGGTTACTTCTTGCCCCCAAAATTCACTTGGTAGAGGAGTAAACACAAAGCAAAGACAGACAACTCTCCAATAGCAATTCTGCATGTAGGTCCTAAGTCAATTTGCGGTGGGTATATTATACCATTTGATTATTGTAGTGACGTTATAATACAGTACAGTACTGCAATGGTAATGAAAGCAGTTTAAAAACCTTTGGTGCGATTTGGACTAATGTCTGATACATCAGAAAAAGTCTGGGTTAGCAGGGGGAAATCTGGGTGTCGCGTTTATTGGAATTTCACTTTTTTCGGATTGGCATGGGCCCCAATTAGTCCGTTATAATGAGGTCTTACTGTAGTGGTGTTCCTCAGGGCTCTGTCCTATCGCCAACTCTCTTCCCTCTATTCATCAATGATCTTATAAGCTGCAAATCTAACCCTACCCACCCATATGCTGAGGATTCCACCCTTCATCTTTCCATTCGCTTCAAGTAGTGTCCATCTCAGCAGTTACTTCAACCAATAAGGGATGAGACTATGGCACACCTACTTTCTGCCTTGGCTCGTATCTCTGACTGTCATAAAAGTAATATTGTGTTTTTTATGCATCAAAAACTCAGTTCTTATACCTACCAATCCATCAAATTCTTCCACACGAGTACCCACTAATGTTTAATAATATCCAACTCAATCCTGTATCATCTTTAAACGTACTTGGAGTTTCATTCTCCTGGAATTTATATTGGAAAGAGCATATTACATCTCTTGTAAAATCTGCTTCCAAAAGAATAGGTGTGCTAAGCCAACTCCGCACCTTCTTTACCCTTGCAAAGTTGTTGACTTTATACACAGGTTTTATCTGCCCCTGCGTGGAGTACAACTCTCATGTGTGGGGAGGCTCTCCACATACAGCTCTTCTCAACAAGGTGGAGTCAAAGGCTTTTCGTCTCATTAACTCTCCTCCTCTTACTGGCTCCCTTCAACCTCTGTCTCTTTGCCGCATTGTTGCATCTTTATCTCTTTTCTATTGTTACTTCAATGGTCACTGCTCATCTGAACTATCTGCTTCCACCCCTCCACCACCACAACGAGCGCATTGCACCCGTCTAGCAACAAATCATCCTTTTTCAGTCCAATTCTCTAATGCAAGAGTTAACTGTCACTCCCAGCCCTTCATTTATGCAACAGGTCAACTCTGGAACTATCTCCCCCCCCCCCTGTATTTCCTACCTCCTATGATTTCCAGTCTTTCAAATGCAATGTGTCCAGGCATCTCAAAATGAACAGATCTTGAATTTGACTTTTTTTTTTTTTTTCTTGGATGGAACCATTTGGAAGCCCATGGCCTTTGGTTCTTTCTTCCTTGCATAAAAAAATAATAATAATAATAGAAATAATCTATCTATCTATCTATAGCCCGACGCCCTAATACCGCAAAGGGTGGCCGCAGACAAAACGCCTCCAAGTCACTCTGTCACCCACAATTTGCCTACCCATCCCCCAACTCACTCCCCCCTCCCTCATATACCTCTAAACTCCATTCCTCCACCTCATCCTCGGTCTACCCCTCCCTCTCCCTCCCTCCACCTCACCTATATACACCCTCTTAGTCAGTTTTTCATTCTCTATTCTCTCCAAATGTTCAAACCACTTCAGTGTATTTCTCCTAATCTTCTCAACCACATCCACATCCACCCCACAACGTTCCTTCACTTCTTCATTCGTCAACCTGTCCCTCCATGTCACTCCACATGCTCCTCTCAAGTAACTCATTTCCACTCTCCTCACTTTTGACTTGTTCCCCTCTTGCAAGGTCCACGCCTCGCTTCCATACGTCAGGGTAGGGATCACAATACTATCATGCAGTGACTTCTTAACTTCCATACTCACCTCCCTATTTCTCATCACTGATTTCAGTGAACCAACAACCTTCCTTCCCTGCTGTACCCTTTCACGCACTTCATCCCCAAAAGTTCCATCCTTACTCATCACACTACCCAAGTACTTGAATGCAAGCACATTCTCCATATCCTCACCATCCAACCTCACTGTACATTTTGTGACTTAATTCCTCTCAAACATCATTACTTTACCCTTGTTTACATTAACTTTCAGATTCCTCTTCCTACACGCTGTCCCAAGTTCGTTCACCAAACCTTGCAACTCCCATTCATCTTCACTCAACAATACTGTATCATCAGCAAATAGCAACACCGGAATCTTCCAAATCTCACCCTCATTCATTAGAGCCACCCCCACATCCACTGCTTCTACCTTGCACCTCCTTTACAACCCCATCCATGTATATATTAAACAGCCATGGAGACATCACACAACCCTGTTTCAGTTCCACATTGAGATTAAAGAACTCACTCAGCTCACCATCCACTCACACCATAGCCTTAGCTCCTTCGTACATACTCTTCACAGTATTGTACTCAACAATTTCCCCTCCACTCCATATATACTTAATACCTTCCACATACCTTGCCTATCTATTCTGTCATAAGCTTTCTCCAAGTCAATGAAGGCAGCATACACTTTCTTATCCTTCTCTAGATACTTCTCCAGTAAACATCTTAGAACAAATATCTGATCTACACACCCTTTTCCCTTCCTAAATCCCCCTTGTTCTTCTCTAACTAGCTCCTGTCACATGCCTAACCCTATCAATGAGTATTCTACCATATATTTTTCCAGTCACACTAAGAAAGCAAATACCCCTATGGTTACCACATACTTCTCTCTCCCCTTTTCCTTTGTATAAAGGAACAATTATACCTGATTTCTAGTCCTCTGGAACCCTTCCCTCTTTCCAAGCCAATCTACACAACTTCCATATCCACTCCACAACAATCTCCCCCCCATACCTAAGCATTTCACCACACACTCCATCTATTCCTGGGCCCTTTCCCATCTTTATCTTCTTCATTGCTTCCACTATTTCCGCCCTACTGATTTCTTCCTCCCTCCTCTCATCTCTTCTTCTCCCAGCCATTCCCCAACCACTCATACTCGCACTGCTCTCACTCTCTACATTCAACAAATCCTCAAAGTGCTCCTTCCACCTCCTCAATTTCTCTCTCTTCTCCACCAACAATCTATTATTCCTATCTTTTACTCCCCTACTATTTCCCCTTTCACGCTGCCTTACTTTCTTTACCTCCCTCCAAAACAATTTCTTACTCTCCCTCCATTTCATACTCAGATTCCTCCCAAATTCTTCATCCACTTTCTTCTTACTCTCCTTCACCAGTCTCTTCACCTCCTTTCTCCTGCTCACATATACCTCTCTCTTCTCTCTCTCATCTCCCCTACCTCTACTTGCTAGCCACTCATTATATGCCTTCTTCTTTTGTTCCAAAGCTCGTTTCACCTCATCATTACACCACACTGTCCCTTGCACACCCCTGCATCTCCTCCTCACTCCACAAACCACCTCACATGCTGCGCCTATCTCTTCCATGAATATCTTACACACATCTTCCACCCCTTCCATCTGCTCTAACTCATACCTTCCCAATCTTTCTTCCATTATGCTCTTATACGCAGCCATTTTCTCACTATCTTGCAAATTCTCCACTCTTCTCACAGGAGCCGTTTCCTCCTGTATTCCCCTTCGTCTCTTCAACCATTTTCTTTGCAACTTTACCTTGGCCATCACTAAGTGATGGTCCGAGACTCCATTGCCCCACTCTCTCCTCACTTTTGCATTCAACACTTGTCTTCTCATTTGCTCATCCACACACACGTAGTCTATCATTGCCTTTCGTTTAACAAGTTCACCATCCATCCTCCTCATTACTCTCCATGTATACCTGTGGATCATCTTATGCCAAAAGTAGTTGTCAGCTACTGCCAACCCCTTACCAGCAGAGATGTCCACCAAAGCACTACCATTCTCATCTACTTCTGCTGGCACACCCCACTGACCAACCACTCCATTCACTTGTACATTCCCAACTTTGCCATTCATGTCTCCAATCAAAAGCACTCTCTCGCTCCTCTCAAATTTGTCCATACATGCTTCTACACTCGCCCAAAACTCATCTTTCACTCTTGCAACTCGGTCCTCTGTCGGCGCATACACGCATACTGTACAATCGCCCATGCTTGTATACCTACTTTCAACCTCACCCATACAATCCTTGCACCCATTGTTCCATGCTCTCTTATATTCTCCTTCCACTTCTTGCATATCATCAGACATACTCCCTCTCCCTAGAAATAATAATAATAATCCATCCATCCATCCATCATCCACTCCTACTTCGCCCCATGAGGAGCGTAGGAGCCCGAGGCTAGGCAAGATGGTCCTGACATTTAAGATGAGAGTGACCAGCCTCACTCATCCCTGAATGGCATCACATGAGCAATAAACCCCAACCACCCCTTGGATATAAACCATCACTGGCTCAATCCGATTGGAGCATCTTAATTACCCACTAAAGCAACAGGCGCCATAATTTGGTTATATGGTTACCACTCAGTGTAGTAAATGGTTTCCTGTTGTACAGGAAACCATTTGGCTTGTCACTCAGTGTAGAGTCACACACAGGCAGAAGGGAGAGGAAAGAATGAAGAAACAAAAGACAGAAAAGGGAGTGTAAAGTCCCCCGTAGGCAGAAGGATGAGAAAAGAATGAAGGAAAGAAAGACAGAAGAGGATGGAAGGAAAGAAGGACAGAGGAGAGGAAAGGGCAGACACCTGAGAGCAGCACTACATCAAGTGAGTGGATGGTTAGTGTCCCCACCTACCACAAATAATAATAATAATAATAGTAATAATGACTGAAATACACAAATACAGTACAGAACAGTACACTACACAGCTGAATGAACCCTGCAAGCAGACAAAGGAAGAAGGGCATGCCAAGAATGTAGGTGGTCTCGCAAAGGAGTTGGGTGGAACATGTGTTGTGAAAAAGAACTGCAGAAAGGTCATACAAAATGAGCAGATGACTGATCAAATACTGAGCAGGTAGGCTATATGCATCACGAGAGAGAACACATTATGTAAGGTATATCATTTGGCAGACCTGTTAATATGTTCAAACTGATTATCTGGCAGAAATATGTGATACATAATCTGTAAAACAAAAAAATGAAGAAGAAAAAAAAAAAATTAGCCATGTGAGGTGAACCCAGGATTAGAGGGGCTTGAATAACAGAAAAATGAGTCTCTTATCTGGCACACTTCAATGGATATTCTCTCTCTCTCTCCCTCTCTCTCTCCTGGATCCTACTTCACCCTGTCCTTATGGGACTAGATGGACAATTAGTAAGGCTAATGGAAAATGAATGTTTGAACTGATAACGTAGCTAATTCAAAACAAATGTCCAACAACAAAGTTATGAGTAACACTGCATTACAGTAATATCACATGTACTACACAGTAACAACTCTAGTATTTATTCCACCTATTACCAGACACTTTTATTCAGTTAAGAGTGGGTCAACGGCACATGTGTTAATAATGTCATCATTAACCCTCTAAACAGTTGCAACAATACTAGTACTTTATTTCATCTAATGCTGGACAGGAGCCTGAAAGAATCAAGCAATGGATGAGACTGTGACACATTAGATAGCAATATTCACAGGGTTGGCAATTATGGAGGCTGTTTGCCAAGGCTATTTTTGTATGCCAACTAGGTCCAAGGAGAGGCTGCAGATAGGAAGGTGAATGGCCCTAACTATAGTACCAATGTCTCACATGCACCTCTCTACCTGGGACCCTCGCAAACCCTACCATAGAATGGCTTTCTGTTTTTCATCCCCCACAGCCAAAAGATGTGTTTTTCATCTTGTTCTGGCTAATGTCAGGACTATTTAAAAGCAATTCAAACGACCCTCCCCCCCTCAAAGTCTATCCAAAGTTGAATAAACTCATGTGGGGATAGCAAAAACAAATTAAAAAGAAATGTCATCATGGGGATGAGGTTAATGATGCTACAAATATTAAACAGTGTTCTGGGCCTTAGCATAACAAGTTTAGCAGATTATTCTATGGTTGATTTTTATTAGAAAATGCTACAGACAAAGTATATCAACATGGGTTCAATTCTCATCCGTTCCGGAGCTACAGTTGCTTATGGCCTTATGGACGTAAATGGTCTCCCTTATAAGTCACCCATAATGTCAACAGTAATTGTATCTCCATAACAGTTGGACTCTGATCTATATTGATATATATTTTTTTACTAAAAATCAGGCCTAAAATTACCTCCTGAAGTTAATGTCAGGTCTGGGACACCCTGTATACAGGTTCATCATTCTTTCATGCTGTATGGATCCCTAAATGAAATACCATGCAGTACTACCCACATATCAGTAACAACACGATCTCCATACATTACAATAAACTGTATGAGCACTCTTTTACTCATTCTCCCAAGACATCACATTCTATTTGCCTACAGTTTCACACACCATCACCTGGCAGACAGAATACAGATTTCCAACCCCTTTCAGATCACTCCCCTCTCATCATTACTAAAACGTTATATTCTAAACCACAGCAATCAAACACCACTTACACAAACTACAAGAAAGCAGACTGGACAAAATTCACAGAAGAAACATAATAACACTTCAGCACACTACATTACACACCCATCACCCATACTGGCAGGCACCTTATGAAGTTTAACATCATACTTAATGCAGACAAATACTACGTACCATGAGGGAAAACACAAAACTAGAACCACAGTTTTACACCAGACATTGCTTACAGGTACCTCAGAAAACAACACAACTCACTCAATGACAACATCCCTCTCCAACACACATGACACCAAGCTCTAGAAACACACACACACACACACACAAACAAGCACCTCTAAGACCCACACCACCAACAATTCCAACACACACCATATCCCTTTGTATAAAAAAAACAACTGATATACCAGTGAACCACTACACAATCATAAGCCATCATACAGTAACACATACCGGTACGGAGACAGAAAAACAGTCTTAAGTATTGGCTGTCCTTTCCACTCAGCCACACCTTAACCACTTTCACTCCAGAAAGGATAAATAACATAATGAAGAAAACACATAACTTTACAGGCACTGGGCTAGATGGCATCAGCAACCTACACCTGAAACATTTAGGACCACAAAAAATCCAGACCCTCACAAACACCAGCAACTATTCATACACATATTGCAGCATTCCTAACATCCAAAAACATGGCAATCACTAACAAACTACAATAAACCTAACAACGACCCAACACACCCTCCTTTATGTGGGCCTATAACACTACTCAGCACTCCATCAAGATAAATGAAATTATAATTCTTAAAATCACAACTTATGTCCCTCTTGCTCCCTCACAACACAGTTTTAGAGCACTTCACTCTACAAAACACCTTACTAACCAACCTCATACAACATGTATCTAATGGCATCAACTCCACAAAACCCACATAGCATACAATTCTTACAACAGACATCTGTAAAGCCTTCAATACCATCCCCCAGTGCAAACTAATCACCAAAATGTACAACACTAACATGGGGGACACCAAATGCTGGTTTGCCAACTATTAATCTGACAGACAAGCATATATTGCACTCCACAACAAGTCATCACTAACGAAAAAAAATTCCAAAGTTCCATTTTTTACCTTTTGTATGGATGAAATTGCCACACATCAACCACCACAAACACTCCTTCATATGCAGACATATCATAGCTTTCATGCATCACATCGCAGACACAACCTGTACACAGCAAAAAGATTGCTTCAACACACTTCAAGCATGGCCAGAAGACAATATGGTGATGACTGCTCCAGCCAAATCCACAACCACACTTACCACCAACGGCAAACACATGCAGAGGTACACCCCTAACATCACGTTTAACCCTTTTGCGCACGGTAAGTTTCAGTAAGTTTTCTGGCTCACAATTTTATTCCATTCCCCCTCTCCGCCAGCCCCCCCTGTGCACCTATGAAAAGATGTATTCTCGGCTTATTTTCGCCACCCAAACATACATATATTGCCATAAAAACTACATCATCTTATTAGCCAATGTCTGTTCTCGATGATATGAAAAAAGAATACAGAGAAGTACGAATAGACGTATATTAGGCCGATGTGAATAAACATTCGGGAACGTCAATCTCATTTCCCCAACATCATAGCTCAAATGTTATCCATCATAGCTACCTCTAATTGTTATTACATCTTTAGAAAGAGAATTTCCTCAACTTTCCAATACAGTAATCCCTTTAAGACCTAGATGGCCAAGACCCGGACACCCCAAGTCCCGGACATTCTGGGCTTATGTCAAATTGGGAAAAAAAAAAAAAAAAAAAAAAAAATGTGTTCATCCCTACTCTAAATTTGTCATGTGGTGACGAACAGCTGTGTTTTGGTGCGTAGTTCCGGCGACATCCGCCACAGCACCCCTGCATCCTCCCCATTTCCCACCTACACGCCGTCGTGACTGCACACTCATCACCATGGCTGCCCACGTGCATGCTTTTGTGAATCAACAGTGAATAAACTGTAATACCTCGCCATTAGACCACATGGGAATTTACAGTGTTGTGCAGTGTTAACAAATCAGAATTCAGAGCGCAAAGGATTAAGTGCAGAGTGCAACATGGCATGTTGCAACTGGCATGGCACAAGTAAGAACAGAATGTGCAGTGTAAAAAAATTATAATTCACAGTGCAAAGGATTAAGTGCAGTGCAACACTGGATTATTGTATGTGCTTCAAGTGCACCTTCACCATTGTCAGAGCCATAGAGGAGGCGGGTTAATCTTCGCGATGGCCACGGACGTGTCGTAAGTAACCTGTACACTGCTAAATATTTTCCTTACTAAATTCTGATTTCTCATTCTCTGGTTCCTTTTCATTTATTTTATGGTTTCTGTCCCTTATTTGTGTATATTGGGTCTTAAATAGGTGCTGTGCATGTCCGGTGGGGAGTTTTTTAGGTGGCTTTCAAAATTAGGTTGGGCTGGGGTCGACAGGTACCTGTCCACAGGCATTTTTCCCAAGTCCCGGACAAAACCAAGTCCCGGACATTGCTTGGGCTCTATTACTTCAGATCTTGCAGGGATTACTGTAGTGAGTGCAGCATTTTGATACAATTTTTAGTTTTCGAGAAAATAGCCAAAAACTAAGAGCAATTACCTACAGGGAACTGATTTTTTGTTCACAGTCATCTAGTGAAGAAGTTTTCTCACAGATGTTACATTTTTATTTCATGTACTGTACATATGGAGAATTTTATGCACTTTATCATGGTTCTTTCGGGAAACTGATAAATCCAATACTTTTCGAGTAAATGGACAACAAAGGTAGAATACTCCTCGCAGTGCGCTGCATATTTTGCCTGCAAGCGAGATAAACACTCTCTTCCCCCGCCTGTACCTAAATATTATGCTCACAAAGGCTGTTTTTTATGTCAAGGACAGATGTAGAATTATGCTTTCCAATGATGTTTTCAAAACATCGATGCAATTAACACATTCTGAGTACCTGGATGATAAAAACAATGTACGGTACAGTACCTCCTAGCACACTGTCAATTTTTCCTGTCTCACCCACACCAACATATTTCGCTCGCTAGGTTTATTTTCTGTTTTATTCAAAGTGTACATGTACAATTTTATATGCCTTTTTATAATATACACAGAAACTCAACATGACCACTAGTCTTTTTGCTAGCTACTGATACTGAAGCTGTACTAATTTCCATCTCATATGTGTATATGTAAATAATATTTTATTTATATGTAAAATATGGAAATATAGAAGTAGGTAATTACAGTATACAAATCAACAAAATACGGAAACATCCTCCAGAGTTGTTGAACTGCTGGCAGGACCTTGAGGGGTTTGAAGATTAGGAGTTATTTAGTGTGTTATTAGAGAGAGAGAGAGGTGTGTGTGTGTGTGTGTGTGTGTGTGTGTGTGTGCTCCACTAGGGAATACTTCAATTGGCATGATACCATTCGAATTAATCACCCACACAAAGCGGCACATCACATACAGGACACATATGACTTGTGTCCCTCCTCATCTTCGCCAGGGCACACAAGGCACACTTGAGCCTCCTCTGCTTTGGGATCCTCTCCCGGTGATGGCCCAGTGTGTGGTCCAACCGGACTGTGTCGTCAATTACCATATTTCGCGGCATATTAGACACTGCAGTGTGAAAGACACACCCTAATTCTGGAAAGGCAGTTCTGAGAAAAAAAGTATGTCTTGACCATGACTAAAGAAAGGTTGCTTGATAAGAGTATTTTTCACCAACATACACACTCACCTTTCAGAATCTCTATTCAGTACTGTATATGTCTGTAATGCGGTATTATCTATCAGTCATATCATCCTGCGCTGTCGGCGATTTATTCGTGAACGTGCTTCACTTATAAATTACTGCGGCACAGCAGACGTCCTCTTCACCCTTTCCACCATCCTGGGTGATGGGGACATTGTTATGACCGATAAATTGATGGCTTTCTTGAGAGAGACCGGACTGATCAGAGTGATGTGACTTTTTTACTGTGTGGTTAGGGTTTTTATCAATGGTAAATATATCTATTTACTGTACTGCATTCATGTGTATCTACGAAGTGAGAAGTGCACAATCACTCCATGCTGACAACTTCAGTGTTTTTTTTTTTTCTTTTACTTGTTGATGACTAATGACTTTCAAGAATAGTTTCACTTTTTTATTTTTTTTTATTTTTTATTTTAATACTGTGCTGAAAGTGACTCCTGGCAAAATCTGCGTGATGTTGGTTAGGTCAGAAGGGTTTGCTCGATTCGTATTTAGGACTTTCAGGAGGCTTAGTGGCAATCCTTGGCAGTTAAGATCTTTATGGGGAGTATTAGGGGCAAAACTAGTTGGTTAGTTTGGTAAGAATGCACTGATGTGTCCAGTCAGCGATATCGTATACTGTATAAACACACTGTCTTGGGTGTCTTATGGCACATATATTTCAATCCTTCCTATAGATATATTTTTAATGAAACATATGGGGCTTCTAGAACCTAGCCTTCTATTTTACATGTAAATATATGTCACGTTTTAGCACGAAATTGATTTTGCACCCACCATCAGGTAAAACAATGAAAGAGATATAACTGTTGTAATTGGGGACATAGGTGGTGTTACGAATAGCATTAACAAAAACAGAAGTTGGGCTGGGTACCCTTTTGTTGATATGTAGCTCCACTGTATTTTCCTCCCGCCCCTCACCCCCAATGTTGTTGTCAGTTTTGCCTTCTCTTGTATCACGTGGCCTTCAGGAGAGACCTTGGGCCGTGTGGTTAGATGGAAATTTGTGGGTCTGATAGTTTTAGGGGATGAAATAAAATGAAAATTTAAGCTAACCAGAAAAAATTACGTTCATCCTTGTGTTCTCCAGAGTTAGCGTTCCGTTTCACTTTCTTCGTTTGATATCTCGCCTGGGAAACATACAAACACTCCAGGAATGTTTATGGAAGACTATCTCCTGAGGCTTCCCGAGCTCTATCACACTACGACTCTCTCAACGACACCTTTCGTAACTACTTTACACACATGCAAATCAATCACGAAATGTCACTGATTAGAAAACTACAGGTCTCCTCAAAACCTTTTCACCAGTACATGAGAAATAAGAAAGTAGGTGTACCCTCAGTAGGCCCCATAAGATTGGACAATGGTGTGTTAACATCAGACTGTACTCAGATGGCAGAAACTTTTGCTACACATTTTTGTACAGTTTACTCAACTCATGCTCCTCACGCTCCCTTCCCTCACCAAACTTTTGAGGGTATCCTCGACACAGTGACCCTGTCCTTGCAAGAAGTGAGAAATAGGCTCGCAGCACTGGACCCGAACACCAGTATGGGACCTGATGGCCTCCACCCCAGTCTTCTGAAATATTGCCAAGCCTTAGCATTACCCTTGTTTTTGATATTTCAGAAGTCTGTCACCATTGGTAAATTACCACATGATTGGAAAAAATCCATTATCATTCCTATATTCAAGAAAGGCTCTCGACACAAACCTCTTAACTATAGGCCTATTAGCCTAACCTCTGTCTGCTGCAAAACCCTGGAAAGATTCATTACAGAGGCATTATACAACTACCTTGAGACTAATGGAGTGCTGTCAAATGAGCAGTATGGATTCAGACAGGGTAGAACGGTAGATGACCAACTGTTACTCGTGTATAATGATGTTACGTCGTGGATGGATGCTGGATACGTTGTGAATGTTGTCTGTTTGACTTTAGCAAAGCCTTTGACATCGTCAACCATTCGATACTCACTGACAAGCTGAGGCTACTTGGGGTCAGTGGTTCCTTGCTAACTTGGATCTCTGACTTCCTGTCCGGCCGCACCATGCAAGTGTCTGTGTCTGGCTGCGCCAGTTCCTCAAGGAATGTTCTCAGTGGAGTTCCCCAGGGATCGGTTCTAGGCCCCTTGCTATTTCTGGTATATATAAACTTTCTACCTGCATACATACGCTCCAAATGTAAATTCTTTGCTGATGACATGAAGATTTACCTCAAGTTGCGCCAAAACACTTGTTCCACATTAGCTGCAGACATAAGTACATGCCAGAAGGACATTGATATGGTCTACAGTGTCGCTGAGTCCTGGGGTTTACGTTTTAATCTTGACAAGTGTACTGTTCTGCGATGTCAGAGAGGTCCAGTAGACTGGAATTCTATTGGCGCACTTCAGTACTATCACATGAACAACACCAGGCTCTCCGTAGAAACTACACACAAAGACCTGGGTATCTTGGTTGACAGTTCACTAAAATTTCATTCGCACATAAGAAATACGGTAAAAAAGGCAGCAGGCCTGTCAAATAATTTACTTAGGTCCACCCTCTGTCGAGACCGAGATTTTATGTTGACTTTATACAAATCCCACATCAGACCCATCATGGAGTTTGGCTCCACTGTATGGAACACAGGCTACCACGGAGATCAGAGGCTCCTGGAGTCTGTACAGCGCAGATGGACTAAGCAAATCAATGGCCTGTCTGAACTCAGCTATGCTGACCGTCTGAAAAACCTGGGCCTGTATTCTGTAAAAGGGAGACTGATCAGAGCTGACCTCATTAAATGCTGGAAAATCTTCCATCGCCAGTCCCCAATTGCACCGCCTGAGCTCTTTTCTCTTCCTTCATTAACTCACACCAGGGGCCATAGATTCAAGGTGGCCAAGTCCCGCACTTCAGTTGAGTGTAGACGCAGGTTTTTCAGCATCAGATGTATAGACCTCTGGAACTCTCTTTCAGATGATGCTGTTAGTGCTGACTCAGTTGCATCATTTAAAAAGTCCCTCCACTCACAACTAGGTCACATCCTGTTCGACTATATAGAATAACTACGACTCTTAATTCGAAGTCCTTCAAGTAGTGCAACTACCGTGCATATGGCACAAAACTCAGCCTCTAATCAATAGTCTATTCTGATGATGATGTATATAGGAAACGAGGCTGGCGTGCCAGCAGGTATGGGCTGCCCTACTTCTTGTAATGCAGATTCCTACCGAGCCATACTGTTAATTGTAGTAGGGTAGCCAACCAGGTGAGTAAACCAGGTGAGTAAACATTTCAGACAGACTAAGCATATGGCTAAACTGCTCAGTCAGTCCGAAATGTGTTGGGAAAAGCGATACCGAACGAAGAATGTGAACTGAATGCTAACTCACGAGAACACATGGATGAAAGAGTACTTTTTTTTTTTTTGGTTTGCAAACATTCTTGTTGCATTTCGTCCCCTAAAACTGCCAGACCCATGAATTTTAGTCTATCCATACGGCCTAACGTCTTTCCCGAAGGCCACGTGATACGAGAAACTTAGACAACATTATCGGTGGGGGGTGGGGGAAGAGTGCCAGGAAGCTACGTATCAGTGCAAGGGTACCCAGCCCAACTTTTTTGTTAGTGCTATTTCTAATACCACTGATGCTCTTAATTACTGTAGTTATATATCTTTCATTTTTTTACCTGATGGTGAATATAAGTGGGGGTAATTTATGTGGGGTAAGGTGGTAAGGAGTAAAAAATAAGAATTTCTCTGATGCTCCACATGACACCCTATAGCCTTAAGCTTCTCGGTCAGCTTCTGGACAAATATAAACTTTCACAACAACAAGGTTCGCATCACTTCCTACGCACGAACTTTATCTTCTGTCCTTCCAAATCGTTATGATGGTGCTCTCATTTACGCCATACTTTTTTGCCATTTCGGTAAATGTACGCTTTACTTAAAGAAGTAGAAGGACCTTACCAATTCAATTCATATCCCTCCAGTTTGTTTTCGGTGTTTTTCTGACTATTTTCAAGGTGATAAATTACCACTTTCTGCTGAAAAACTTCCCACTTTTTATCATCATATTCCTTAAGCCATACCTATGATTGTCTTGATGTACTCAAAGGTGGCTTTTGTCTCCCAATTTCCCACCTGGATGCTAGGTTAGATTAGGTTAAATTATTAGGTATAGTTAACACGTCCTGTCCCGACCACTTTTCCACCACTGACTTCCCCCAATCCTGACCATTTTTGGATTTTTTTGGGGGGGCTCAAACCTCCGCTTTTGGTGAGGAATATCGAAAATTCATAGAGAAATCGCTCACCTGAGGTTTAAAATACTCAATACAGGTAGCAGTACCTCCTTACCTTACTGTGTTTTCCATCAGGATGGCTGCAAAGAAAACCAGTTCTATGGGAGGGTAACTATTCCACACCACTCATAAACGGTATTTATTTATTTACTTGG
The DNA here is from genome assembly GCF_032717465.1 of Coenobita brevimanus. Lineage (NCBI taxonomy): Eukaryota > Metazoa > Arthropoda > Malacostraca > Decapoda > Coenobitidae > Coenobita > Coenobita brevimanus. The sequence goes on from NC_137024.1 coordinate 33,391,458, forward strand.
TACAAATTTATATGGAGTACGAGAGATAGGCGCAGCGTGTGAGGCGGTTTGTGGAGTGAGGAGGAGATGCAAGGGTGTGCAAGGGACAGCATGGTGGAATGATGAGGTGAAACGAGCTGTGGAACAAAAGAAGAAGGCATATGGTGAATGGTTGGCGAGTAGAGGTAGGGGAGAAGATGAGAGAGAGAAGAGAGAGGTATATGTGAGCAGGAGAAGGGAGGTTAAGAGACTGGTGAAGGAGAGTAAGAAGAAAGTGGATGAAGAGTTTGGGAGGAATCTGAGTGTGAAATGGAGGGAGAGTAAGAAATTGTTTTGGAAGGAGGTAAAGAAAGTAAGGCAGTGTGAAAGGGGAAATAGTAGGGGAGTGAAAGATAGGAATAATAGATTGTTGGTGGAAAAGAGAGAGAAATTGAGGAGATGGAAGGAGCACTTTGAGGATTTGTTGAATGTAGAGAGTGACAGCAGGGTGAGTATAAGTGGTTGGGGAATGGCTGGGAGAAGAAGAGATGAGAGGAGGGAGGAAGAGATCAGTAGGTCAGAAGTAGAGGAAACGATGAAGAAGATTAAGCTGGGAAAGGCCCCAGGAATTGATGGAGTGTGTGGTGAAATGCTTAGGTATGGGGGTGAGATTGTTGTGGAGTGGATATGGAAGTTGTGTAGATTGGCTTGGGAAGAGGGAAGGGTTCCAGAGGACTAGAAATCAGGTATAATTGTTCCTCTATACAAAGGAAAAGGGGAGAGAGAAGTATGTGGTAACCATAGGGGTATTTGCCTTCTTAGTGTGACTGGTAAAATATATGGTAGAATAGTCATTGATAGGGTTAGGCATATGACAGAGGAGCTAGTTGGAGAAGAACAAGGGGGATTTAGGAAGGGAAAAGGGTGTGTAGATCAGATATTTGTTCTAAGATGTTTAGTGGAGAAGTATCTAGAGAAGGGAAGGAAAGTGTATGCTGCCTTCATGGACTTGGAGAAAGCTTATGACAGAATAGATAGGCAAGGGATGTGGAAGGTATTAAGAATATATGGAGTGGAGGGGAAATTGCTGAGTGCTGTGAAGAGTATGTACGAGGGAGCTAGGGCTACGGTGCGAGTGGATGATGAGCTGAGTGAGTTCTTTGATCTCAATGTGGGACTGAAACAGGGGTGTGTGATGTCTCCATGGCTGTTTAATATATATATGGATGGGGTTGTAAAGGAGATGCAAGGTACCGGTAGGGCAGTGGATGTGGGGCTGGCTCTAATGAATGAGGGTGAGATTTGGAAGCTTCCGGTGTTGCTGTTTGCTGATGATACAGTATTGTTGAGTGAAGATGAATGGGAGTTGCAAGGTTTGGTGAATGAATTTGGGACAGTGTGTAGGAGGAGGAAGCTGAAAGTTAATGTAAACAAAAGTAAAGTTATGGTGTTTGAGAGGAATGAAGTCACAGAGTGTGCAGTGAGGTTGGATGGTGAGGATATGGAGAATGTGAGTGCATTCAAGTACAGTAGAACCTCTCTCATTCACACTATATGGGGGGAAGGGTTGTCCGAATTAGCAGATTGTCCGGACCATCAGGGTAATCTCCAGTTCATACGGTACCAAACTCTATCTACATATGGTATGTTTGTTAATTATTAACATATGTGGCATATGTCAACCCTACGTAACTGCAAAAGATGAAAGGATACCGGTACTAAAATAACAAAACTAATCATGTACGATAGTTTTGTATTGCATAATTTACAGGTAAGGCCATGACAAGAAACTAACCTGCATTTTAAATTGCAGTAAGTGACTAAGGCCCGTGTAGGCAAAAAAAAAAAAATAATTAATTAACTGTAAGCAACGTTGGGTCTCGTTAGTACTTGGATGGGTGACCGCCTGGGAACACCAGATGCTGTTGGCATCCCTACGTGTCAAGTGGGGTTGGTGGAGGATTAGTGCCCCTCCCTGTAAAACAATTCACTCTAAGCCCTTGGCCACCCCGTGTGGGATACATGGCATCTGGCAATGAATGAATGAATGAAATATGTCTATCTATCTATCTATTGCCAGACGCCTCAATCCCGTTTGGGGTGGCCACAAACAAATCGCCTCCAAGTCGCCCTGTCCCCTGCCATTTCACTGCCCTGCTTCAAACTCACACCCCCCTCTCTCATATACCTCTCCACCCCATCCCGCCATCTCATCCTCGGCCTCCCCCTCCCTCTTCCCCCCTCCACCTCACTCACATACACTCTTCGTCAGTCTTTCACCCTCCATCCTCTCCACATGGCCAAACCACCTCATTGTGTTCCTCATAACGCTTCCTATCACATCCACATCCACACCACAATGCTCCTTTATATCCTCATTCGTCAGCCTGTCTCTCCATGTGACTCCACATGCTCCTCTTAAATAACTCATTTCCACTGCTCTCACTCTTGACAAAGATATAGAAATGGCAGTAAGCACATGTGAAATTTGCCAGATAAATAGAAACAAACCCAGCGTTGCACCCCTTCATGTGTGGCCATACCCAGAAAGACCCTGGGAAAGAGTACATGTAGACTTTGCAGGCCCATTCATGGGACATATGTTTTTGGTCTTCACTGATGCCTATTCCAAATGGTTGGAAGTAAGAATAATGCACAATGCCACAGCAATAGCTACCATTTCTGAGTTGAGAGACATTTTTACTACACATGGGCTTCCTTCAATGTTGGTGACTGATAATGGAAGCCAGTTCACCAGTTGTGAATTTGGTGAGTTTATGAAAAGGAATGGAATTGTACACACTACTTGTGCTCCTTTTCACCCCAGTTCAAATGGCATGGCTGAAAGAGCTGTTCAGACATTTAAAAACGGTCTTCTGAAAATGAGGAAGGCCGACATAAAGACTAAGTTGGCAAGGTTTTTGTTCAGATACCGTTGTTCACCTCAGTCAATAACTGGAGCTACCCCTGCAGAGTTGCTTATGGGCAGGACCTTGCAGGGTCCTTTGGACTTGATAAGGCCAAACTTAAAAGAAAGGGTGAAAAGGAAACAAGACAATCAAAAGATGTATCATGATAAGGGAAAAATGGAGGGAATTTGCTGTAAATGATGAAGTATTTGTAGAGAATTATAGTGGGCAAGGAGGTCGTTGGTTACCTGGAATTGCAGTGGAAGTAACTGGGCGTCTGTCATATAAGGTAGAACTAGGTGATCACAGAGTTGTTAGAAGACATATAGATCAAATTAGGTCTAGAAAGGAGGAGTTAACAACATCAGAGCCCCCCAGTGAAGTTAGCACACCACATTTTAGTGGGGATGAGTGGGATCTGGGAGGTATGGGTGTCAGCATGGAAGCTACCCAGCTGCCTCAGAAAAGTTTAAAAGAGGTTCCAGCATCCATTGAGGACCGAAGTAGTCCAACTGGGGAGCAAAAATGGGGCAGCAAGACAAATCAGCAAGGGCTAGTGCCAGATAAACCAGCAGTGATAGGGGAAAAGCACTGCCCAGTCTCCTTCAAGTACACCTCTAGGTAGCCCAGCTCATACAGGTACCACAACCAGGTCAGGAAGGCTTATAAAGAAGCCCATCCGGCTTGATTTGTAAGCTAGGTATACCATATAAGATGCTTATGAAGAAAATATATATATTTTTTGTATGGTATGGGTGCGAGAGTGTGCTATTTTGAGTTTATGTTTAGCATCACCATTTAATTGTTTTACAAGTTATCATTTAGTTTGAAATTAAGGAGGGAAAGAATGTTATGATTGGAGTGTATGAAATTCTTCCCCTGTGTTTGTGTATACGCCGAGATCGGCAGACAAGCGACCAGGAGGTGTGGGCTGAAGAGCAAGAATAAAGTGCTGCTGTTGTTTTGCATTGGATGTGTTGTTTAATTGCTTTCCCTGCGGTCGTGGATGTCAAGCAGAGATCTTCAAGATATTACACAGAGAGAACCGTGTTTCTTGGCCAGAACTGAAGTGAGCCAGTCACACACTGATGGGAGTACTGGACATGGTTCGTGAAGTTGGCTCTGGCAATTATGGCAAGGTCATCTGCATAGATCAGTGTGTGACATTTCCAATCCATGGGGATACCATATGAAGCTAAAATACAATAAGGAATAGGTTAGGTAGGGTTAAATTTGGTCACATTAGCACAGAATAGGTAGGTTAGGGTGAATTAAGTTGGGTTATGAAAATCAAGGTTAGGTTTGTATAAATCCACAATATGTGTAATCTTGGAGGAAAAAGGAAAAAAAAGGCATTCTTTAATGGCATCCACATCTTCAGTGCACACAAGATGGCATCACTCTCAGTTACCATGGGGGACTGTAAAACACTACCGTAATCATAAAAAATAAACTTGAAAACACTCAGAAAATACTCAAAGATACCCATGAAAGACTTCTTAGGAAATAGAAATGAAAACTGCAAAATGAAGTGGTCCTAGGTCTCATATTAAGGCTGCCGTACTATTTAGTCATCACTGTCACCTAATGATGACTTTCTGGTTCCTCACTACCCTTATCTCAAATGGCCTTTATTACTAAAAGGTGCAATGTCGAGCTCATTTATCAAATGTCAAACTTTCTATAACTAGCATGCTTTCATTATTCTGTTCTGCTCTAATTTTCGTAAACTGCAACATATGCCGTATTTGTGGTGGAAATTCAAAGCACAAACACCAATGAACAAACTTTATACCTTCAGGTCAAAAATATTACTACCGGTTGTCTCACAAGCATATAGTTTATAATGTTTAACACCCTGTGCCCAAACATCTGATAGCTGATGCCCATATATCTATTCATTGAATTACTACACTGCTTGTGTGCTTACGTTCAGTTCCATCTTCAACGAAAACACTTGTATTACACTTACATTTATGAGTTGTTTAATAAGCTTGGAAGAGAACATGATGTGAAGACGTATAATAAACTGTTATGTAAATTACCCTACACAACACAACACCTCACTGAACGTAACATATGCCACGGTACAGACGCAAGTATCGCACTGACGATGCACCTAGCAGGCTGCAGACGACGCCACACAAATGCCAAATACCACTTTCAAGCACATTCACAAAAAGCACCCGCTGTGATTTCGATATTTTTTGTGGTCAGTCTTCCATTAAAAAAAAAAAAAAAAATGTACAGTGTTTCTAAAAGTAAATGGACACAGTGATGTGATCCTGTAGCAATTTTTATGAGTGGTGGTTACTTGTTAATGTGTAGCGCTTTAACATAGGGTGGAGTGAAAGTAGGGGTCAAAAATCGTCACGGATTTACCGAGAGTTGCCAATGTTATTACTCATTAATGATATAAAATTTTGTTGAAATAGGACTGAAATACCCACCCCAACGGGAGACCACGGAAAGAGTGGCGCAACACCAACCCCATGGAGTAACCACGAGCAGAGTGTCGCAACACTTACCCCAGGGGGAGACCACGGAGAGGTGCATACGGCGCGCGATGGCTCAGCCCAGAAAGGCCTATGTCCTCCACTACCTTGCGCCCCTCTTCCCCTCAACGGAGCCAGACGGAAGAACGCCGTCCCGGCAGGCTACTCTCCAGCCGGGTCAGGACTCGCCAGGATCGGGGTGGGACTTGTATTCATACAGTCCCAGGCAGCACCATGATGACGGCCACCATCCGCATCAGGGAGAAGTCGGCCACCATGCGCTTCTCAGCTACTACCCCCAGCAGGACCTCGGCAACGGCCACCGTCCATGCCGGGGAAGGGTCAGCCACCATACATCCTTCACCTGCAGCCACCACTGGGAACAGCACCACGGTGATGGCCACTGTCCACACTGGGGAGAGATCGGCCACAGTACATTTCTCGGCTGTGACCCCAGGGAAGGGCAGAACCGCGGCAATGGCCACCGTTCATGCCGGGGAAGGATCAGCCACCGTCCATCCTTCATCTAACCTCCACAGGGAGCAGGACCATGGCAATGGCCACCACCCACACCGGGGAAGGGTCAGCCACCATACATCCTTCACCTGCAGCCACCACTGGGAACAGCACCACGGTGATGGCCACTGTCCACACTGGGGAGAGATCGGCCACAGTACATTTCTCGGCTGTGACCCCAGGGAAGGGCAGAACCGCGGCAATGGCCACCGTTCATGCCGGGGAAGGATCAGCCACCGTCCATCCTTCATCTAACCTCCACAGGGAGCAGGACCATGGCAATGGCCACCACCCACACCGGGGAAGGGTCAGCCACTGTACGGCCTTCACCTGCTGTCTCAGAGGTTAGTAGGACCGCGGCGATGGCCACCATCCACACTGGGGAGGGATCGGCCACTGTATCCCTTGTCTGTTACCTCTGTGATGCCCCTCACGGAGGATGTCCCTTGCTTGCCTCACCCATCCAGAGGCCAAGCGGGACACCCTTCTCTCTCTCCCCACAGAGGCAGTTCCCCAGAGGAGTTGCAGCAGGAGGAGGTCTGGCAAGGGCCCGTGGTGAGTCTGGGGATCCATGCCCTGTAGCCAGTGCCCTGATGACGGCCCTCACTGTCGGACTCCTGATGGAAGGGAAGCCGCAGGCAGCCCCTGGCTGCAGCTCGACCCGAGCGAGACTGCAGTCCTCAGTCACCCAGGGGTGCCCCAAGGACTCCTGGGTGTGACCTCCCCAGCCCCATCGGCATGCAGTCCTCCTCCAGAAGCGGGCACAGACAAGCACGCCTGCTTGCTCTGTTTGGCTCCAGTCCTGAGGGTCGAGCTCCCCACCATGGCCCCACTAGGGAAGGGCCTCCCTCCATGCCACCCAGCAGCCCACTCTGGACGACCCAGCCCCTGGCAGTAGTCCCGTGCCTCCTGTGGGAGGACACACCTGACGAGATCCCTCCCACACCTGGACAACACCTGTGAGAAGCCCAAGTTCCCAGCAGCCCAAACCAGAATCCTCTTGTCGTATTGTGTCCTTGACCTGTACAGTGTATTGTGTTGATATTGTGTTAACCCTTATTGTAATGCTAGGTGTTTTAAGGTTCGGCTTCCCGTTTCTTAGACACCCAACGTGTAGCGGGGTTATCTTTCGAGACCGGGGCTTAGGACAAATAGGAGAGAGGCAGGACACAAAAACTCTAGGCAATAACCTTACACGTGTATTACTCAGTCAGACAAGGGAAACAGCAGATATTACAAACACAATATTCTGGTCGATTATAAACACTTATATCTAGATAATGAAATTAGTATCTCACAGGATACTATCAGAGCATATGGTGAAATAACACTCGAAGCGGAGTATGCTGGATTAGTACAGTCCAAGGACTCTAAGCGCATGTAGAGGTTAGAGATGATGCTCACTAGGGGAGGGTGCAAGACACTGGGGTCTAATTGTGCTTATGGTAGTATGAGGCGGAGTTTACTGGTAATGTGTTACCTTTATTATTTTCTAGTTGCAAGGGACTTTTGGTTAATTATTATTACAAACTCCATGGCTTGGGTATTTCTCTTATTGTTGTGCGATGGTTACACAGTGTCGGTCTTTCACACTAGCACTTACGTTCGTGATTAGCAATTTACTGTTCCACCTTGTCGCTGTTAGACCATTATTATTCCAATTCTGCTTAAAAACACTTGGGTCTCTCACTATTACTTCCTGTTCCACCTCGGCACTTTCACTATGATATTAGTACAGTCCCTGTCCTATGGGTCACTGGGCAGCGGGTGCGGCGGAGAGACAACCCGGCTTTACTTCTGCCAGGGCTGGAGCACTGCCAGGGGAGACCGTACTGAGGGGGCATGGGATCACGTGCAGGGGCGTCTTCTCTCGTCTGGGGCTGCAGGTGGCGAAGGAGCCCATACTCTCTGGGCTGGGGACAGGAGTGTGGCCCTCAGGACTGGGGCCGAACAACTGCCTGAATCGCTCGTCCAGGCTTCTGACAGAGGTGGAGGTCCTCCGCCGTCGAGGCGTAGGGAGTTCCCACCCGGGCGTTCTAGGGAGGGCCTGGAGTCCCCGAGGGCTGCAGCCCCCAGAGCTGGGCGGCGCCGACAGAGAGGGGCTGCGGCACCGGTCTGTGTCGAGGACCATCAGGTGGGTCTCCTCCAGGGCCAGTTGTAGGGAGCAGAGGCCGGGGGAAGCTATAGGGCCTCTCCAGTACTCCTCTACGCCCTCTGCATTGGGGGTCAGGGAACTCGTCTCACCCTGGGGCGGTGGGGCGGCTTTCTGCCGCTTCCGGCCGTGGGGCCCGGCTACTGGCCGTGGCTTCCCGTTGGTGCGACTACAAGGCACCAAGGCTCATCTACTAGCCGTGGCCTGAGAGGGTGAGTAACTGCCAGCAAACCCAGGGACACCTTTGGAGCGGCTACAGGCCGACTCAGGGGCAACACCTTCAGTGCGGCTACCGGCCGTCTGACGAAGGCGGGAGCGGCTACAGGCCGACTTCTGCAGGAGGGGTGTGGAGCGGCTACAGGCCGACTCAGAGGAAACACCTTTGGAGCGGCTACCGGCCATCTGACGAAGGCGGGAGCGGCTACAGGCTGACTCCTTCAGAAGGGTGGAGAACGGCTACAGACCGACTCAGGGGCAACACCTTCAGAGCGGCTACTGGCTGTCTGACGAAGGCAGGAGCAGCTACAGGCTGACTCCTTCAGGAGGGGTGGAGAGCAGCTACAGGCTGACTCAGGGGCAACACCTTCGGAGTGGCTACCGGCCGTCTGATGAAGGCAGGAGTGGCTACAGGCCAACTCCTTCAGGAGGGAGTTTGGAGCAGCTACTGGCCGTCTCCGGAAGAAAACCTTCTGACGAAAGCGGGAGCAGCTACCGGCCATCTGGTTACGTTCAGGTCAGCTACTGGCCGATTCCTTAGCGAGGGGCGAGAGGCTACTGGCCGTCTCAATAAAGAAGACACCTTCTTGGTGAAGGTGGGAGCGGCTACTGGCCGTCCCCTTAGGGATGCTGGCGGGAGCTGAACAGACAGCTCCACCCTGAAGCTGGTTGGTGGAAGCTCGCCTGGAAGGTAGTGCAGGATTCCTGCTATGGCAACGGAGGGCAGGCTCCGGGTCATAGGGGCGTGTGGCCCGGGCTGTCTTAGGCCGTTGTCGCACCGACTCTCGGTGCGCTGCTGCTGCTCCTCCGTGGGGTCCTGTGGGGGTGTCTCGGAGTTCACGGGGGCACTACGCTGAATTCCTGGTGGAGGTGGCTGGACATTCCAAGGGACACTATGCTGTATTTCACCTATACTCCGGATTTAAATTTCGCGGCATAGTAAGATTGGGTGCATAAAAAACGAGCGGGAAATTTGAAACTATTCTGTTTGATATTGTATGCACTCAGTATGCTAGACAAAATATGGGGTTTTATCATCTGAAAGCTTAGAAGCTGCTCTTTGCCACGATAAAATAATAAAGAAGGAATAATGATCATGGGCAGACATAAAAAATAAATTAAAAAAAGCAATGTTGCTGGCCAAACACGTAAAGAATTTACAACTCGTGTAATATGTGTACAGACATGAAACTTACTGGCATTCGAAGTCATACAGGTGTAGAGATGTTCTTAGAAGACGTACAGGTTATTCCCTGGGCCTCTTTTGGTAGCTGGGGTGGTATTCTGGTCATAATCTCTTGTTTCACTTGTGGCAGACATAGCAAGTCCACTTTCATTTATTTCCATCAATAATAGCCCAAAACTGCACTATCATGTAATGTCATATATCACAACTTATGCCTGAAATACTCATTTAGCGATGGACTTATACATATATTAGCTATACTTATTAATCAGCTAAAAAGGATATTATACTGTATAGCATGTACTCGATTTCCACTCACAAGCAAGATGGCGGACCTACTGCTCTCTAGTTGACTCTATAAAAAAAGCTGGGACATGACTGGATAGCCATAGAGAGAATGGGAAACAATGGGCCAGTCATAATTCTTATCAGTGTTCTTACCAGCTCCACCTCAGCGTCGATGAACTTGAGGTGGTCGGTTCATGATCGGGGCAGCAAGCCTTCGCAGGCTCATGCAGTGCCCCCCACTTGCCTTATTAATGGATCAATCTTTGCCTTAAAGCCATTCACTGTTTTTGTCATTCTCGCCTCTCTTGGCAAGTTGTTCCATTCGTCCACTACTCTGCACGTGAAAAAATACTTCCTCACATTTAGTTGCGGTCTCTGTTTCCATATCTTGTATGGATGTCCTCTGCTTTTTTTTTGGTCCATATTAAATAAATCCTCCACCTTCAGTCCCTCCAGTCCTTTCATTATCTTGAAGACATCAGTAAGATCACTCCTAATTCTCCTCATTTCTAGTGACACCAAACCTGTCTTCCTCAGCCTGACTTCGTAGGTATCCTCCCTAATAGTGGAGATCATCCTTGTCATCCTTCTCTGTACACTTTCTATGTTATCTATGTCTTGCTGCTTATATGGTCTCGATGCCTGCTGACAATACTCTAAGTGAGGCCTAACCAAGGATTTATACAAACATAGAATATTGTTTCTGCTCTTGTACTCTTTGGTTCTCCTTATGCTTCCCATCATTTGATTGGCTTTCGATATCACCTGCGCTATGTGGGCACTTGGACTCAACATTTTACATACTTTCACTCCCAAGTCCTTCACCTGGTCTTCACTTACAATCTCCTGCTCTCCCAGTCTGTATGTTTGGTTACTGTTCCCATGACCTATGTTATGCAGCGTAGTCTGTCCCCAACTTCTTGGGTTCAGATACGGGCACGGGCCTTGAGTTCTTTTATTCTGGACCAGGCTATAACATGCAAACAAGGGATAGGGCTCAAACTCGGGCTAACCAGTTCCACACGTATATTACCTCTTATAAACAAAGTACAGCAGAACTTACACACTAATGCATTGACAACTCTATATGTGGTACAAGTATGGCATATGACACAGCACTATACATACACATATATATATATATAGCACAAACACAGTATAACACACAACACCACTAAAATGCAGTATAGTGCCACAGAGGGGGACCTAGCACCCCCAGAAGGAGCCCACTGAGGAGCACCGACAGCGTGCTGGGACTCAGGGCGACAACGACATAAGTCTGCCCGGGCTACACACCCCTATGACCCGGAGCTCGCCCGCCGCCATCATAGCAGGAATACAAGACTACCTCCTGGGCGAGCCGTCTCCAAACAACTTCAGGGTGGAGCTGTAACTCCAGCTCCAGTCAGCACCCCTGAGACGGCCAGTAGCCACTCAACCCTCCTACAGGAGAAGGCCTGCAGCTGTTCTGGAGGAAAATAGGAGATGGCCTGTAGCCGCTCCCGCCTTCGTCAGGAGATGGCCTGTAGCCGCTCTGAAGGTGCCCCTAACGAGATGGCCTGTAGCCGCTCTGAAGGTGCCCCTAACGAGATGGCCTGTAGCCGCTCTGAAGGTGTCCCTAACGAGATGGCCTGTAGCCGCTCTGAAGGTGCCCCTAACGAGATGGCCTGTAGCCACACGACCCTCCTATGGGAGACAGCCTGCAGCCGCTCCAGAGGCAAACAGGAGACAGCCTGTAGCCGCTCCTGCCTTTGTCAGGAGACGGCCTGTAGCCACTCTGAAGGTACCCCTCGAGAAACGGCATGTAGCCGCTCAACTCTCCTGCAGGAGATGGCCTGTAGCCGCTCTGAAGGTGCCCCTGAGTCAGCCTGTAGCCGCTTCTTCCCCCAGGCCACGGCCAGTAGCCGGGCCTTAATGACAGCTTGCAGCCGTGCCCCCAGAAGGCCACAGCCAGTAGCCAGGCCCTACGGCAGGAGACGGCCGGTAGCTGCTACTTTGTCAGGTGCTGACTCCTGTTCATCAACCTACGACCCAGAGGGAGCCCCCAGCCTGGAGGAGTACTGGAGAGCCCCCATGACTTCCACTAGGCTCTTCTCCCTGAAGCCGGATCCAAAGAGGATTCGCCTGACAGACCCTGATGTAGGCTGATGCCACAGCCCCCTCCTGACGGCATATCCGAACACCGGGGACCGCAGCCCTTGGGACCTCCAGACCGCCCCCAGGACCCCCAGGTGGGACCTCCCTACACACAGATGCTGGAGATCGTCGTCCTCTGTCAGGCGCCTGAGCGAGAAGTTCACGCAGTTATTCGGCCCCAGCCCTGAGGGCCGTACTCCCGCCCCAAGCCCTGAAAGCGCGGGACCCTTCGCCACCCACAGCCCCGGACGAGAGAGAACGCCCGTACGTGTGATCCCGTGGCCCCTGAACACAGAGGCCCCCAGCGGAACCCAGCCCCGTCAGTAGCGAGGCTGGATCACCTCCGTCGCCCTTGTACCTGACCGCCATGATGCCCAGACCCGAAAGGAGTGACAGTGAAAGCACAGTGTCCGTGACTTAGTGACGTGAAGAGAGAGCAGTGAATTAACCATATAAAGGGAGTCAGTGAGAAAAACAACAGTGACAATATAAAAGTAGTGGAATGAATAATAGTAACAGTGAAACTGTGAACACGGCCAAACAGTGAAATACGGGTCTATTACAGTGAATACGCTACCATCTGGCAACGCCGCATCATACTAAAATCCTACACAGACCCCAGTGTTAAAGTAATAGTTACCAACAGTGAAATAGTACCACCCTATCCCCAAACCTATAACTTGGACTTCATGCAATAATAGTATATAAACCTCTGGCCAAAGTGCTATTCACCTTACCCGACCTTGACCTGAGTAGTATCCTGCGCGATACTATAATAATAACCCATATCTAGGCCTAAGAATCATAATTGTCCAATGTGTCTACATTCGTGACATTTATCCGTTCCGATGTAGAATTCAGTAATACACATGTAAGGTTGTTGCCTTGAGTTTATGTGTCCTGCCTCTCTCCTATTTGTCTAAGCTCTGGTCTAGAAAGAGAACCCAGCTACCCACTAGGCGCTGAAGGGACGGGAAGCCTCCCCTAAAACACCTAGCATTACAACTACCTATCTATATATCACAAACACAGCACAACATAGAACACGCCAAATAATGCTGGGTGACAAGATATATACAGTATTGCACAGGGGAACAGCACGATCCGTGACCCAGATATAGTATGTTACACAACACTGAGACATACTACAAACAAGGTTTACCACACGAGTCTTTACACAGATATATATATATACCAAGGAGATGGATATTCCACAGGACTAAGATACTGTAAATCACCACTTGTCTCACACAGGGGTCATGGTATAACGATAAAGGAATGGGGGAGGCATGTAGAGGCCACAGATATTACACAGAGGCATGGATATTACATATGGGGTGTAGGGTTACACAGGGGTGTCGGACAATACACAATGAATCACAAGCGGGGGCAATACAAGGGGGATAAGAGAATACTATACAGGGGTCGGGTATGAGTTACGGTACACAGGGGCACAACACTCTGGACGAGGAGAGGAGGGGTTCACACAGGGTCTGTAGCACTGGGAATTGTATGGGAGTATTGTACAGTGTAGGCTGGGTCGCCGGTGGGCACTAGGGGTGCACCCAAGGCTATGGCACAGATAGACACAGGTGATGGCCCAGTGTGGGAGCAGGGCCGTCAGGGGTGCATTCCCAATAGAGGCACAGGTTTCGGGCTGCATATTCAGGAGTCCGGGTCGAGCTAGAGGGTGGTGTGGTGGTCAGCCCTTTCCTAGTGGGGGGCCCTGGGAGTGTGATGGCCCTCCGGACTGGGGCCAAACAGGGCTAAGAGGTGCACAGCACGGCGCCTGCCCTTGGCTGTAGTGGGAATCCTGGGGACAGGTCCTGGCTGATCCTGGCCCGGGGTCAGCTGTAGGGCGCCCCACGATGTCCGGAGGCTGCGGTCTCGCCAAGAGGAAGAAGCCGTCAGGGATTGGCTGCGGCCACTTGCCTTGGGGGAGTCTGTCAGTTGCTGGGGACATCGGGGACTTGGCTGCAGGGACAGGAAGCCTAGGCTCGTGGTGGGTCTATCCCAGGTACTCTCTGACAGGGGCCCTGTTGGGAAGCAGTCTCCAACCATTGCAGAGGAGAGGCAGCAGGAGGGGTGTCTCACTTGGCCTCTGGAGGGGCGGGCTAAGCAAGAGACGGCACCCTTGTAGGAAGCCTTCGGGATAGTGGAGGAGGGATGAACAATGGCCTGTCCCTCAACCTAGCGGTCCTGACGGTCCCTGCCGAATCCCCACTCCAGGGCACAGGAAAGAGGTCCAGAGGACACTCCTTCCACCTGGTAGGTCCAGGTGATGCTACCCAGGCTCACGCCTGGGGTAGTGGTTGAGGGAGATCCGGTGGACACTCCCTCAGGCTGACAGGTCCAGGGGACACTGCTAGGGGACCACTCGTCCCGGGGATAGTAGAAGGGGAAAGCCCGGTGGGCTTTCTTGCTTCTGTGGCAGGTCCGGTTGACTCTTCCACCTTCCTGCTGTCGGGGGAAAAGTGCAGCTGGGGGACAACCAGTGGTCTCTCCCCCGGTGGCTGATCTGGTGGACACTACCACGGGCCCACTGCCCTCCTGGGGACCAAAGGCGAAGGTCGTCTGGATGACAGTCTGAGACGCCTGCTCCCGAAGGTGGGTGGCAGAACGAGGAGATCCGCTGGACACTCCTCCTACAGTAGATCCAGTGGACGCTGCTGTGCTGCTGCTCCCCTGGGGTAGAATGGGACTGCAAACTCTGGTTGTTGCTCTCCCTCTTGTGGAGGCAGGTCCAGTGGACACTACTGCCGACGGCCTACTTGGAACTGTCAAAGGGCAAGTCCCACCCCGATTCTGGCGAGCACTTTCTCCATCAGAGTGTAATGTACCTAGTCCGTGAACTTCCTGGGGGTCATGCTGCATGGAAGGGGGGCATAGGGTCATGGGGGAGATGAGTTGTTATGGAGCGGGATGCCTATGCATCTCCCTGTTGTCTCTTTTAGGGTGGGGTCACCTCCCCATATCCTCCTCCTGGGGTGGTGGTGTCGGGATCGCTCTGCCAGGTGGATATTTCAACCTATATGTAAACATTTTCACTTACCCACATTAAAAAACATTTGCCACTCCTTTGACCACTGATTTAGATTTTTCAAATCCTCCTGTAAGCTGTCAACTTCTTGGGTTGCCACTCTACTAAAGATCTTTGTCATCAGCGAACCTGAGGACATGTGAAACTAAAAGCCTCGATGTGTGACGTCTAGCCTCAACCAAAACAAACTTCCCATTCTCACATAACTGGGACATTTGAAGGCAGCCACGACCGTGGCGTCACGGAGTCTGCGGGGGAAACCACGATCGTGGCACACTGTTCTGCTATCTGTGAAGCTATGCACACGACTATCAGGATCATTGGAAGGCTGGAGCTACACAGGAGCAGTACTGCTAACATAGTCTGGAGGACCTGAAGTGGTGGCGTCTTCGTCGTGGGTCTACCCCCAGAGGCTGTCAAAGCAGAAGAGGAGGACAGCATGGGGGTTGTGTTGATTCTAAGGCAATATACGTGTAAGGTTGGGTGACCCGAGTTTTTTATGCCCTGTTCCTGTAGTTGCATGCTCTAGACCCGGTCTCGAAGGGAACCCCAGATCAGTCGCTCGTGTTCAGAGGACAAGAAGTTGATCTCTGAACACGCAGCATAACAATAACATCTGCACAGTTTATGAAACCAGCATATTTCCGCATTTCCCGTTAAATCTACACAAGGTGACTAGTATTCGGGAAAAACTCATCATTTTCGATCACAGCTTGAAAATTACGATCTCCCCTAACGTTTCTAAGTAGGAATGCCATAGATAAGATGATAGCTTCTCCCCACCAACAAGTGCATACAGCGTACTCAAAGAGGGGACGGGCAGGTGATAAGGGAGGGTGGAGGAAGGGATGGGGATGGGCGTTATAGAGGGTGAGGATGGGGTTGAAGGGGTTCTGGAGAGGTAGAGGTTGTAGGGAGAGGTGGAAGTTTTAGGGATGAGGGAGGGGTGGGGTTGTAATGGGTGAGGGAGGAGTCGTTGTAGGAGGTGACGGAAGGGTGGGGGTTGTTGTGGGTGAGGGAGGGATGGGGTTGTGGAGAGTAAGGAAGGGATGGAGTTAATTGTGGGTGAGGGAGGAGTGTGGTGGAGTTGTAGGGGTGAGGGAGGGATGGGATGGTTGTAGGAGATGAGAGAGGGTTCGGAGTGAAGGTTGTTGAAGGTAAAGGAGGAATGGGGGTGAGGGTTGTAGGCATGAGGGAGGGAGTAATGTGAGGAGTGGGGATGAGGGAAGCGTGGAGGTGGCGTTATAGGAGGTAAGGTAGCAGGGAAGTAGCTAGGGTTCTTAAAATGAGGGGGCCAAAGGGTAGCCAGACTTATTTATGGGGTGGCCCACTGTGAAAACTTTAAAAGAGTCCAGAGGAATTCCCCAGGAAATCTAGGGTGGCCAGGCATTTTTCAGGGGTGGTCAGTCACCATTGCCACCCCGACCACCCTCTGACAACACCACTCCAAGGTAGGGTCAGAGGAGGGGTGGAGTGAAGGGAAAGAGGCAGGAGAAGGGTGAGAGAGAGAGAGAGAGAGAGAGAGAGAGAGAGAGAGAGAGAGGGGCTGGGAAGGGGGGGGGTTAGGGTCGTCAAGGGTGAGGGAGCAACGGTTAACAGGGGATTCGAGGGGGTGGAGTGAGTGGTGTAGAGGACGAAGGAAGGGCAAGAGGGGAAGTAAGGTGTGGAGATTGTAAGGGAGGAGCAGGGGAAGGTGAAGTGAGAGTTGGGGGGTGGTAGTGGATGAGGGAGTGGCAGGATTATATAAAGGGCTATGTTAAAAAGGGAGCTAGTGGGGAGGGGGGAGGGAAGTACTGGTGTTTATAAAGATAACAGAGGTCATGTGGAGGGGAGGTGAGGAGGTTGCTGGGGGTCGGGATGAGAGAAAGGGGAGGAGTGTGAGTAGTGAGATGGGGCACGGGGCAGCTGACCCGATCACCCCCTCAACCAGTTAAAACCGCTCTGGGAGATAACCTTGTACTCCCACCCAGCCAATGTAGATACTGTACATACAGGTCCGCAAACATTATACCAATCATGTTGATTCATAAAATTTTTTATATGATTGAGGTGGTTTTTATGAGTGGTAATTCGCTACTTTATATGCTCGATACTCATAATGGGGATTGATATTAAACTCAGTTTGGGAGAGTGAGGAATGTATTAAAAGATGTATTTGTTATGCAGCGTATTCTGCGCCCAACTTCTTGGGTTCAAATACGGCGCGGGCCTTGGTTTTTTTATTCTTGACCAGGCCAGAGTATACAGACAAGGGGATAGGGCTCAAACACCAGCTAACCAGATTTACAAATATGTTACCAAACAGAGTACGACAATTCACACACAAGTACATGGGCAACCCTATTGAAAGTACAAGTACACTAGATGACACAGTACAATGTAAAGCACACTTACACTAAATACAGTATATCATGATACAATACACACAGGGGAGCCTGAATACACTATGATAAACGACACTAGATATACAATATAATACACATAGGGGTATTGCCCCATTTAAAATAAGACAAGATACATAAAATCCATCCCAGACAATTTACCTATCAACAAAGCTCCAGGCCCAGATGGAATTCCGCCAATTGTTTTGAAAAAGTGTTCCCCTGAACTTGCCTCTGTCCTAGCTAAATTATTCAAACTATGCATACGTACTTCTTTATTCCCAAATTCATGGAAAGAAGCCAATATCCACCCAGTTTCGAAGAAAGGAAGTTCGTCTGACCCCTTCAATTACAGACCAATAGCTGTCACATCTTCTCTTGGTAAGGTATTTGAAACTCTAATTAATAAGCACATTGTTAAACATCTTGAATCCAACAACTTAATTAGTGATAGACAATATGGTTTTCGTCACGAAAGATCCACCATTGACATACTCAATCTCTTAACTCATACCATTCATCAATCAAATGATCTTTTTGGAGAAACTCATGCAGCAGCTCTTGATATCTCTAAAGCTTTCGACAGAGTATGGCACCATTCCCTGCTGTCCAGACTCCCTTGCTATGGACTAACGTCTTTTGTTCCTTTGATTTCTTCATATCTTAGTGACAGGAAAATAAGAGTAAAAGTAGATGATGTATATTCCAATTTCCACTCAATTAACGCTGGCGTGCCGCAGGGATCAGTTCTGGCGCCAACCCTATTTCTGGTTCATATTAATGATCTCTTATCTGTCACTCACAATCCCATTCACTCATATTCAGATGACTCAACACTACATAGTTCATTCACATTCAGACATCCATTTACGAAGTCTAATACCTCCACCTTTCAACTCAGTACAGCCATCTCCATAAATCAAGATCTATCTACAGTCAGTGAATGGGGACAAAACAACCTTGTCTTATTTAATGCTAGTAAAACTAAATATATACAGTTTACTAATAGACAGATATTGCCAGATTCGTACGGTACCTTCAGTGCTACTAATATTCCCATCTCCAAAAGTATTGAAGTTCTTGGCGTCTCACTTAACAGTGCCCTCAGCTGAACCTCTCATGTCAGATCACTTGCTAAAACCGCCTCAAAGAAACTTGGATTATTGTACAGAGTCCGTAACTTCGCCGATGAGCAGTTAGCTATAATTTATAAGAGTCATGTGCGCTCTCAGCCTGAATATTGCTCACCCTTGTGGAATGGTTGTGGAGAGGTTGCAGAAAAAATTCAGAACAAAGCTGTTAGAATCATTAACAACCCTGCCATAACATATAAACTACCACTACCTTCCCTGAAAGTAAGAAGGAATGTTGCGCCCCTTGCATTATTTTAGATATCTTTTTGGCAAATTCTCAGACGAAGTTGCGTCCAAGGTGCCACCTCTCCATGCCTTCCCTCGTGCTACACGGGCATCTGGTAGCGCTCATGACTGGAATGTCACTCAGCCATATTGCAGAACTTCTGCCTATCAGAATTCTTTCATTTCCCGAACTGCATCTCTCTGGAACTCGTTCCCCAGAGTTGTTTCCCTCCAAATTTCAACCCACAACTGTTCAAGTCTAACTGTTACAGATATTTTATGAACAGAGGACACCAGTAATCTGGTGTATGGATTATTTTTTTTTTTTACTCATTTGTTTTTCCTTCCTCCGTTCTGTTATTTATAAAAAAAAAAAAATACAGCCTATGTATATCACAGTATGAGTATACACGGCACACGCGTGACATGAATGCAATACCTCGTGGGATACGACATATCACTATACACCACACGCGCTTAACATGGATGAGATATGACAAAAGGCACGGTATATCACAGCACAGTACGCCTACGAGGTATAAAAACAATACTTAGACACTAGATTGGGATATCGAGTCAGGTCAGGTATGTATTGCCCGAGAATGGTTTCCCTACACTGAAGTATACTACTACAGTATGTGACAGGGACGAGGTCGGGTAGCCCCCTTACACTGAATCACGGTGTAGTATCACTAGTAGGTGTAATGCTAGGTGTTTTGGGTTCGGCTTCCCCTTCCGTAAATTGCCTAGCCCATGGCGGGGCTCTTTTTCGAGACCGGGGCTTAGACAAATAAGAGAGAGGCAGGACACAAAAACTCCAGGCAACAACCTTACACGTGTATTGCTTAATTAGACAGGGTAATAAGAAGATGTTACAGCCACAAGTATACTGGGCGATTATAAACTCTTATATCTAGATATGGCTAGTAGTATCTCGCAGGATATTGTTTTGAGTCACAGTGAACAGCATTTGAGACAGAGTTTTCTTAATTAGTGAAGTCCAGAGTCTCTATGCGTGTGGAGTTGTTAAGGTTATTTCACACTGATGAGGGTTGTGTAAGGCACTAGGGTCTGACTATGATCATAGTAGTACGAGATAATTTCTGATGGCAGAGTATTTACTTCGTTACCCTCCACTCGTATTTTGCTTTTAACCAATTATTATCACTTACTCTACCACTCTGATATTTTTGCTGTATTAGTCCGTACGCTGTTCACTGTATCTATTATTCTCTCCAACACTTGGTATTGTCATTGACTTCTGCAACAGGGTCAATTCACTGTTCTGTCTAGGCACTGTTTGATCACTGACATGGCACAGTTAGGATCACTCCTGTCGTATCTGGCGCCAGGGGCGCAGGCGGAGGGGCGGCACAGCTCCGCTACTGACGGGGCTGGGCACCACCAGGGGCCTCCATACTCAGAGGGCACGGGATCACACGCAGGGGCGTCCGTTCTCGTCCAGGGCTGTGGGTGGCGAAGGGTCCAGTGCTCTCAGGGCTGAGGACAGGAGTGTGGCCCTCAGGACTGGGGCCAAACAATTGTCTGAATCAGTCGTTCAGGCTCCTGATGAAGGACGAGGACCTCTGCCGTCGAGGTGTGGGGAGCTCCCGCCCGGTGTAACAGGCCAGAATTCACCCCTGCCAGATTGACCCTGGGGTAGTTCTAGACTAGGCCAAAGTTACCCTTGGGGTAACTGTAGCCTAGGCTAGTTTTACCCCAGGGGTAAAACTGGTATAGCCCATTTTTCACCCCCCAAGGCAAGAGTTCCCCCCTGCCAGATTGACCCTGGGGTAGTTCTAGATTAGGCCAAAGTTACCCTTGGGGTAATTGTAGCCTAGGCTAGTTTTACCCCGGGGGAATAACTGGTATAGCCCATTTCCCCCCCCCCAGGCCAGAATTCCCCTCTCCTCTAAATGTATATTATAGCCATTACATATAGCTTACATTTGTTTATTTGTTCTGCAAAATAACACATTAAATGTCCACATTATGACTACTACTACTACCTCTATTAATAGGTAATGTGCACCTAATTTCAATCAACTAAAATAATGTAGTCTTCAGCTGTTCATATATAGCCTACATTTGTTTATTTGTTCTGCAAAATAACATTAAATGTCCACATTATGACTACTCCTACTACTATCTCTACTAATAGGCAATGTGCACCTACTTTCAATCAGCTAAAATAATGTAGTCTTCAACTGTTTACAAGTGTTCAGTTTCTGTTTTCACTTGTACTTTCACTCAACTCCAATAACAACATTGAAGTGGTCAGATCTATTCTCTAGGTATACGCCAGTCTCTGTAATATCCTGTAGATTGAAGGAAGCTGGGTAAGTAAGCCACTGCATACTTTCACCTACTTTGGAGTATACAATGATATCAGTGCCAAGAAGTGATGCTGTGCCCATTAGCTCAGAATCTGTTGCCCAAACACCACATTTCTCCATAGCACTTGAAGTTATATACTCATTGATAGGCTGGTTGAGGTAGCTAGTAAGCTTTTCACTGATACTCCCACTCATATGTTGCACAACACTATCGCGGATAGCAAGGTGATGCTCTTCAGTCCCAGTAAATATGTAACTCAGGGCCCGCAAATAGCAATTGCCATCACCTCGGGTCTTGTGCAGTCTCTTTGGTACAGTTAATTCTTTTACTCTTCCAAAGCTAGCTTTTTCCTTGCCATGGCAGACAAGGGGGAGAACATTTGAGAAACTCTGGGCTTCTTATTGGGCTGGAGATCATCAAGCTTGCATTTGCTTGAATTCTGTTGTTTCAATTACCTGCAGACTATCTTCATCACCATCAGTAGAATCAGGAGCTTCATATACTTTCAGGTTGAAGGCTTGATAGATGTTTTTCAGCTTCTGGTTTGTTGCACAATTCTGTAATTTCTCTCTGCCTTTGCTGAGAAATTCAATGACTTCATAGGGTCCTATCCAGTGTGGTTCCAGTTTTGATCCCATACGGTGATTTCTTCGGCTATTCTTGATATAGACTTTTGACCCCATTGGTATGTTGCAGTGGCTTTTGTGACGGTTGTCATAACTTTGCTTCTGACGTGACTGGGCTTTGGTATTGTTGTCTGAGGCAATGGAGCGGATGTCATCATAAATCTTTTTCATGGTGGCCAAAAGCTCTGGACTGATGGCATCAGGTGCTTCCAAAGCTTCATCACCTGGATTGTACGTGTCACCCTCCTTTGCATCAAATACAGCTGGTTCATTGTTGACATCCTTTACAGGTGTGGTGTCAGTGGGTAGATCAATGGGCAGTCTTGCTTTGCACCCATACATGATCTCAAATGGTGTGCATTTTGTTGAAGAATGAATTGAGGTGTGGTATGCAAATAGAACACCTGGAATAAGCTGATCTCAGTCATCACAATGTTCATTCACAAGCTTTACCAGGGCACCCTTCAATGTTCTGTTATCACGCTCACGCTGACCATTGGTCTGGGGATGGTAAGCTGATGAAATGCGATGCTCTGTTTGTAGTTTGCTGAGAAGAGAATCCACAATTTGGTTCACGAACTCTCTGCCTTGATCACTGATTAATGTCTCTGGACATCCTAGGCGACAGATGACCTGGTACAAGAAATTAGCAACACATTCAGCACTCTTCTTGGGAATTGCAGCTGCCTCAGTATACTTTGAAAGATGATCGGAGATAGCTACTATGTACTTATTGCCATTTTGAGATTCTTGAAGAGGGCAAATAATATCTATTTCAACTAGACTCCAAACCTTGGATGGCACTGGAAGAGAGTGTAGAGGAGGAGTGTGATCTTTTGAATTCTTGGGATTTGCTGAAAAGCATTTTGTACATGCCTTGCAATGAACCTGGACATCAGTTTTCATGCATTTCCAATAATACCTCTCTGATACTTTGGCAATGGTCTTATCCCGACCAAAATGTCCACCTGAAACTGGATTGTTGTGACATGCATTCAGTATATCATGTACCCGACTTTTTAGTATCACTTGTTTCTCACCATGATATACCACACCAGCCTCAACTCTATAGGGCTTAGCAGCCTTTCGAAAGTTTGATTTTGCATTGGTACGCTGGTCAGGAGGTAATGTATATATTGCGTTAGGATATTTCTTATCTGTCGATGTGTAAAACCGCAGAATATCACTGTACAGCTGGTCTTCCATGATGCCCTGGAAAAGAACCAGCCACATTACATCCCACATCACACTGAGCCACACTATACCCCGCCACACCACACCACACATCACAACCAGCCACACTATACACCGCATCACACCAAGCCACACATGACACCTAGCCACACCACATCCCACCTCACACACATCCACACCACACAATCACACCACAACACACATCACACCCAGCCACACCACACCACACATCACACCCAGCCACACCACACCACACATCACACCCAGCCACACCACACCACACATCACACCCAGCCACACCACACCACACATCACACCCAGCCACACCACACCACACATCACACCCAGCCACACCACACCACACATCACACCCAGCCACACCACACCACACATCACACCCAGCCACACCACACCACACATCACACCCAGCCACACCACACCACACAAGCAACATCGTATCACATATCACCCAGCCATACCACACACAGTCACACCATACCACATCACACCCAGCTACACCTCACCACACATCACACCCAGCCACACCACACCACAGTCACACCACAACCAATATCACACGCAGAAGTAGCCCCAAAGTGACCAACCTTGTCCAACCAGCAACAGGAACTGACTGGCTTACCCGACCGCAGCTCACATCTCGCGGTTTCCCTCTCCCTATCAAATACTCGTACGAGACAAGTCAGCGGACGGTCACTCACACTTCCAACCCGACTCTCACCCACGCTCGGAAGTGATATTTGGCGTTTTTTTTTTCTTTGCAAAACAGACATGAGACGGCTATGTATACTCCCTGATAAACCCCTGGCATACCCCCAGGGGTATGCGTACCCTAAGTTGAAAGCTCGTGATCTAATATTATCCAAAAGGAGTTTAAGGGGGGATGCTAAACAGCCTAGTCTAAACTGACCTGTTGCAAGCCAGAATTCACCCCTGCCAGATTGACCCTGGGGTAGTTCTAGACTAGACCAAAGTTACCCCTGGGGTAATTGTAGCCTAGGCTAGTTTTACTCCCAGGGTTAAAACTGGCGTAGCCCATTTTCATCCCGCAAGGCTTTATCTTAGGGGTGAAGTTTGGCCTAGGAGGGTGCTAAACAGCCTAGTCTAAATTTCCCCCCAGGGGGAAATCTAGCCTAGGCCAATTTTCACCTATGGGCAAAAATGGGCAAGGGTGAATTCTGGCCTGTTACACGGGGGCTTGGCGGCGCTGACAGGAAGGGGCTGCAGCACCAGTCTGCATTAGGGTCCATCAGGTGGGTCTCCTCCAGAACCAGTTGTAGGAAGCAGAGGCCAGGTGAGACTGCAGGGCCTCTCCAATACTCCTTAAAATGCGTGAGCTGCAGCTTAGTGCCCCCAGAAACTCCCCGACACCCCCACCAGGACCCCACGGAGGAGCAGCAGCCAAACCACAAGACACAATGTGACAATGGCACAAGTCAGCCCGGGCCATGCGCCCCTATGACATGCAGCCGCCTCACCGTTGCCCTAGCAGACATAGGACACTACCTTCGGGGAGAGGTACCATCGGATCAGATCGGGGTGGAGCTGTCTATCCAGCTACAAACAAGGCCTCTCAGGAGTTGGCCTGTAGCCACTCCCACCTTCAACAGGAGTGTGCCTGTGCCTCTCTGAAGGTGTCTTCCTCTTTGGGACGGCTGGTAGCTGCCCGCCCCTCATAAGGGAATCGGTGAATCACCAACCTGAGGGTAATCGGGAGACGGCCGGTAGCCGCTCCCGCCTTCGTCAGAAGGTGTTCTTCCATGGATGGCCTGCAGCTCCCCTACACCCCCTCCTGCAGAAGTCAGCCTGTAGCCGCTCCTCCCCCTGGCAGAAGGAGACAGCCTGTAATCGCTCCCACCTTCGTCAGATGGCCAGTAGCCGCTCCGAAGGCGTTGCCCCCGAGTTGGCCTGTAGCCACTCCTCCCTCCGGCAGAAGGAGACGGCCTGTAGTCACTCCCACCTTCGTCAGACGGCCAGTAGCTGCATCGAAGGTGTTGCCCCCCGAGTCGGCCTGTAGCCGCTCCTCCCTCCGGCAGAAGGAGACGGCCTGTAGTCGCTCCCGCCTTCGTCAGACGGCCAGTAGCCGCTCCGAAGGTGTTGCCCCCGAGTCGGCCTGTAGCCACTCCTCCCTCCGGCAGAAGGAGACGTACCTGTAGTCGCTCCCACCTTCATCAGACGGCCGGTAGCTGCTCCAAAAGTGCTGCCCCCGAGTTGGTCTGTAGCTGCTCCTCCCCCTGGCAGAAGGAGACGGCCTGTAGTCGCTCCCGCCTTCGTCAGACGGCAGATAGCTGCTCCGAAGGTGCTGCCCCTGAGTTGGCCTGCAGCCACTCCCGCTCCCTCCTGCAGGAGATGGCCTGGAGCCGCTCCCACCTTTGTCAGACGGCTGGTAGCCGCTCTGAAGGTGCCCAGAGGCGCGCTGATTCCCCCACTCAGGCCATGGCCAGTAGCCAGGCCTTGGTGCCTCATAGCTGCGCCCTTGGGAAGCCACGACCAGTAGCCAGGCCCCACGGCCGGAGACAGGCGAGAGCAGTACCGCTGCCCCAGCGTGAGATGAGGACCCAGACTCCCGACGCAGGGGACACAGGAGGATTCCAGAGAGGCCCTAACGCCTCCCCTGGCCTCTGTTCCCTATGCTTGGCCCTGGAGAAGACCCACCTGACGGATTCTGATTCCGGTCAGTGCCGCAATCCCTCCCTGACGGCACCCCTTTACTCTTGGGGCTGCAGCCCTAGGGTACACCAGGCCCTCCCCTGGATGCCCGGGTGAGACCTCCTGATGCCCCGACAGCAGAAAACCTCCACCTCTGGCCGAGACATGAGCCAGAGATTTCTGGACCTGTTTGGCCCCTGTCCTGAGGGCCACAACCCTGTACCCAGCCTGGAGAATACAGGCCCCTTCGCCGCCTGCAGCCCCCGACGAGAGAAGATGCCCCTGCGAGTCGTCCCGTGCCCTCTTGGCACGCCCTCCCCTGGCGGTGCCCCAGTCCCGGCAGAATTGTCGCCGGCATGTCTCTCCACCGCCTCTCCCATATAAGTGACTTATGTTAAGTGTGATGTTGCCCCAAGTAGTGTAACAGAGATATAATGACATAGCGCACCCCGAATAACAGGTCAAATGTTCATGAGAAGATAGAGGGGGAATGAGTGATACCACGGGGAGGACTAATAATAATGAGTGCAGAGTCTAAGTACTTGTGAATCAGACTCACGGAGTGACGCCCGTGGATGAAATCAGTAAGACACCCAACCCGAGAGATTCATGTTAGTAAAATATCCAAATGTCCCTTGCTACCAGAAAATAATGAAGAGAAAGTGTTAATTATACCCTCCCTCTCATACGACTATAAACACAACGAGACTCTCAGTGCCTTACACCCTCCCTTAGTAAACCTCCTCTCGGCATTCGAAGCGTATGTGAAACCCTGGACTAGTGTTATAATAAATTACCAAAACCCCCTTGCTACCAGAAAATAACAAGTCATACTCCTTAACATCAATTCCCACTTGATACTACTATAACTATAATCAGACCCTCAGTGCGTCACCCCTCTCCACCCTCGTGCGAGACTCACCCCAGACGGCTCCCCCCCCCCCACGTGCACCGCGACCCTGTGTTCTAAGTAAACCTGTACACTAAACCTAGAGTGTTAGCATCAGTGCCTGTTAAGCTAGTATCCTGCGAGATACTAATTATCTAGTTAAGGTTTTATTATCCACCAAATACTGTGTTGTACTATCTGCTGTTTTGTCCTGTGTCTGACTGAAGTAATATACGTGTAAAGGTTATTGCCTGGAGTTTTTGTGTCCTACCTCTCTCTTATTTGCACTAAGCCCCGGTCTCGAAAGAGGACCCCGCTACATGTTAGGTGTTCTAGGACAGAGGAGTCGGGCCTTTTTCACCTAGCGTTACATTCCTCTATGTCCGAGACTCGCTCTGTGTCAAGGGTCAGGAAACAGGTGTCAGTTCCAGGCAGCACAGCAGCTACAGGCCGTCTCCTACCGTAGGGCCTGGCTACTGGCTGTGGCTTCCTAGGGGCGCAGCTACAGGTCATCACCATGGCCCGGCTACTGGCTGTGGCCTGAGAGACTGAGTGGCTACCAGCAAACCCAGAGGCACCTTCGGAGCTGCTACAAGCCGTCTGACGAAGGCGGGAGTGGCTACAGGCCGTCTCCTGCAGGAGGGGTGTTGAGCAGCTACAGGCCATCTCGGGGAACGCCTTCTGAGAGGCTACAGGCCATCTGACAAAGGCAGAAGCTGCTACAGGCCGTCTCCTTGTTACCCTCAGAGCGGCTATAGGCCATCTCCTTCAGAAGGGGTGAGCGGCTACAGGCCGTCTCAGGAGGAACACCTTCGAAGCAGCTACAGGCCATCTCCTGACGAAGGCGGGAGTGCCTACAGGCCGTCTCCTTCAGGAGGGGGTTTGAGCAGCTACAGGCCATCTCAGGAAGAACGCCTTCAGAGTGGCTACAGGCCATCTCCTGACTAAAGTGGGAGTGGCTACAGGCAGTCTCCTTCAGGAGGGGGTTTGAGCGGCTACAGGCCGTCTCAGGAAGAACACCTTTAGAGCGGCTACAGGCCATCTCCTGACGAAACCAGGAGCAGCTACAGGCTGTCTCCTGGTTACCCTCAGAGTGGCTACAGGCTGTCTCCTTAGCAAGGGGCGAGTGGCTACAGGCCGTCTCAAGGAAGACACCTTCAGAGCGGCTACAGGCTGTCTTCTTGGGACCCTCAGAGCGGCTACAGGCTGTCTTCTTGGGACCCTCAGAGCGGCTACAGGCCATCTCCTTAAAGAGGGGTGAGCGACTACAGGCCGTCTCTGGGGTGCTGGCAGGAGCTGGATAGGCAGCTCCACCCCTTCGCTGGTTGGTGAAGGCTCGCCCAGAAGGTAGTATGGTATTCCTGCTATGGTGATGGTGGGAGAGCTCCGGGTCATAGGGACACACGGCCCGGGCTGATTTAGGCCGTTGTCGCACCAAGTCCCGGCGCGCTGCTGCTGTTCCTCTGTGGGCTCCTTGTGGGGGTGTCTGGGTGTTCTCGGGGGCATTATACTATACTGCATTTTACCACTGTCTGCTGGGAAAAAGTCACGTTCCCATGATTGGAGGTGATAGACTTGCGTATCGTAGGTGGCGTAGACTGGCTGCAGATGTCGGAGGAGCGCGTGCCAGGCTGTGGTGGTGGTGTTCTCGTCCTGTTCCTCATTGCAGATGAGGAAGAGGGTGGATGTGGTGGTGGAGGAGCGGAGGAGTTGGAGAAGGTGGTGTGGTCCTCGGACTCGCTGGTTGCGTCTGAGTGATGGTGCCCATACTGCTAGCCATATCTTCATGGTGGTAGTTGATGCTCGTGGTGTGGTGTGGTGTTGAATGCTTGAGATGGATGGTGAGTGTTGGGTTTTATGCCGGGGTAATGCGGCGTAGCATCTCGGGGGAGTGTAGATGGCTGGGATTTGTGCTTGATGTATCATGAGTGTGAGATGGTTTAGGGCAGGGGTGGGAGTGTGATTTTGTGGTGAGGCAGGTGGGTTGGGGGACTGAGTGTATCGGGTGGGTGGGCAGGAGAGGTGCCTGGAGTGGGTGGTAGTTGTTCTGAGTGTAGGTGTGGGTGGTGATGTGGGTGTGCAGGACTGGCGTGAGTGTGAGGTGCGTGGGGCACGTACGGGTGGACGGGGGGGTGATTGGGGCAGGGCAGGGGATGTTAGGAGTGCGGGTGTGTGTGCACGGTGGGCTGGAGGGTGTGAGGGTGGCGTTGGGTGATGGCTGAAGTGGGGGTGTGGGGGTGGGCAGGACATGTGGTGCTGGGTGCAGGGGAGGGGGTGGCGGGTAGAGAAGGGGTGGGGGAGCAGCGGGGTGTTGGTGGTGTCGGTGGGTTGTCAGGTGAAGTGTGATGTGGCTTGATGGCCGGTGAGGCGGAAGTGGGGGGGGAGGAGGAGGGCGAGGGGGATGAGGAGATGTAGCATTTATAGGTAGTGGGAGGGGGTGGCACGGGAGTAGAGGGTGGGACAGGGCATGGGGCCGGGGCGGTGGGGGCAGGAGTGTGGAAGGGGCGCACGTGCCAGTTTTGGAGGGTGCAAGGAGTGTCGTGTTAATTAAAGGTGACCTGATAGGGGTTAGGGATGCGGGTGATGGTGTGGGGTCCTGTGAAGTGGGGTGCGAGCTTGTGGGGGGTAGGGAGCTCGGGCTATCATGACTGTGTCAACCGGTTTGTAGGGGTTGGAGGCACTGTCGGGGCTGAGGTCTAGGTTGTGTTGGAGGTGGGTTAAACGGCGTTTAAGGTGGTGTAGTGGGTCCATCGTGGGAGCAGAGGCGGGGGGTTGTAGACGCTGCCAGAGGGGCAGAAGGAAGGATGTTTCCCCAAACATTTGCTCATATGGCGAAATTTCGTCCTCTCGGGGGCAGGGGGTTGATGCTCCATTGTACGATTTTTACATGGGCGGGCCAGTCATCGTTTTTAGCAGCCTCTATGCGTGTGCAGAGCTGATTCATCAGCGTACAATGGCTGCGCTCACATACTGCATTTCCTTGTGGCCAGTAGGGGGAGGAGTGGGAGATGTTGTACCCGAAGATATGGGCTAGTTCCTCCCAGACCTTACCGGTGAATTCGGGCGCTTTATCTGAGTGGATTGCTTGGGGAAAGCCGAAATAGGGAAGCACATGCCGAAGGAGGGCATCGGCCACTGCGACAGCGTGGTGTTCTTTCACTGGGCAGGCCACGACGAATTTGGAATATGTGTCGATTAGTGATGACGTATCTATAGCCCGATTTTGGAGGTAAGGGTCCTACCACTTCAATTGCTAACAGCTGCCAGGGTTTGTGGGCGGTGATATGACTC
This sequence comes from Coenobita brevimanus, assembly GCF_032717465.1. Classification (NCBI taxonomy): domain Eukaryota; kingdom Metazoa; phylum Arthropoda; class Malacostraca; order Decapoda; family Coenobitidae; genus Coenobita; species Coenobita brevimanus. Next base: position 33,421,097 of record NC_137024.1, read on the forward strand.
GATGGTCCTGCGGTGCGGGTGATGTCTTTACCATGGGCGCAGGCGCACCAGGTTTAGATAATTTCCTTGGCAAGGGCGGAAGGGTTGGGCACCCAGTAGGTGTCATTGAAAACCTGTAGCAATTTTTTTGTACCCAGGTGAATGCCGTTGTGGGTGTAAAGGTGTTGCAGGGCATCGCGGGTGGTGTCAGGGTCTAGGAGGATATGGCCTGACAGGGTTAGGAGGCGGTCGCCCTGGCGATACAGTTTTTGAAAAGGTGGTGAAGAGTCCAAGGGGGCCGCTCCTTGCGGTGCCACTGTTGGAGGAGGTCTGGTTCGGGCTGGGTGGTGTGGATGGGGAGCCAAGAGAGGGTGTCTGCGTTGGTATGGAGTTTGCCGGGGCAGTATGAAATCTCATAATTGAATTCCTCCAGGGTTGCATGCCATCGGATGAGTTGGGCGTTGTGGGTGTCGGATTGTTGTAACCACTGGAGGGATTGGTGGCTCGTAATGATGGTGACTTGGGTCCCGGAGAGATATGCTCGGATGTGCTTGAGCCCCCAGATTATGCCCAAGCATTCCCATTTGGTGGTGGCATAGTTTTTCTCCACCTGATTTAGGGTTCGGCTGACACAGGCGATGATGTGTTCGCGGCTCTCTTTGACTTGTGCTAACATAGCACCAATGGCAAGGAGGGAGATGTCAGTATAGAGACGGAACAGGAGGGAATAGTCGGGAAAAGCCATGATGGGGGCAGAAATGAACTTGTCTTTAAGCTGCTGGAGGGCAGCTCATCTCTCGTCTATCCAGAGGAACGGCTCCCCTTTATGGGTCAGGTCGTGGAGTGGTTTGGCGATGAGGGCAAACCCTTTCATGAAGCGGCGGTAATAGGACGTCAAGCCGAGGAGGCTCTGATCCCATGGACGTCCTGCGGTGGGGATATATTCGCGATGGCACAAAGTTTGTCAGGGTCAGGAGATATTCCTGCTTGGGAGATGATGTGCCCCAGGAGCGAGACAGTTCTGGCGGCTAAAACGCACTTGGTGGGCCGGAGTTTGAGGCCTGCCTGTCGGATCCTGGTAAAAACCCGGCGGAGGCACTGCAGGTGGTCAGCCCAGGTTTGGCTGAAAACAATGATGTCGTCCAAGTACGCGAGACAGATTTCCCACGTGAGACCGTTGAGGACGGATTCCATTAACCTGGAGAAGGTGGTGGGGACGTTGCAGAGACCGAACGGCAGGACATTAAACTCGTAATGTTTCCCATTGCTGGTCGAGAAAGCAGTTTTGCCTCAATCCTCCTGTTGCACGGGAACCTGCCAATACCCCAACTGGAGGTCCAGAGTAGAGATCCAGGAGGCTCCATACAGGGAATCCAGGGAATTGTCTATGCATGGGAGTGGAGTGGCGTCTTTGGTAGTTACAGTACGTTGTTAAGTCGGCGGTAGTCGACGCAGAACCGCATAATGCCATCCTTCTTTTTTATGAGGACGACGGGGGAGAACCAGGGGCTTGTGGAGGGGGAGACGACTCCAGCTTCGATCATCTCTTGCACCTGGCGGTCTTCCTCTTCCCGCTGTTTGTGGTTCTCCCGTCGGGATGGCTGTCATGAGCCAGGTAGGTAGTGTGTCCGATGTCCGCTGGTCCTGCTGCGAACAGGTCCTGGAAATCCAGGAGTAGGCGGCGAAGGGTGTCTGACTGATGGGCGGAGAGATGGTCGGGGATAAGGGGCAGGGGGGTGGGGGAGTGGGAGGAGGAAGGGGCGCAGGGCTCAGCTTCCTCCATCTCTCCGATTACGAGCCCTTTTGGGAGGGTGAGGGGTGAGGGGGCGAGGTTGGCAATCCTGACTGCCATGTGATGTGGGGGAAGAAAAGTTGGGGACAGAAGGCAGGCCAAGAGGGTTCCCGGGAACGGGAGTGGGGAAAATAGGCCGCAGGGGCTGGAGGGCAGGTTAAGGGGCACCCAAGCATCATGGTGGGAAGGAATGGTGACCGCGGCGGAAACGGTGGCAGGGAAAGAGGGAGGGGGGTGGGGGGGAGAAGACGGGGGGAGAGGAGGGGAAAGAAGGAAGGGAGGGCGGAGTCTTCCGGCTGGGGCCGTGGCGTACAGGTGCAGACGGCCCTGGTGGGTGGATTGGGCAGTGCACGGAACTGGAGCTGTCTGTTGCGGCAATCTATGGTGGCTCCTAACTTCTGTAACAGGTCCAACCCCAGGTATCCGTCGTAATTCCGGCAGGAAGAGTCGAATATTATAAACTGGTGTTGGGTTGACACCGGTTGGTGGGTGTCGATTCTTAGGGCCCATGTCTCCCCACGGATGGGCAGGGGCCCATCCCCCACATCCACAAGGTGAGTAGCTGCGGGGCGGAGCGGGCCAAACGTCGAATTGTGACAGGAGAAGTAATGGCTATAAAGGCATGATCTGGCCGCTCTCATATTGACCAGAAGTCTGGCTTTCACCCCGTTCAGCTTCATCTTGTGGTAAACGGGGGTGATATTTGGGGGAAATGGCCCCTGCCACCATGGGAGGGGGTGGGGGTGGGCCTAATAATCCAGGTGTATTGGGCCTCCTTCTTCTTGCTCCATCTCCTGTTCCCCAGGGTCGGTCTCCTCCACAGGTGCAGGTTCATCCTCTGTTGCCTCATCCTCTAGAGAGGAGACTTTGCGTTGGCCTGGGGTGGTAGCTTTCCGACGTGCAGCCTTTAACTGGTCTCGGATATCGTGCAGTGGGCACTTGGAGCTGCACGTCGAGAATTCCCAGGGGTTCACTAAGATGAGGTTGGGGTTCTCCCTGTGGGCAGGGCACCGGTGTGTGGGGTGTGCCCTAGGTGGGCTAGGTGCTGGGATGGGGTTGGTGCGGGGCATAGGCGGACGTGGCTTGACTGGGGGAGCCGGAATTTTGGTGGGAAACTTCCTTACCACGTTGATCTGCTGGGGTGCAGGGCGGGAGGTCAGGAGGCGCCGTATCAGTTGGACGTCTCTAGACATGTCTCCAATAGGGTCATGGATTGTAAAGTGTCTTTTACTACACTGGGGAGCACTCAGGAGAGTATTAAAGGTATGCTGTTCCCGGGTTTCATCATCTGCCTCCGGGTAGGCAACGGTGACCAGGCGTCTTGTCCAGATTAGGGTATCATCTAGATTTCCATCGAAAGTCAAACTATCCAGTTGGGATAGTGCCACCACTTTCCCTAGTGATGGGATGATGGCTTGGATCACGAGTCTCGTGAAATTCTGTCAGGTAAGCTCCAGGACGATTTTGGGTGCTATATTAGCCGCCGCTTTGCCAAGCAGTGGGAGTGTAACTGCGATTTTTTTGTTGGTCATTTTCAAAACCGATATCTAGCAAAGGTTTAATAAGCACCAGATATGTGTGAACATCGTACTGTTCGAGGTCGAACTTACGCAATTGCACGTGTGGTTTGGTTGCCATATATATATATATATATATATATATATATATATATATATATATATATATATATATATATATATATATATATATATATTATATATATATATATATATATATATATATAAAATATATATATTAAATATATATGTATATATATATATATATATATATATATATATATATATATATATATATAAAATATATATATTAAATATATATGTATTATATATATATATATATATATATATATATATATATATATATATATATATATATATATATATATACATATATATATATATATATATATATATATATATATATATATATATATATATATATATATATATATATATATATATATATATATATATATATATATATATATATATATATATATATATATATATATATATATATATATATATATATATATATATATATATATATATATATATATATATATATATATATTATATATATATATATATATATATATATATATATATATATATATATATATATATATATATATATATATATATATATATATATATATATATATATATATATATATATATATATATATATATAAAACTATATATATATAATGTATATATATATATATATATACAATATATATATATATATATTATATATATATATATATATATATATATATATATATTATATATATATATTATATATATATATATATTATATATATATATATATATATTATATATATATATATATATATATATATATATTATACTGTATACATTATATATATATATATACAGTAAAAGCTTGATATAACGGAATAATTCAGCCAATCCCTATTCCGTTTTATCAAATATTCCGCTTTTTCAAGCTTCCGTTCCTAAACCATAGATTGAACAGAATTTTCCAGAAATTTGCGATTTTTCCCATATTTCTTCCCTAACTCATGACCCAAAGCCTATACACAGTTGCTACTAAATAGCTGCTTTTGCTACATACACACATGCTGCCCATACTAGTCACAATGATACACACAGAGCAGTCAGAACCCACAATAATAATAATAATACAGTAATAATAATAAATAAAACAGTAAAAAACTCACCTCCAAATGGGAGGGATATGACTTGTTTGTAGAATTTTGCCTGACACAGCCCCCCAAACATGTGTCAGCCATGATGCTTCCCTATTCACTGTCTAAGTCTTGACCCCATCGTCGGTCATGATCGTCTTCACTGGTATACCACGCTCAATTTTCGGGATTACTTCTATTTTCTGGCCCAGAGAAAGCCTCACCTTTTCCTTTGTTTTCCTGCACTTTAGGTACGGCAAACAATTGGTTTGCTCATTTTCTACAAAAAAGGCATAAAAAAGTTTGTAATGCCAAGGGAATCAAGCACACTTGGAGAGAAGATCTGAACTGAGCGGGGGTTGCTGGTAGACTGTGGTGACGTGAGCGGCCTCACCTGGCCTGGGACAAAGCAGCTTTTTGCCGCGGCCTGTGACAAAGCCCTGCGCCTCGTGATCGACCAGAAATGTTCCATTGCATCACAATTTTTCCACATCCACAGACAAACTGGCTCGTTTCTATAACGGAAAACCGACGCCTCGTGACAGAACAGAAAATTTCCAGAATATTACGAGTACCTTACGGGAAATTATTGTTCCATTTTTTCAAGCTTCCGTTTTATCCCGCATTCGTTATATCAAGCATTTACTGTGTGTGTGTATATATATATAGATAGATAGATAGATAAATATAGACAGATAGATATTTATTTACACACACACACACACACACACACACACACACACACACAACATAAAACCAAAATAAAATTAATAGAAAAGAATACGTAAAACCCCAAGATGTCAAAAATTCTTTATTAAATGCTTCAACACATAACATTCATATTGTTCTCACAAGTGTCCAACACTTAGATTCCATTTAGGAAAACCTCTTGTAGTGAATGGATAAAATAATCTTCAACATACCACACAGCTAATCCTCTAGTCATCTGCTTCAATCTTCTGATACACTTCATATCTATACTGCACCTCGCCCTCCTCCTGAACACTACTTGGCACAGACGGGTCTCTGCAAAGATAGGTTGTCTTTAAACTGTCGTTTACTGACACTCCTTAACTAAGCCACATATCTTAAGTATCTGACTGCATACATGTGTGTGTGTGTGTGTGTGTGGAGGGGGGGAGTGTCATTTATCAGTTAGGAAAAATCAAAAGTGATGAGTAAAGTAGGAAAGTTATAGACAGAAGTCATGGCAATCTTATATTGGAGCCATGATATGGTGAGTGGACTTTTTTTTTTTGCAAGTTTCCAGTTAAAACCCTCTATCTGCAAGATCGAGGAATGTACAGTCCATAAGCTAAATACCTGTACAGTGGGGCACCAACTTTCGCGCCTGATTGGGACCAAAAATAATGTGCAAAAGTTGAAATCGCAAAAGTTGGGGCATTGTCCTTATGGCAAAAATGCTAATTGGTTCCTGGCTATCCTAAAGTAACACCAAATTTTCATTTTCACTTGCAATACAGTACAGTACACTACATCAAATCAATACTGTACATTGCATTGTGAGATACAAACAATAAATACACATTATATGAGGAGAAACATACCACAGAGACCAGGTTGAGGTGTTTAATGGATGCTGAGGGTAAGTATCCGAGGCACATGGCGGGGTTATTGGGTCCCGCCAGCCACCTCGGTGCCACCTTTCGCTGTCTCACTGCCAGCCACCTCACTGCTACCTCTCGCTGCCTCACTACCATCCTCCCTCTGTCTCACTGCCCCCTCAGATGCCACTTGACGCAACGCTTCCACTTTGTGCTGAATTTCCTCTTGTCCTAGGTGCTCTTGAACAAATCCAGTGAAATCTTCATCCAGGTCAAGCTCCTCTATGGCACAGTCAGTTGGGATGGCACCATGGTCGGCTGCCCCCTCAGAGTCCAATGGTACTTCCACCTCAACTCTTTCCTTGGGCTTCTGCAGGTAGCATGTGATAAGAGCCTGCTGCCCTTCGTGGATGCGTTTACTGAACACTTCACCAATCAGACTGATTGCTGATTGGAAGCATGCAATAATTTTCTCCTTGTTGTCAAACGTTAATTCCTCTGCCTGCTCGGTCGCTGTTTCACATGCGACGATCCACAATGACAACAATGTTGTTGTTGGGGCTTGTTCTTGCTGATGCTGCTGTGCTGTTTCTATTTGTTGCTCTTTCTCTTCAATATCATCTTCCTCCGTGATATCCTCGATGGTTTCTTGGGATTTTTGGTCAATCAACTCTTCAGTTTCTGCCCTCATGATGTTGGCAAATCCGGGACCTTGGACCTGCTGTACCACCCCTAAAGCGTCTGCCAACAACTGCTCACGCTGCTGTCTGTCTGCCTGGGTGGTGACTAAATCAGGTAGCAGCAGTTTCCATGCATTTTTCAAGGTTGCCATGGTGAGTGACTGCCATGACTTAACAAATATTTCAACTGCCCGGCAAATATTAAACTGGCATCAGAACTGTCTGACTGATAAGGTGACTTCTGATGATGAGGGATTGTCATTATCACTACTGTCGGTACTTTCATCCAGCGAAAGCACAGAACTAGGTCCGGGTATGGGAGAATCCTGTTGTTGGATGGCACGTAGCTCTTCCTGAGTATCTGTTGACCCCCTCATCATGTTGTGCACATGTTGGCAAAACAGGATTTTGGCGTTTGCAATAATTTCTTGATCTGTTAGCTGGATTTTTGATGTGGTGTTTAGGGGTAAAAACACCACTTGGACAGCAGGGTGGTGGTCAGCGAGGAAGCGGGCGTGGCCAGTTGCATTATCCATAAATAGGATAACACAAAAATCTAGATTGTTGGCTTGGCAGTGAGATTTTGCATCAGAGGCAAAGTGCTTATCAAACCACTCAAGAGATAATGCAGATGTCATATATCCCTTGGAATTAGACTTCCAGATATACCCACGGAGGTATTCCATGTTGTCATGCTTGTAAGAGCAAGGACACTTTGAATGGTAGATAATTAATGGATGCATCCTGTGTGACCCATCAGCATTTATCATTAGGAGTGCAGTGAACCTGTCTTTTGCCATTTTAACTCCACGGGCTTGCTTCTCTGTTACTGAGATAAATGTTGATCGTGGAGATCGTTTCCAATAGACCCCCGTCTCATCACAGTTGTGAATCTGGGCTAAAGAATAGTTACCATCTCTAATTAACTGTTGGGCAATGGCAAGGAAGTTACTGGCAGCTGTGGTATCTGCAGACTGGGCTTCACCTTGGTACGCAGCAAGTTTAACTTTAGCCTGACCCTTAAACCGCTGAAGCCACCCATGTGAAGCAGTAAAAGAGGGTGGATTTTTAATTTTCATTTTCTTAATCAAGGCTTTGAAGAAAAGATGAGCATGATCTTGTATTTGGGGTCCTGTAACACTTGCACCTTCCTCATTACGCCTATTAATCCATTTCATTAAATAATGTTCCAACACAATCATGATCTTGTTGCATTCAGTCACACACTTTACACTTCTTTGACCTCTCCATCACTTCCACTTACACCAAAGTACTTCTTTGCAAGGGCAAGGTTTGTCTTTAATTCACCACGCTGTTTCCTCATACCATGCACTGTCGATTCTGGGATGTTGAACATACAGCAGATTTCACTGTTTTTTGCGCCCTTGTCCATGTGCTCGACTATCTTCCTTTTCATTTCTTTACCATACTGCGGTTTCTTCACTCGAACATGATACTCTCTTTTTGCCTTAGCTTTTCCTCCCGATTTTGAAGGTCCCGGGCACTTTTTATCACCACCACTACCTCCTGTCCCTCCCCCACACCACCAGGCCCTTTCCCCACACCACCAGGTATAGTAGAGGCCACTGAACTGTGAAAATCCAACATAATCAAGCCAGCGGCGTTCATACAAAATGGCGGCAATGGGTAGACTGAGTGTTGACGTGACGTCATTCAAGATGGCGGAAAGGTTGTGGGCAAGCAGCGCGGAAAATTCAAAGTTCGAAATATTACCCAAAACCCAAAATTTGTGCGCGAAACTCGATTTTTTTCATGTGAAAGTGGAAGTTTGGGAATATTTGGTCTATGCCATGAAAGCCAAATTCGCAAAACCTGTTGTCACGAAACTTGGTGCCCCATTGCACAGCACACCCCTGTTATTCGATGGGGTTATGTTATGGAAAGTGGATCTGATAACAACTTACCAGATACTGAGACGATTATAGCATGGGTTCAGTGGGGTTATGTTTGAGACCAAGAGGCACCCAACCACAAAGAAAATAATACTCCTTAGATTGGCTCCAAAGCCTCTTCTAATGCTATATCAGGCTACTTTTCCTTCACTGTATTGCCAATGGGTATGATAGAAAGTGTAGTAAGAGAGCTGAATTACAAGTAAGACTTAATAAAGTCCCAAAACATATGTACTAACCTTAAATAGTGCCGGGTCCTGGCTGAGTCATCGTCATGGGTACCCCTCATGGCTGGAGGAAAGGTGATGTCCCTGGGCACTCACATCCAGTGAGGGACAGTGAAGTGGACAATGATGCGGTGAGGCAGGAGATGAGTCAGAAAAGTCTTGGGTGTGCATTGTGGGAGGTGGACGTGCAGGTGATCAATTGGTAGAGGGCCATGACTCGTCCTCGCTGCTTGTTGAGGGCCTTGGTTTAAAGAAAATGATAATGCTGGGAAGCTTGGCAGCCTCTTCATATCAGCCAGGAGCTCCCTGTACCAGGCGACAGCCTTTTCCATGAAGGAGCACCACACTTTCCACTAGGTGTAGCACCTCAGCTTGATATTATCACAGACTTTCAGTTATTTCAATTATAGAAAAAGAAAAAGAAATGAGGCACATACAGTGATGCCTTTCAATCACTAACACTGCACATAAACAACTACAGGCAGTCTGTGATGTTATGCAGGGGAGTGAGAGAATGGCTGCAATGCAATAAACATGAGAGATGCAATTACTAACACAGAACACATAACAGAGAGAGACAGCAAGCATGGGACGAAGCAGCCCAGCTGCCTGTTCAAGGGAGTTTCAGGAGCTATGGTGCATGCGTATAGAAGCACCAGAATAGGTTTCTGTGCATGTAAACAGTGGTGGCCATCTTGGCCTCGACAGGTGATGGTCAGCTTGTGTATGTCGGCATGTATGGTAGGCTTTTCATCTGCCACCTTCATCGTTATAGTGGGAGCAATCCATCAATTACAGAAAGATGGTCCTAATTTATCCCTTTCTGAGGTATTCTCTGGCATCAGATAATGCAGATTGCTAGGATGAGAGAAGAGAGATTAATGGGAAACATCAGTAAAGGCACTTACATATTACGGAACCTCCTGGTACAATTGTAGCAGTCTCCAGCATGACATTCAAATATCTCACCCTTGACAATGTTCAGCTGTTTGTCATGTTTTCAGTCATTTCCAAGCACCATTTTGTTCATATACTCTGTGGTGGCAGCTCTGGGTTTCAGCCTTTTTTAATTATTTTTGCCCAGAGTCTGTCTCTTCATTGTGTACCTTTTCACCCATGATTACCTGTGATTTTGTAGACCTCCAGTAAGTCCTCTCTTGTTTTTTATCCTATTTGTCTAATTTTGGGTGGTCGTTTTCATAGTGACAATCCATGACCTGCCCTGTTTTATCCTTCTTTTTTTTTTTTTTTTTTTCCTGGATCTCTGAGCCTTTTTTCTGCCTTTTATGGTGTTTTTAGTTTTTCATCCTCCTGTGTTGTTTTTTCCACATGCTTTGTTTGTTCCCCCAGTCTGTTATGTACATGTGCTGTTAGGCTTCCTTGTAGAAACATCATGACCAAGAGTGCCCCATGCCACCCTTCTCAATGTGTCTCCCGTTGGTGTCCTCCTGTACATGCCATCCCCGTTGTACACCTCTATGTGCCATCCTTGATGTCCTTCTCAATGTGCCTTCTTTTGAGGGCATCATGGTTCCTCCCCCTTCCTGGCAGAAGCCTGGCTTGTTCCATCCTTATGTGGGCTCCATTTTATCAAGCCACTACTGCCAGCCATCCTCCATCACAGCCCATTATTTGGTGACCATGTTACATTGTTCCCCTGCTCCCTCAGTGTGGATGCCCTGCCCTTTGGCAGTTTCTACTCTCCAGGTCCAACTAATCCCTGTCTCACATAACAGAGGGCATCACACTGCTAGACCTATTTTGCACATCCCATCCTCTATGGATGTAACCTCACTAGTATAATTTTGAACTCTAATGAACTACCATCTACTGCAATGTGAAACTCATGTCTTCACTTGCAGACATCCACTGTCTGCTAAAGTCCTGTTGCTATGCATATCCAGTATGCTCATATTTTGTTGTGGAGCTCTTCCCTGGTTTCCAACTGTCTTCCTTTCCTAAATTAACCCTCCAGTATTCCCAGGTTGAATGTGGAATACTCAGAAGTTTGCACAGATATGCCAGATGCAGCTGGGTTGGGCAAAAGTGCCTTTGGTCCCGAAATAGTAACTGGGCTGACAATACTGCCTGTCAATGTCCTCCAAATAAATTCCACTGGAGATGTCTCCCACTTAACAGTGGCACTGACAGGGCACTACATGTAGTGGCACTGTGCATTCCGGGTGGGGCAGCTGTGGTATCCACTCTGGTGCCAAACCTCCTCATTTTTCCCTGTACCTCGTTGTGGGGAAGGATCTTGGTCTGACCCTGGTGAGGTGCTATCTACCATAAAATGTGCCAGATCCCTACATGATGTATGTACTGTACTGAAGGACTGGGCACTTCTGCCACTGCTTCCGCAAACCACAAGTTCCGCAATGCGGAAGTGTGATTTCGTTTGCGGATTTGCATCTGCAACAAATTTTATACAAATTTGCAGTTTCGCACTTGCAGAAGTACTTCCGCAAATGCAAACCTGCCCACAAACCAGCCTAACCTCAGAGAACTTTGACTGGTTTGTTTTTACGAAAGGCAACATGGAACTGCTCAAGATAAAGTTGTCTCAGTTGCTGGAGGAGTCTAACTGTGAGGGGGTTAGAGCCAAGCAATAGAGGTGGACTGGTATGTCAACATGTCATGTGTGAGCTATGAAGCATAGTAATTTAATTAATTTATCTACAATAATGAATGATTTACCCTTGTTCTGTGGTGAAAAGAGTTTACAGTATTATACTAAGATAATAATATTTAAAATACAGGTACTACAGAAACCCATAATAGCTGAACTCTGAATTAACAACTTCACTAATAAGCTAGTTCTTCCTCATTCATTTTTTTTTTATTCATCATCCAATCCTACATTGCCCCATGAGGAGTGTAGAAGCCCGGGGCTAGGCAAGTTGGTCCTGACATTTAAGATGAGAGTGACCAGCCTCACTCATCCCTGAGTGGCATTACGTGAGCAATAAACCCCAACCATCCCTTGGATATAAACCTTCACCGGCCCAATCCGACTGGAGCTCCGTAATTACCCACTAAACCACCAGGCGCCAAAATTTGGTTATATGGTTACCACCCAGCATATTAAATGGTTTCCTGTTGTACAGGAAGCCATTTGGCTTGTCACTCAGTGTAGAGTCATCCACAGGCAGAAGGAAGAGGAAAGAATGAAGGAAAGAAAGACAGAAGAGCGAGTGTAAAGTCACCTGCAGGCAGAAGGAAGAGGAAAGAATGAAGAAGAGAAAGAAAGAAGAGGATGGAAGGAAAGAAGGATGGAGAAAAAAGTCAGAAAAATACACAAAATAAACTGGAGGAATATGAATTGAACTGGTGAGGTCTTTCTGCGTTAGTCAAAGGATATGAGAAAGGAATGTATGCTTCCATGCCCGAGAGAATAACCTCCGTAATGCGCAAGGCACACTCAGATGGCTCACAGCCATGGAAGCAATAATCATTCCAGGGAAAATCAAAGAAGTACTGCCTGAGGGCCTCCCAGTCCGCGGCTCCAAAATGCCACAGACGATGTTTCCCTGGAGGGTCCACAGGCCGTACCAGAGTGATAGGACAGGTTAAGGTAATAAGGTTGTGATCGGAGGAGCCCAACGGAGAGAAAAGATTAACAGAGTAAGCAGAAGGATTAGTTGTGAGGAAGAGGTCAAGTACAGTATGTTGGAGCTCTCTCCAAGGCGGTCAGGGATACGGGTAGGGTGCTGTACAAGCTGCTCTAGGTCATTAAGGATAGAAAAGATGTAGGCTTGTTCACCAGGTGGATCCGTGAAAGGAGAGGAGAGCCAAAGGTGGTGGTGAGCATTGAAATCTCCTAGAATGGAGATTTCAGAGAAAGGAGAAATGGATAGAATGTGTTCCATCGTAGAAGTAAGATAGTCGAAGAATTTTTGATAGTCAGTAGATTTAGGGGATAAGTAAACAGCACAGATATATTTAGTCAGAGAATGACAGGAAAGCCGAAGCCAGAGTGTAGAGAATTCAGAAGAATCGAGTTCAGGAACACGAGAGCAAGATAAGTCGTTGCGTATATATACACAACAGCCACCTTTGGCTTTGAAATGAGTATAGAGAAAGTAGGAGGATACAGAGAAGGGTTTGCTGTCAGTTGCCTCAGACAGCTGAGTCTCCGTTAGAAAAAGAAGGTGAGGTTTAGAGAAGGAAAGGTGGTGCTCAACAGAGCGAAAGTTAGAGGAAAGGCCACGAATGTTGCAGAAATGAAGAAGAAGAGAGTCAGACAGTGGTTCCGGGCACCTCAAGTCGTCACCGGGAGAGGTTGCTGTGTTGCCTGATCATTGAATAAGTCAATTGGGAAAACTCCATTTTTTGTCATCTACGGTTTTGACAAGAGGTTACCCTATTCACTACTACAACCCAAGCCTGATCCTGTCTACAATCATGATGATTTTGTCAAAGTTCACCTTTCAGATTTTCAGAAAATTCATAGGTACATTCGTGATAATTTGAAACCCTCAAATGCGGAAATGGTACGTATACATGCAGCTACCTCTGATGTTACCATCCAAATGGATGACTTAGTTTTTGCTCTGCCCCACGAACATGCACTGACAACAGTAAATTCTTGGGTCTGTTCTGCATCGTCTTTCATAAGGGCAACATCCATCCATCCATCCATCATCCAATCCTACATTGCCCCAAGAGGAGCGTAGGAGCCCGGGGCTAGGCACCTGGTCTCGACATTTGAGATGAGAGTGACCAGCCTCACTCATCCCTGAGTGGCACTACATGAGCAATCAACCCCAACCACCCCTTGAATATAAACCTTCACCGAACCAATCCGACTGAAGCGCAATAATTACCCATTAAACCACCAAGTGCCAAAATTTGGTTATAAGGTTACCATCCAGTGTAGTAAATGGTTTCCTGGTGTACAGGAACCATTTGCCTTGTCACTCAGTGTAGAGTCACCCACAGGCAGAAGGAAAAGGAATGAATGAAGGAAAGAAAAACAGAAGAGGGAGTGTAAAGTCACCTGTAGGCAGAAGGACAAGGAAAGAATGAAGAATAGAAAGACACAAGAGGATGAAAGGAAAGAAGGATGGAAGCAACAATTTGAAGATAAAGGATTCATCTACTGGTGATAGCAAATGGGTACACACAGGTGATCTTAAGCATGCCCCGAGGGGCCTGGTGTTGGACAGGTCACTCGGAGATGTTCCATCTTCTTCTCCCATTCCTTCTACTCCTGTCAGTTCTGACACTCCTTCAGACTCTCCTTCTCATTCTGATGCACCTTTGACCTTCCTGTCCTGTTAATGGCTATCATTCCAAATGACACTCTGCACACAAATCTCCAGTTTCTTGTGTATCCCCACAGCCATATCCTTTTCATGATCATCTCCTTGACCTGGGCATTAATTTTGATTCATTTTATAGGTAAGATGTTGTGGTACTACTGGCTGGCAGTGCTGACCATCACTGGGTTCAGCTCAAGCACAGGCGATGGTGCTGTACGGCCGGTGGCCCTGGTCAGCCCAGGTGGCGAGGTGATGGTTGTTGAAGGTGTAGTCTCCCTCCATTATGACCTGGAGATGCTGGTCTCAGTAGCCATTGCCCTGCTCTAGTTTGCATGCCAGCTGAATGATTTTCAGTTGCTTTTGTCAACTATTGTTGGGAAACACAAGTCTGAGGCCTTCTGGTCTCCTCTCTGTTTGCCTGTTCATTGGAAACTGACTATTTACAAACTATTTTTCTTCATCTGCACAGTATTTTTCCTATTCAGACACCTGTGGGTTATTCTTGTGTTAAGGTGGATTTCTGATCTCACTGGAGAAATCTTGGGTGGTTTGTTTGGTGTGGCTACTTCTCGGGACCTTGCTGCCTTCCAATCTAGCCTTGATAATTTGGCTAATGCTCTAAACTCTCAAAATTGGGTTCTCCTGACTCATCACTCTGTTGCAAATACATCGTCTCCCAGTTGCTGACGTAGGACAGCGTGTTATACTGGATCTGGTCGCCATTTCTAATCTTCGTTTCGTGCTGCAATAGGCTTATGCCACTTCTGAGTTATCTCCGGTTGTTCCACTGTCCTCCTTAGAATTATATTATCCTGTACTTGAGGCTATCTTCCTTTCTACTGCTATTATTGTTCAAATTCCACTTCATTCTTTTGTTATGTTCGACCTCTTCCATATTGTTCCATTTCCCTCTTGTTGAAAAACTCCTTGTTTCTAGCTTCTGTATCATCTGAATATAGTACTTCCCTTATCTCACAATCATGCTTCTGTAGCATTTACATCCTTTGATCTCAGCCAGTGTTCTTCTCTCCTGCCTACTTCTCATCTTTGCCTGCCTATCTCTTCGCAACTTTTCCTAGTAGTGCTGCCCCTTGTGAATCTGCCCTAATTCATAATTTTTCTGTGCAGTCTATATGTTCCTTTGTCCCAGTCCCCAAGCTTCCAGTACGTCATGCCCGTCTTGGTCTTGTCCAGTACTTCTTTTTCAGTGTACCAACATCTGCCAACGTTATCTGTCCCTATGTTCCTGTCCGTTCAGTTCATGCTAGTGGTTTGTATAAAGCACACCTAACTATTGTGCTATTAAGTCAAAGGCTGTGTTTACCTACCCTACCTGCCATCATTGTGCTGTTCATTATGAAACTTTTCAGCCTGTTATTGTGTCTTTCGACCTCCCTGCTGATAACTTGTCCATCATGTCTGAGAAGTTATGTATGTTGGACTTCTTTCAAGAGAGTGATGTTCTTCATCAGTTCTCTATGGCTCTTTGGTTCATCCAGTCTGTGTTTCCGCCTGTGCTCATTTCTTTCGTAGGATTTCTTGTTACTGTTTGTCTGTGTTTCCGCCTGTGCTCATTTCTTTCGTAGGATTTCTTGTTACTGTTTGTCTGTGTTTCCGCCTGTGCTCATTTCTTTCGTAGGATTTCTTGTTACTGTTTTGTGCTTCATTGCTGTGTTCGGCAAATGGAGAAGAAGCTTTGTGAACTAAGGACTGTAGTGGGAGTAGTGCCATCACCACAGGACGTTGAAACTGTTAGCGCCCAGTGACATATGATGTTACTACCTGAGAAAGACAACTTGATGCATAGAGTTCAGTCGGTGTTTTTTTTATAATCCTCCAGTGTTTACTGCTGTTGATTTGAAAAGTTTCATTACTAATATTCCTATGGGATGGACATCACTTGCTCTGTGATCATACTGTAAATACTTCAGTGATGATAATGTTCCTATAGGATGGACATCACTTCTGTTGTGATGATACTGTGAATACTTCAGTTATGATGTTATTTTGATAATGGTGGATATACTAATGAGTGTTTTTGCTAGAGTATTAGTTTTCCATGATACTGATTCACTTTGGTGATAATTCTGCCATTGTTATTCTTGGTATTGTTACCTTTTTGCATTGCTTTAATTCCCCTGTGTTCTTTAAATTCTTATTATTACTGATGTTTTGTACTTTTTCTAGTGATGACTTTTAGCCCTTATGTTGGTGGGCTCATTTTCCGTGACCATGTGTTTGTATATCAAATATTGTATATCTCTGCTTCATTTAGGTTAACCATTTCTGCTGCATCGTTGTATATATTATTATTCTATATCATTATCCATTGTTATACGTGACTTTGATTAGGGGCCTAGCTGCATTCCTTTTCTATTACATTCTTATTTTATTGCTCAGTTGTTTTTCTGTACTTGATGTAGCAAGACTCCTTATCAACGTATTTCCCCAGTGTGTAGGGGACACAATTCTAGCAGGCTGGGAAATTATTACAGATGATTTGTTGTAAAGTAGGCATTATATTATTATTTTGCTTTGCTCAGTCTTATATAAATGTTAAAGTATATTAATATACAGTAATCCCGCATTTTTTGCGGATTTTTTGTCTACGGTTTTGCCCTCTCGCGGATTTTCTTAGCATTAATAAGTTCAATAAAAATATCCTTGAATATACAGAAAAAAAAAAAAAATGAAATTCCCGCAGCTTCCAATTGTAGCGCGGTAAACTCACGCCACCCTCTGTCCCTTTCCCGTGGCCCCTCTGCCAGTGTTACCATATCTAGCATAATTTTATTCTTTTAGCATAATTTTGATCAAATTTTCGAGTCTGGAATATTTTTTAGCATATTAGAAGTTTTAGAATCATTCTAGCATAATTTAGAATGGAATAGAATATTTTTAGAATAATTTTATAAAAGCTACAAATCAGAGAGAGAGAGAGAGAGAGAGAGAGACGAACAAGGTAAGATGTTTGAATAATTGGTTACTTTCAGTTTGGGCTTGGTTGGGTTGGATTAGGTTAGGTTAGGTTGGATTAGGTTAGGTTAGGTTAGGTTGGATTAGGTTAGGTTAGGTTAGGTTGGATTAGGTTAGGTTAGGTTGGATTAGGTTAGGTTAGGTTAGGTTGGATTAGGTTAGGTTAGGTTAGGTTGGATTAGGTTAGGTTAGGTTTTAGGTTAGGTTCGGTTTGGTTCGGTTAGGTTAGGATAAGTTTGAGCTTTGTACTTTACCCATGAAACCTAGGTTTTTCCGATGGATTTTGGTATGATTCATTCGATTTTCAGCTTCATTTCAGTCGGAAATGACCATTTTCTGTGTTTTCCCCCCTCCCTATAACCCCCGATTCCCCAAAGATCCCTCATTATTTCAGGGGGATGGGGGGGGTCATATCTCAAAATCTGGTTATTTCCGACGGAAATGATGCTCAAAATCGAACGAATCACATCAAAATCCATCAGAAAACGTAAGTTTCGTGGGAAAAAGCAGTATGGGTAGATACCGATATTTATCCTCTTACTGTATGTAGGTTCATTTTAATATTTTCATAGTAAACAATACATAATTAATATGTTGCAATTTAATATGTATAGAATTTTATCATTTAGCTTCAAGTTAGCATAAATCATTTTTTACTTGGAACAAATATGCTCAGTCTAGCATAATTTTTTCATTGCCCTAGCATAATTTCGTTGTTTGGATATGGCAACACTGCTCTCTGTCCCTCATTCTTCAGTCCACGCCTGACTGCCTTAGGTGGATGTTGTGGTTGTAACTACACTATGATATGAGCCTCTTGCCTCCCACTTGCTTTCCACATGGCCCCAGGACGTAAGCCAGCCTCACCAAAGGCTAATAATACAATTAGTAAGAACTCCAAAGTGACAAAACGATCAAGTTATGACCTTAGCAGAGAAAATTGTGTTACTGGACAAGCTAAGAAACGACCGTGCGAGTGTTTGCTATCACCAGTTAATGCATCTTTTTTGTACTGTTTTGTTAATAAATGTGTAGATAATTGTGTATTACAGTACGGTGTTTACGTTTTTCCTTCATAATGGAGTATGTGCTTTCAATCTTGTAAGAAGGTATTTCGGGATGAGTATGGAGGTTTCGGGACAATTCGCAGTCACAACAAACACAAAACAATTCGCCTTCATTAATGAAGATAGCTATGGGTGACGCTAGAATATAATTCAAAGGCGACTGCAGCGAGGAAGAAACAAGTTAATTATTGACTAAAGGTACAACTAATAAATAATATCCAGAACCTACGCTACAGAACATAGACTGCTGGATCCCCCTGAAATATAGTTATTAAAGTATTGATTAATTAATAATAAGTATATTGATGAAAGTACTGATTAGTATATTTATAGAATGGCGGGGAATCGTCCAGGGTGCGAATTGTTCTGAAGGGGAATCGTCCATGTTTTGACGGGGAATTGTCTGACGGCGAATTGTCTCGCAATCAGTATGGACATGGACTGTGTGATGGGCAGCATGGTGGACACAAGTGCAAGTTTTCAATTGTTAATAGAGTATTCGCGGAATTGACTTTTCGCGGGGGTTACAAGAACGTAACTACCGCGAAATATGCGGGATTACTGTATGTATAGTAATGAGCAGCAACGAGTGACAAACATGATGGAATGCATGCTGATATTACTGACTTATGTGGTGCCACCATAGTTTTGCTGACCACCATTGTCACACGAGTTAGAGGAGAGGAGCACGCCAGCTTTTAGAGTAGCTGAGAAGTAGACCTCCCAGCCACCATTGCCTGTATCAAACTTGTCCACAATAAAGACATTAAAATGCAGTGTACCTTTTACCCACACCTTCCGACAATCTTGCTAATACCCAGCTACATTATGATTGTGCTAAAACACTTCCCCACTTGATGATCTTGGCACCACCCAGCTGTATCTTGTAGTCCTTCCAACACTGGAGGGAGACATTCATTCATTCATTCATTGCCAGACGCCATGTATCCCAGACGGGGTGGCCAATGGCTTAGAGTTAGTTGTTTTACAGGGAGGGGCACTAATCCTCCACCAACCCCACTAAACAAACGAGAGTCCACTTACTCGACCACTTTGAACTGGCTAAGATCGAAGTGAGGGAAGTAGGTGTCGCACTCGTACTCTCGTAGTACCCGCGTCAAGTAGATGCGGTGTAGGTGGTCACTCTCCAGTGCAGCCTGAGCACATGCAAACATGTTACCTGTACATACCTAGAATAACACATGCACATGCCATACTCTTACAAACAATTATGTATCACATACACCTTACATTTACACATACTGTACTGTGATCCCTTGGTTATCACTGCCAGATGAAAGTCTGAACTGCCGTTATCACACATTTTTCAGCTAAAAAAACTTCATCATCATGCACCTGAGATGATTTCTGCCAACAATGCTGATTCTGTATCTGTGGTTTCTGATGGCTTTTAGGGATTCAAAGATGAGGCCCAACTTGAGGAGTTAATCCCAGGTGGTGAACACTGCTATCTCTCCACCCCCTTGCCTCAGAATCCCCTACCTGAAGCCAACCTCTGGTCTCTCTGTGGTATACTTTTCTTCCTTACTGTGCTCTTTTCATCATTTTCTATTAACCTAACCATGCCTACAAGTATTTCTGATACCTACCATAACAGTATGCATGTTTTTAGTGTGTAAAATGTTGCAAAAGGGAAAAATTGGGTTTATGAGTGGGGTGCCTGGTACCAATGAGGATAAATCCCATGGGTTTGTGCTTTCGTTATTTTGCAATTTTGTTATCACGCACCAGGATCTGTCCTAATTATGCACAATATCCAAGGGATCACTCTACAGTACTGTACATGCAACACAAACTCTACACATATGCCAAACTGCACAAATATTTACATTATGGTATATACACATACTGAAAACTGTACATAAAATTATGATTAAGTTAAGCTAGAGATTTCATACTCTGGGTCTTTAATGAGTAAAAATGACCAATAATATCTAATTAATAACTATCACTACTAAAATTTTTTACTTATTATCACTATTTAATTCTATCTATCTATCAATCTATCCATCTACTGCCAGATGCCTTAATCCTGCAAGGGGTGACCACAAACAAATCGCCTCCATGTCGCCCTGTCCCCTGCCATTTCAGTGCCCTGCTCCCAGCTCACATCCCCTCTCTCATATACCTCTCCACTCCATCCCTCCACCTCACCCTTGGCCTCCCCCTCCCTCTCCCCCCCTCCACCTCACTCACATACACTCTCTCCATCCTCTCCACATGGCCAAACCACCTCAATGTGTTTCTCCTAATGCTTCCTATCACATTCACATCCACACCACAATGCTCCTTCACTTCCTTATTTGTCAGTCTCTCTCTCCATGTGACTCCACAGGCTCCTCTCAAATAACTAAATTCCACTGCTCTCACTCTTGACTTCTGTCCTTCCAGCAAGGTCGAAGCTTCACCTCTATTTGTTAGTTGGTATCACAATACTGTCATGTAGCTAGTAACTTTTTCACTTGCATGCTCACTTCCCTGTTTCTTATCACTGCTTTCATGGAAACAGCAATCTTTCTTTCTTGATGGACCCTTTCAAGCACTTCAACCTCTAAACTTCCATCCTTATTCATCACACTACCCAAGTACTTAAATGCACTCATATTTTCCATTTCCTCCTCATCCAATCTCACTGTTCATTCACTGACTTCACTTCTCTCGAAGACCATAACTATACTCTTCCCTACATTTACCTTTATGTTACGTTTCCTACGCACTCTTCCAAACTCATCCACCAAGCCTTGCAGCTCCCCTTTGTCTTCACTTAACAACACAGTATCATCTACAAACAACAATACAGGAAGTTTCCAAACACTGCCCTCTCTCATTAGGGCCACTCCAACATTCACTGCCCTACCTTGTATCTCTTTTATAACCCCATCCATTTACAGAGTGAACAGCCATGGAGACATGACACATCCCTGTTTCAATCCAACATTCAAATAGAAAAATTCAGTCAGTTCACTATCCACACGTAATGCAGCCATAGCACCATCATACATACTTTTCATGGCATTCAACAACTTCCCATCTTCTCTGTATATTCTTGATACTTTCCACAGTCCTTGTCTATCCACCCTGTCATATGCTTTCTCCAAATCCATTAAGGCCGCATATAGCTTCTTTCCCTTCTCTAGAAAATTTTCCACTAAAGATCTAAGAATGAATGTCTGATCTACACAACCTCTTCCCTTCCTAAAACCTCCCTGTTCTTCTCCAATTAATTCCTCTAATATTTTCCTAACCCTGTCAATAAGTATCCTATCATATACCTTCACTATTACACTTAGAAGACAAATGCCCCTATGATTACTACATACTTCTTTTTCCCCTTTTCCTTTGTACAGGGGAATAATTATACCTGACTTCCAATCTTTCGGGACTCTATCTTCATCCCAGACCAATCTGCACATCTTCCACATCCATTCTACTACTATCTCTCCCCCATGCTTCAGCATTTCATCACACACTCCATCAATTCCTGGGGCTTTCCCCATTTTAACTTTCTTCATTGCTTCCACAACTGCCATCCTACTGATTTCTTCCTCTCTTTTTACATCCCTCCGTCTCCCAGCCATACCCCAGCCACTTACATTCGCATTACTTTCATTCTCTTTGTTCAACAATTCCTTAAGGTGTTCTCTCCATCTGCTCATTTTTTCTCCCTTCTCCACTAGTAATCTACCATTTTTATCTTTCACTCCCCAACTAACTTCTTTGGCAACCTGTCTAACTTTCTTTACCTTTTTCCAGAACATTTTCTTACATTCCCTTCACTTTACACTCAGATTCCTTCCAAATTCCTCATCCACTCTCTTTTTACTCTCTTTTGCTAATCTTTTCACCTCTCTCTTCTCTTTACAAATAACTCTCTCTTCTGTCTCTCAACTTCTTCCACGCCCCTGTTTCTCATCCACTCACTATATGCTTTCTTCTTTTGTGCCACAGCCTGTCTCACCTCTTCATTCCACCATGCTGTTCCCTGCACCCCCTTTTGTTTTCTCTTCACCCCATACGCCACTTCACATGCTGCACAGATTTCTTCTGTGAATATCTTGCAAACATTTTCCACGTCCCCCATCTGCTCCAATTGATATTTACCCAATTGCTCCTCCAATTCCCTCTTATATTCTGCCTTTTTTCCATCCTCTTATAACTTTACACTCTCCTTGTATGAACTACTTCCTCTTGTCCTTCCCTTCTTCTATTTCTCCATTTCATTTGGACCTTGACTCTGACCACCACCACTTCCTCAACCTCTATATACTCTTGCATCCACTACACACCTTCTCATCCTAATTCTACAACCCACTAAAAAGAGGGGTGGGTAGGCTCTACATATTAAAAGCACAAAAGTAGAACACACTGAACAGAGCACCCAGTGAAATGGGGCCTCAAATTCATATCACACCATTCCATTCTAACTTTATACAAAAAAAAAAAAAAAAAAAAAAAAAAAAAAAAAAGAAACAAACAAATAAGTGCTTGTACAATTACAGTACTGTACCTAGCATTAAGTTGTTTGAAAATCTATCTATCTATCTATCTGTTGCCAGACGCCTCAATCCCGTTTGGGGTGGCCACAAACAAATAGCCTCCATGTCGTTCTGTTCCCCGCCATTTCACTACCCTGCTCCCAACTCACACCCCCCTCTCTCATATACCTCTCCACCCCATCCCTCCATCTCATCCTCGGCCTCCCCCTCCCTCTTCCCCCCTCCACCTCACTCACATACACTCTCTTTGTCAGTCTTTCACCCTCCATCCTCTCCACATGGCCAAACCACCTCAGTGTGTTCCTCATAACGCTTCCTATCACATCCACATCCACACCACAGTGCTCCTTTATATCCTCATTCGTCAGCCTGTCTCTCCATGTGACTCCACAGGCTCCTCTTAAATAACTTATTTCCACTGCTCTCACTCTTGACATGTGTCCTTCCAACAACGTCCAAGCTTCACTTCCATACGTTAGAGTTGGTATCAGAATACTGTCATGTAGTAACTTTTTCACTTCCATGCTCACTTCCCTGTTTCTTATCACTGCTTTCAAGGAAGCAGCAACCTTTCTTCCCTGCTGTACCCTTTCAAGCACTTCACCCTCCAAACCTCCATCCTTACTCATCACACTACCCAAGTACTTAAACGTACTCACATTTTCCAATTCCTCACCATCCAACCTCGCTGTACATTCACTGACTTCACCCTCTCAAAGACCATCACTTTACTCTTCCCTACATTCACCTTTAGATTCCGTTTCCTACACACTCTCCCAAACTCATCCACCAAGCCTTGCAGCTCTCCTTCGTCTTCACTCAACAACACAGTATCATCTGCAAACAACAGTACAGGGAGTTTCCAGACACTACCCTCTCTCACCAGGGCCACTCCAACAGCCACTACCCCACCTTGTACCTCTTTTATTACTCCATCATGTACAGATTGAACAACCACGGAGACATGACACATCCCTGTTTCAACCCAATCTTCAAAGAGAAAAATTCACTTAGTTCACCATCCACACGCACTGCAGCCTTAGCACCTTCATACATACTCTTCACAGCATTCAACAACTTCCCATCTGCTCCATATATTCTTAACACTTTCCACAATCCTTGTCTATCCACCCTGTCATATGCTTTCTCCAAATCCATGAAAGCCGCATACAACTTCTTTCCCTTCTCTAGAAACTTTTCCACTAAAGATCTGATCTACACAACCTCTTCCCTTCCTAAAGCCTCCCTGTTCTTCTCCAACTAATTCCTCTGTTCTTTCTCTAACTCTGTCAATAAGTATCCTACCATACACTTTTCCTATTATACTAAGAAGACAAATGCCTCTATGATTACCACACACTTCTTTTTCCCTTTTTCCTTTCTACAAGGGAATAATTATACCTGACTTCCAATCCTCCGGGACTCTACCTTCCTCCCAGGCCAATCTGCACATCTTCCACATCCATTTTACTACTATTTCTCCCCCATGCTTCAGCATTTCACCACACACTTCATCAATTCCTGGGGCTTTCCCCAATTTCACTTTCTTCATTGCTTCCACAACTTCTATCCTACTGATTTCTTCCTGTCTTCTCACCTCCCTCCTGCTCCCAGCCATTCCCCAGCCACTTATACTCGCATTACTTCCATCCTCTATGTTCAACAATTCCTTAAATTGTTCTCTCCATCTGCTCACTTTTTCACCCTTCTCCACTAGTAATCTACCATTTTTATCTTTCACTCCCCTGCTAACCTCACTTCCACCATCTTACTCTCTTCACCTCTTTCCGGAACATTTTCTTACAGTCCCTCCACTTTACACTCAAATTCCTTCCAAATTCCTCATCCACTCTCTTCTTACTCTCTCTTACTAATCTTTTCACCTCTCTCTTTCTTTCTGCATATAACTCTCTTCCGCCTCTCAACTTCTTCCATGCCCCTATTTCTCATCCATTCATTGTATGCTTTCTTCTTTTGTTTGAAATTCAACAAATAATTAATGTATTCCTGCATTCTCATCATACCTATAACACAATTCACAATATCAATATTTACTTCAAGACTGGAAAGAGGGGCTTCATCTAGAGGAAGAGGGAGAGATTCATCCATCATCTAATCTGTTTTTGCCCCATCCGGAACACAGGTACAGTCATGATTACTAATCTCTGACCAGACACGTGTGGCGGGCAGTGCTATGACCACACATGAGCCACACATTTGAACATAGTCTCTGCACTACTAGGCAGGGCAAAGAACTGTAACCAGGTGATCTGAATCGTACTACTCCTCATATCTTTGATATTACCATATTCTTATGGTTTATCCTCCATAATATAATAATCTGTGTTTATTGACAGGGGCTGACATTTCTTCAATCAGTCCGCAATTTGGCAATTTCCAAGAAGTAAAAAAAACATGTGCCACTATATGTGGGTATTGGTATCATATATACCGTAATAATTATTAATGAATTAATGGCATTAACTGGCACACATTTTGACCAGAGGGAGCATGCAGATAAGACGTCGCATAGGAATAGGGCAACCATTCCCCCTGGATGGTAACGGCATAGATATAAATAAGACTAAATGCCGCATCGCCCATTCTTCAGAACAGTGGTTATGCGTCTATGCCTCCGCCATCTTGGAGCGGTCAAGCATGTAATAGTGGGGCTTGTTTTAGAGTGAATTCAGACTATGAAAATGAATGTTGTTCTGGTGGAGATGGTGATGATGTTATTGTTGTGGTGGTGGTGATGATGGTTATTGTTGTGGTGGTGGTGATGGTGGTTGTTGTGGTGGTTGTTGCTGTGGTGGTGGTGATAGTGGTTTTTGTTGTTGTTGTGGTGGTGGTGGTGATGCTTTTTGTTGCTGTTGTGGTGGTGCTGGTTATTGTGTTGGTGGTGGTTGTTGTGTTAATTGTGGTTGTTGTTGTTGTTGTTGTGGTGGTGGTGGTGGTGGTTGTGATGGTGGTTGTAATGGTAGCTGTTGTGCTGGTGACTGTGGCTGTTGTTGCTCTTGCGGTGGTTCTGGTGGTGGTGGCGGTGGATGTTGTAGTTGTTGTGGTGGTCAATGTTGTGATGGTGGTTATAGTTGTTATTGCTGTTGTTGTCGTGGTGGTGGTGGTGGTTGCGGTGATGGTTGTAGTGGTGGAGGCTGTTGTTGTGGTGATGTATTTTGTGGTTGTTGTTGTGGTGATTTTTTTGTGGTTGTCATTGTTGCTGTTGTGGTGGTGGTGGTTGAGTTAGTTGTTGCTGTTATGGTGGTGGTGGTTGTTATGTTGGTAGTTGTTGCATTGGTGTTGGTGGTGGTTGTTGTGGTTGTGGTGGTGGTTATTGTTGTGGTGATTGTTGTGGTTGTTGCTGTGGTGGTTATTGTGGTGGTTGCTGTTGTGATGGTGGTTGCTGTGGTGACGGTGGTTGTTGTTGTGGTGATGGTTATTGTGGTGATTGTTGTGGTTGTTGTGGTTATTATTGTGGTTGTTGCTGTGGTGGTTATTGTTGTGGTTGTTGTTGTGATGGTGGTTGTTGTTGTTGTAGTGATGGTGGTTGTTGTGATGGTGGTGCTTGTTTTTGTGATTGTTGCTGTTGTGGTGGTTATTGTTGTTGTGGTGGTTATTGTTGCTGTGGTGGTTATTGCTGTTGTGGTGGTTATTGTTGTTGTGGTGGTTATTGTTGTGGTGGTGGTTACTGTTGTGGTAGTTTTTGTTGTTGTGGTGGTTTTTGTTGTGGTGGTGGTTTTTGTTGTGGTGGTGGTTTTTGTTGTGGTGGTGGTTTTTATTGTGGTGGTAGTTGTTGTGGTGGTGGTTGTTGTAGTGATGGTGGTTGTTGTGATGGTGGTGTTTTTTGTGGTTGTTGTGGTGGTGGTTATTGTTGTGATAGTGGTGGCTGATGTGGTGGTCATTGTGGTGATGGTGGTGGTTGTTGTGATGGTGGTGGTGGTTTTTGTGATGGTGGTGATTGTTGCTGTGGTGATGATTGTTGTTGTGGTGGTGATTGTTGTTATGGTGGTGGTTGTAGATGCTGTTGCTGTTGTGGTGGTGATGGTGGTTGTGGTGGTGGATGTGGTGCTCGTGGTAGTGGTTGTTGTTGTTGTTGCTGTTGTGGTGGTGGTGGTGGTGGTGGTTGTGATGGTGGTGGTGGTTGTGGTGGTGGCTGTTGTTGTGGTGGTGGTGGTTGTGGTTCCTGGTTCATCTGAAATGTGAACTTGGTGGACTGCAGGCTTAAATTTCCCTTCTGCAACCCACCATCCTCCTTTCGGAGAATAGGGAAGCAGCTGAGGGACGTTTACATAACCAGACAGTTGAGTTGCTCGTGCTATCGGTGTCACCATAGACATATTCTGACGCTTTCTACACCCAAAAGCAGCACAGTGCCGTTGCATTTCTAGGTGAATAGTGGTCAGCATTGTACATTGCCAGGAACATCATCTGCCTCAACCGTTTCAAGATGGCAGCCGCGCAGACGCATCAAAAGTAGTGTCACGCAGCATCTAGGCTTATTTATATCTCAGGGCAATGGGGCCTGTTATCACTAGAGAAACACATTAAGATCAATGTAGTAGTAATAGTAAATTTTTGTCGATGATATAAGTACAGTATTATAAAGCCAGCTGCCGTGGCAATCGTGGATATTTCTCTGCTATAACCTACCAACAGCTCGGTTAAAGGCTCGCCTCAAGAAATAGGTTAGTGAAATAATAAACAGATTAATAAAACACAGTATGAAATTCAAAAATCACACACTCATTGTAGACTACAAATAACAGCAATAACCAAATCTGTCTACTTCTTACCATGCATATATTACTTGAGAAAGTACAGTAATATAATACGTGAAACAAAAGTGGTTCAGTGATGCTTAGAAAATTGTTTATTGAAGCACTAAACCTTTCTGGAACAATGATGGAGTGTGTTTGACTGTGTAGCCTACGCCTGGCCATGACTTTGGCTAACACTCTGGTCAGAGATTAATGATCATGAGTGTACCTGTATCAAGGCTGTTTACTGGTAATCTCAACATTTAAAGCTAGGGCGACCAACCTCACTTGTCCCTGGGAGGCATTATATAAGGAATAAATCTCAAGTATCTCTCAGATGGAAACTTTTAGAATCCCATCCAGTTGGATCACCTTTACCCACAAGACTACTGTAGGTATTTAGTTATATAATTACCACCCAATGTAATAAATGGTTTCCGGATTACAGAATACTATCTGGTTTGTTGCTGAATATACAGTCACCTAAAGGCAGCTCCACACTATGTGGGTGGATGATGGGTGGCCCCACCTGCCAAATATGAGACAGAAGTGGGGGAGGGGGGAAAGAACAGGTGGGAGGGTGGATATCCTTTGCAAAGAATGTAAAAAAAAAAAAAAAATGAAATAAATATCTTTTCATCTAAAGATGCATGGATATACTGTACACTGCTTGAAAGTCTGGAGGTTACAAGCGCAAGGAAATGAAAGATGAATGAAAACTACTTCAAAAGTGGGCAAGCAGTATGTTTAAAGCACCACCAGTACAAGTAGCTAGATGTACTGGCCTGAAAAAAAACTGGTGGTAGTGACACCATTTTAAAAAGGCAGACAATAGTGGTTGCAGGGCTCACTAGCTATAATTTTTACCAATTAAATGAAAGCTTTAAAAAGCAACACATCTTTGTTTTTACAAGTGCCTGTACTACACTATTATGCACCCTAAAAAGGGATAAGTGAAAAAATTAGGAGCTTAAATTCAAGCTTTAATTATTGAAAACTGCAAAAAAAGAGTGATGGGAAGAAGGTATAGAGGTCAGCCAAGGCCCAAAAAAAGAGAACTACTGTTATGGAGGTCTTTATTAAATGGAAAAAGCAAAAAAAATATTGTACTTAAAAAATTACATGCACATTCTAAATTCAAGGGTTTTAATCTACTAGAGTAATCGATACATATAAAAACAGGAATGCTATAAGAATTTAATGGTAGTAAATATTTACCTAATTGCCATCATCAGGGTGCATGTAACAGAAGCCTGTACATGTCTGTATAAATCTAGAGGGCTGGCATGCCACTGTAGTCACTTGGTCATCTTCCAATTTTTCATTTCACCACCAAAAACTACTGCTCACCACTACCATTAAGAAAATGGCTCAAAAACTACCAGCAGCACTGGCCCAAAAAGGTACTACTGGTAGTCATAGCAGTGCCAAAAAAGTATTGCCAGTATTTTTACTGGAAGTACTGCCTACTTCTGGACTACTCTAAAGTTGACCTGTTGTATGTGTAGTGTACTGTATTCCTTTCACAACTGACCTTATAGACTGAGTGGCCACCAATGACCCAGACTGTCTCCACCTCCTTGTGTTGCTTGGCCTCTGCCACTGCATCCTCAAAGCTCCCAACCACTGTACTTCCACTGAACACCTCACCAGGATTACTGTCACACAAAGGGAGAATCAGTTAAAACAGTGATGTATGGCGAAGAAAGTGATGCACATTATCCATCTACAGTCTGTCCTCGTCTAACATGGTTAATTGCTTCCACACCCCTACCGTGTTAGAGAAATTTCGTGTTACAGGGACTCTTGAAACCCCCTATTTCCTTCCACACCCCTGCCCAAAGTCCACTTTTCCCCCCCTTGTGGTGCAAATTTTTTTTTTATACCCCTAATTTTAACCTCCTAGAAAACATTAAAATGGTGCAAATATAAAAGAGTCTTATTACAGTTAAAAGCCACATTTTATCTACCTTATGGGAGGATATGAAGAGACACACTATGCCAGATAGGAGGTAGAGGGGAGAACACTGGTTAAAATCCTTCAAAGTCAATAGGACCTATAACACTTCTCACATCATCATCTATGTTATCCATGGCTTCTTCCTGCTGGAGTTGGATATCCTTTTCCTGGATTTCAGCAGCATCTTGTCTGGCAAAGCAGTGAGTAATGAGTGACTGTTTATGCTGAATCACTCGTTCAGTGTGCATACGATTGAAAACATCTCATCACCGCCTGCCCAGTCCAAATAACTGTGTTAACTTCATCAATGGCCATGTTAGAAGCGATAGTGCTTCCGGAAAATTATACCATGTTATACCATTTCTGTGTTAGCGAAAACCGTGTTAGACAAGGATAGACTGTACACACATTAAATTTCTTTCCTACATGGCTGTTATAGTACCCAATTAAAAGTAGTAAAGCCACTGCCACTATCCATACACACGTGATACTGATGACTATCTCATCACAGCCGTTAGTGGAGCAGAGCACTGTTTTACCTCCACTGTGCTTGTAAAATGTTTTAGAAAGTGTCCCTTAAAAAAAGGCCTGCATATACAGTGTCTGTTCTTTCATGTGTAACCAACAGAATTCTTGTTAGTCCCCATTTTCACTATACATCTTTCACTGTAACCTCCCTTCTTTCCAAGTTAATTTATTTTATCAACAGAAGTCTTAATTATCCTTGGGATTATTACGTGCTGTGTGTGTCTATTTGTCAAATGGTCTTGCATTCATTCTCCCTTTGGTTACCCTGTAGTTGCACACAGTGCTTGTCTTGCCCCTTGGAACTCATTGGGCCTTTTTTGGATTGTTTTTTGTCTACTCTTCAAGTTTCTGCCATCCCTTACATGCATGTACCACTGTGCATGCAGCTGCTCCTAGTGTGACCAAAGCCTTGCTCCACATGTGCCTGTCCTCATATGCATAGGTATCTCATCCTTATTCATATTCCTTGTCAGATAGTAATAGTCTATATTTTTATTCATTTTGTTTCAGTGCATCCTTCCTAGGTGATAAATAAATGCTACTGGTATTTAATGGATTTTCATTTTTTATTTATTTATTTATTTAATTTTTTTTGGCTCCTGACCTGGTCACAGGAGGTGATGTATCATATATTTATACAGAAGCTGTTTCCTCATTTGGGTGGCTGACAAGACGGTCCCTGTTGGTAAGAGCCTCTCTTCTACCATAACTCAAAAGTGTTTTAGCTATCTGTCTGCTTTAATCCATTCACTGCATCAGTGTTTGTTTACATGTACATCCCGTGTGTGACAATTTTCAAATATTTAGAAAAAAATATTAGAAAAAAAATAATATTGTCAAAGATAGAGAAAAAAATCCCAAGTTCAATGGTATATAACACAATATAGCAAACAAAAAAAAAAACTCTGATACACGTCTGTGAAGAAATACATATTCCCTGTGCGGTGGTGCCAGGCGAACGGTGTGTTATGGTTGCACTGTGTCGTCAGTGTCAATCTTGCGATCAGAAAAGGTGTAAAACAGCATCTGAACCATCACTGTCATCATCTAACAACGTATCACTATCATTATTACACTCATCCAGAGATTTCATCCAATATTTGCTTGGGGTACTGCTAGCGGCAGCATGGAGAAGATTTCATATTCCTTTACCTTCGGCATTTTGTAGGTAACTAAGCTGAGCTCTGCACATCATAAAAATGCATAATCTATGTATGGCAATATTCTATAGGGTGCCATGAATTGCTAGCTGATTTATTTTGTGCCATTTCTGATGGCGGAATTTTTGAAAGCAGGAAATCATATATGATACAGCCGCAGTCAGAGCCATTTGGACTCAGATATCATATATGATACAGCCGCAGTCAATGGGTTAAAGCAAATCAGGGATCATTGTAACTGCATCTGGAGCCTGTTCTCTCCATTCCCTCCCTTGTTAGTTCTTATTGAAAAAGGACTTAGTGTTGCTTCACTGATGAATTAAAATGCACTCTTTTGCAATTACAGTTTAGTCTAATCAACCTCCTATGGGGCAGTACACTAACAAATTCATCAGTGCAAAGAGGAAGGATATATGTCATATGGCACAATTCTCTTTTCCTTTCCAGTCTGCTGCAAATACCTGTAAGGCACAATTCTCTTTTCCTTTCCAGTCTGCTGCAAATACCTGTAAGTCAGTTAGGCTGGTTCAATTTTTTCCAAATCCTACAAGAGTCTCTAAACACATGAAACATAGTCACATCAGAGTATGAAATGCTTTACTCAGTAAGAATTTGCATCATGTTCACTGTGAGTGGCTAATCTTACTTTTCTCTTTCTCTTTACTATATTACCTTACTTATTTCCTCTCTTTTTTCATGTTTTCACTTCTTACTGGTGTGTACTCATTTACCTGCCCTCTTCTGATCTCCTTGACCTGACTCACAGTTTGCTGTTCCCAGGAAAAGCTGACATACTCGCTTCATCCCTTTTGTTATGAGAGTATTTATGCTTTTAATCATGCTATCTGCAGATGACTATTATCAGTTTTAGAGAGGTTTCTAGACTATGGGGTTAAATTGAGTCTCCATGAACCCCTCACTACTGGGGTGAACAGAATCATCTGGAAACAGAAAGAATTAATCAAATAGTATGCATATGTCAAAGTATTAAAGGAGAACAGCAACATCCATCTGAGTTGTATCCACTATGCTACCCTTCCTGACTCTGTTGGCCAACATCATTTAATTAACAGCTGTTATTCCAATCATGAGATACGGGGTCAGTGTTCAGTCTGACCTAAAAAATACTCAAAAGAAGCACTTACAACATTTTTTTTAATGGCTTAAAAACTGTAACTGCTAAATGTACTGTGCACCCCCAAAATACCCGGGACAGCAATGACAATGAGGAGATGCACCTCAGTCCCTGCTCCAACTGTGAGCACAGAAATTCAGAAAACCGCCAGAAGCCACCACCGGACAGAGGCAGTACGAGTGTCAGAACCAGAAGGACACAAGAAGTTCACGTGTGCAGCTCCCGGAAGACCCTCTAGCCTGGAGTTGCCACCCGGCCACCACTGCAACCCGAGCCACCAGTATCACCGATAACAGGAGCTCGTCAATCCAGTGCCTACTCTAAGTGGCACAACTTATAGCTTGCTAGTTGCAGCTTGGCAATGCAAAAGGATCCCCTCTGTGTTGGAGTTTGTGCTTACGCAGGAACTTTTCCCGCCAAACGAAGTTGCGATGCATGCCACTGGCCTGTACCTGGGGCTTGGCAGGCAGTCTGACTCAGGCCACGCTAGTGATAGGACGTGTCCATGCCTGGACTTAGAATAAATCTCAAGCTGGCCTCACTGTTCCTGTCTCCCTCCTGGTCCTCACCCCAATATGGCACAGTGGAGTTCTAGGGGTGACCCAGTGGCAGCATCGCCAGTGCTCGATCAGGTGAGCCCAGAGTCAAAGGACTGGTTCCGCCTCATGGCGCCGGGAGACCAAGTGCACAGCAACATGTACGATGTGCCACCACCCCAGCTACAACCTCCAGGAATGGAGACAGCCTACTAGCCAGTGTGCCCAGCCCTGCATCCAGAGGCGCTCACCCAGTGGCGAGTGCCGGCACCACCTGCAACTCCCAGTAAGGCTACTATGGGAACGTTGCCTTCCCAGTTCGAGGCGTGGGCCAGCAGCGTCGGGTGCTACAGCAGTGGTTGCAGGTGGGTCCCACCCTTGGCCATGGGTTGCATGAGATTGCTGTGTGATCCTGAAGTGCAGCAATGCATGGACACACAGGTGGCCAGGCATAGATTCGAGGCCATGTGCATGGAGGAGGCCATCGGTGTGGTAAGGAGTGTGGTGGCGGGCCACAGGTTCACTGTAGGAGCATGGTTGGACTTTTTCACATACATACAGGAGCCCAATGATAATGTGTGTTCATATGTGGTAAAATGTAGAGCCAAGGCAATAGAGTGTGATTTTAGGTGCCCCCAGTGTTCTATAAATCTTGACGATTTCATATTGAAAAAGCTTGTGATGGGGTTGCGCAACCTGAGTATGAAAACAGAAGTGCTGTGGCAACTTCCAGTGTTGTGATCTGTGGAAGAAATCGCAAACGACTGTGAAGTGTTTGAATTGGTGGAGAAAACTGTGGGACTGTGCGGCCAGAGCGGTGTGGCTGGTGCTTCAATGAGTGATGAGGAGGAAACAGAAGCAGCCTGTGCCACTCGATTGCGACAGGCAGGTGCAGGGCCACCCCAACCTTGTGCCCCTCCCCTACCAGCAAAGGGTTGCCAGGGGTGTGGCAGCAGCAAGTGCAGTGGTGCCCTGCCATCAAGGCCACTTGCCGCAGATGTGGGAGGGTCGGCCATTTCCAGCAAGTGTGTAAGTCAGCAAAGCAGCCCAGCCCCACCACGACCACCAGCAGGATCACAATAGCCAATGCCGAGGCGTCAGTGTGCCTCAGGCTGGAAGTGAAGTATGACGACCCACCCACAGCATGTGAGGTGCTGCAGGTGGTTATGCATAGCAGGACAACACCTCGTGCGGGGCCTCAGGCTTACTCCACGAAGTCTACAGAGACCTACTATGAATGTTAAATCATCTTGGGAGCATACACATTGTGTGATGCAAGGAATGTTGCTTCAATGTGGGTGGGAGGTCTGCTATGGAGAACCTGTACAGGTATACCCAAGATCAATGATGCAATTGGTTAAGTAAAAACCCATCGTTAGGCGGGATATCGTACCTCAGGATAGATTTAACATGTAAAGTATAGGGATGTGTTTTTGAGCCTTGGGTTTCCCCCCCAACCAAGTCCTAAACCCACCCAAAGGAGTCCAAAAAGAAGTTTAAAGCCAATCTAAATGGCATAACAGCTGTAAAAGAAGCTAACCTAAGCCTAAAGCCTGTAAATAACTCACTAAAACCAACTAATAAAATCTGAAAATCATCAAACATAAATCTGGAAAAAATCAGGCTTAGTAAACTGTACCCCAAAATGGCAATGGCCACCCCACCTATGGCTAAAACACATTAATCTAAGTCTAAAAACAGTTTATATATCAACCTAAACACACAATTTTAGTCTAAAATATCATCAAAATGGGTAAAAAAAATCATAACCCATCATTAAACTGGGGTTTGGCCATAGTCAGGTGGGGTTTGGTGGTATTTCTACCCCCATCACTAAGCCAGGGTATCGCATCTAGAGGTATCATATATTGAGGTATACTTGTACTTTGCTAACCGGGTGCAGCAGCTGTCTCTGTCGCTGCAGACGTGAAAAGTGCTGGGCATGGTGCCACATGACTTCCCTAACGTGTCATTGACTGTAGGGACCATTGAACAGGTGGACGAGTCTCCAATCCACACCCATCCCGATACTCCCCCATACACCATGACAGAAGAAAATGGAAAAGTGGTCCCTGGAACACATCGAGCGCACGACATTAGTAGTGAACAACACTCCCCTCCCGGAGATCAAAGGGCCAGTCCACCATATTCACTTGCATCCCAGTTCAAAGCCCAATGCAGTGTACATGTCAGCGTCCATCCTCCGCCACTTCTACGACGAAATTCGCCAGCAGTTGGAAGAGGACATAAAGAAGGGCATCATTGAGCCCGTACCGGCTGGAGAACCCATGGAGTGGTGTTCCCGTATGGTGGTGGTCCCAAAGAAGGGCGTCGGCCGCACAGAACAGTGGACTATCA
Source organism: Coenobita brevimanus (assembly GCF_032717465.1). Lineage (NCBI taxonomy): Eukaryota > Metazoa > Arthropoda > Malacostraca > Decapoda > Coenobitidae > Coenobita > Coenobita brevimanus. Next base: position 33,456,206 of record NC_137024.1, read on the forward strand.
GTGACTCAACTTATCAAGCCAGAAGGAGACTCGCCACACCATTCCCTCATTCGACGCAGTCACCAGCTTGCCTAAGCACGTGTAGTGGACACTTATTCGGAGTACCACCAGATACCCCTGGACAAGGAGAGCAAGAAGCTGACCACCTTCATCACCCGATGGGGTAGCTTCCACTACCGGCACACACCCACGGGCCACTGTGCAGGGCAGGATGCCTTTACCAAATGCTTTGATGACTCAGCAGCAGAGATTCCTAGGAAACTGAAATGTGTCGATGACATGCTCCTGCACAACTGTGGCATTGCCGATGCTTTCTGGCACACATACCAGTTACTGTGAATGTGTGCGGAAAATGGGATCATGCTCCGTCCAGAAAAATTCCGCTTCTGCAGAAGAAGTGTGACCTTCGCAGGTTATCTGCTCGGCTGAGAGGAGTATCTGCCTAGCCAGGACTTGCTAGGCTGTATAACCAATTTCCAGATGCTGCCATGCCCCTCCCTCACAGATATCAGGTCGTGGTCTGGGCTGGTGAACCAGGTGGTGCCATTCCTCGCCGTTGCACCACTCATGCAGTCCTTCAGAGAATTAATGAAAAAACCATCAGGGAATGTGGTGTACTGGGACAGCCAATTCCAGTCCACCTTCGAGCCGACAAATGAGGCTATAGACATGCTTGCGGCGGAGGGCTTCCAGTATTATGACACCACACAGTCCACAGCAGTGTTCACCGACTTCAGCATCCTTAGCATCGGTTTTGTGGTCATGCAGTAGTACTCCCAGTGTGTGTCTCAAGAGGCTCATCTGTGCTGCAAGGGTGGCTGGAAACTGGCCCTGTGCGGCAGCTGCCATCTAACAGCAGCCGAGCAAAAATACTAAACGTTGGAAGGGGAGGCCGTTGCCATCGCATGGTGCCTGAAAATGATGCGCCTGTTCCTGCTGCAATGTCCAGACCTCACCTTCATCACAGACCACCATGTGCATACCAAGATGTTTTCAAGGACAAAGACCTGAAAGACATCAGCAACCCAGCATACTCAACCTCCAGAGGACACTGATGTACTCATTTCGAATAAAGTACCTGAAGGGGGAGGCAAACCGCACAGCAGACGCGCTCTCGAGATACCCCTTGCTATGGGGCGTACTGGACAAGACAGACCTGGTGGAAGACGAGGCTATGTGTGCTGTAGTCGTGGCAGCGATGGCCTGCACCCTAGAAGACTAAGAAGGTGCCATCATGGACCTCCGTCAAGTGGGGGAGGAAGCACATCAGGATGAGGACTACAGGCTCCTCCATGAGTGCGTGGGTGCAGGGGACTTGGCCGACCGGAAGGACGAGGAGCCGATAGCACTCCACCAATACTACAGGATGGGGAGACACCTGTCATGCCAGGGGGACACTGTCATGTATGACAGTAACAAAGGGCACCTGAGACTTGTAATTCCCACAGCCCTTCGATGTGCGGTCCAAGCCAACCTCCATGCAGGTCACCAGGGCAGGGACTCCATGCTCAGGCATGCCAGGCAATGTGTGTACTGGCCCGGCATAGATGCTGAGGTGAAGCAGAAGAGGAGGCACTGTCAAGTGTGTGAAATCAACACCCCATCACAACCTGTGGAACATTTGCTGCCTGCACCTCCACCAGAGCACCCCTTCCTGCAGGCAGTGGCTGACCTGTTCCAATTGGAGGGGGAGGAGTACATCGCTTATGCAGAAAGGTTCATTGGCTGGCTGGAGGTGGAGCATCTGCCCAGGGGCATCGCCAGCTCACAGCTCATAGTGGCCTTTCGTAAGTGGTTCAAAAGGTCTGGTATCCTGGAGGTCTGTGACGGGGGTATAAACCTCGAGTGGGAAAATGAGGACATTCCTACCCAAGTGGCATGTGCAGCTGAGAGTATCGTTCAGCAGCTGAGTGGAGGCCACAGTCAAGTCTGCCAAGAGGTTGCTGAGGAACAACACCAGCCCAGGAGGCTCCCTGGACTCGGAAGCAGCTACAAGGGCCATATTGCAGCACCTCAAAATCCAGCTACATGACACCGACACGTCCCTAGCCCAGCTGCTGATGAGGTGTCAGCTGAGAGACTCTGTACTTGCTGCCAAAGAACACTGCAGGATCAGAAGTTGGTGGGCCAGGATGCTGAGAAGCGGGGAATGGGCCATGGCCCACACTCGGGATGCAGCGGCCAAGAGCTTCAACCAGACGGCACACAACCTCGCCCCTCTCGACTCAGGCCAGCTGGTACACCTACATACCAAGAGACGGGGTTGTGGGATCGTGTAGGGGTTATTGTTGACATACCAGCCCCAAGGCAATACTTGGTGCAACTGGATGGCAGTAGGCAAGCCTCCCTCAGGAATCTACGCCTCTACAAGGAGACAGGGGAACAGACACCCACCATGCACATTCAGGGTGGTACCCGGCTGGAGGACGTCCGCCGGGGGAGGCCCTTCAGCCTCTGTCTCCCCTGTAAAGGCCACAGCATGCTAGGCATGCCCCAAGACACCTAGAAAGCTATAGTCGTTTTTTTCCAGCCTTTGTAAATGCCGGTAATCATCATTCAACCATCTGAGCTGGGAAGGAAATACAGAATCTCTTTATTTCCCTACAAATCCTTCCAAGCATAAGCACATTCCAAGCATTTTCACTCTCTCGTGATGGTTATGAATAAGTGTAGGAGCAATCTAGAAAAAAAAAATGTTTATCAAGCTTAAATGCAAAGACAACAAACATTAAAAAATTAAGTGCATAAACATCTATGCGACTAGACTCGCTTTTTCGGTCATCCAGAGGCGCCTACTGTATCATCATTCATAACTGAGATAACTATGGATTTCGTTCAATATTAATAGTGGTAAATACAGAGCTAACGTGAATAAATATCAGCATTTCTAGTGTCTGATTTTATGACTGAGGTGACGATGGATTTTGAATCAAGGGTAAATACATTGACCTAACGTGAAGAAATGTATTTTTAATTCCTATCTGCATTATACAGTGAAAATAAGAATTAAAAAATACTTCAAAATATGTTAAACAGAGAAAGAATACAAACAAAATGAAAACTGGCTGCCAATGTTAGTGCCTGTGCAATATTTTGAAATATACCGAATCCCACTATTTCTCCATGCTTCCCACCGTTCTCTCCACTTCCTCTTCCAACCTCCACTCCTACCATTCCCTCCTAAAACCCCTCCCTCCCCTCACAACCGTAAGAGTGTACAATATAATTATATGTTTCATTAGTAACTGTTGTTTTATTATTGCTTTAACCTGAGGCGTCCCAACGACACATAGATATGTTCCCACGTTTTGTCACGGTGACACCCGACGACATATCCATACGTTTTGTAATTGCAAGGTCAATCATTTGCACATTTTTCAAATTTCGCGTGTGATTTTTGGTATGTATACGTAGGCAAGGTGCAGCGAGAAGGAAAATAAGGTATGGTCCTTCTGAGTTGTCTGGGGAAGGCCTGAGTGGTATGGTGGGAGTGAGGGGTGAAAGGGAAAGTGGTGTGGCGGGAGTGAGTGGTGAAAGGGAAAGTGGTGGTGGGATGGAGGCAGCGCGAGCACGTGGTGTACGTGGGGAGCAGGCAGGCGAGAAGGAGCCACTCCCTAGCACGTCTTTCGCCCCGCAGTAATCCCGCACTTCCTCCCCACAGCCCCATGATGTGAGGGAAGGAAGGAAAGGGAAGGGAAAAGGGAAAGGAAAAGAGAGAGGGAAGAGAAGTGCGAGTGGGGAAGGGCACCACTCTCCATCTCCCCAACCTCCCCCACCACCCTCTCCTCGGGGAAAGGAAGGAAAGGAAACAGAAAGAGGAAAGGAAAAGAGAGAGGGAAGAGGAGCGCAAGTGGGGAAGGGCACCTCTCTTCACCTCCCCAACCTCCCCCACCACCCTCTCCTCCCCACCCTGACAAGGAAGATCACACCTTGTTACATTACTGATACTGTGTGTGCTTCTGATAATATGACGATCACTGTAAAAGTAAGGCCTGTACATATGCGATAATATGAAGCTCAATATAATAGTAAGGCCTGTAAGTATGTGACAACAATTATATAAAGTGGAAATGGGTGTAGTGTTAGTGGAAAAGTATTATATAAGTTGAAGAATAGCGTGTAAGTTGAAACAAGTCATAGCGAGTTCACTCACTATGTACATATGCGATAATATGACTCTCAGTATAATAATAAGGCCTGTAAATATGTGATAACAATTATATTAAGTGGAAACAGGTGTAATGGTAGTGGAAAAGTATTATATAAGTTGAAAAAATAGAGTGTAAGTTGTAACGACAGTAACAGCGAGTTCACTCACTATCACAACTATCTTCCCAAAGTTTGATGAACATATAGTGGAAAAATCGAACTATTTGCAACAGGAAGTAATAGAGATTGGGTTTTCATTGTATTCTGCCAGGTGTAAATTATCTTTGGACAGGGCTGGGAAGATAGTTTTGTCTTTCATTGCACATATGCGATAATATGATGCTCAATATAATAGTAAGGCCTGTAAATATGTGATAACAACTATATAAAGTGGAAACGGGTGTAATGTTAGTGGAAAAGTATTATATAAGTTGAAAAATAAAGTGTAAGTTGAAACAACAGTCATAGTGAGTTCACTCACTATGTACGAAGACACTACTATCTTCCCAAAGTTTGATGAACATATAGTGGAAAAATCAAACCATTTGCAACACGCAGTAGTAGAGATTGGGTTTTCATCATATTTCACCAGGTGTAAATTATCTTTGGACGGAACTGGGATGATAGTTTTGTCTTTCATTGTACATATGCAATAATATTATGCTAAATATAATTGTAAGGCCTGTAAATATGTGATAACAATTCTATAAAGTGGAAACGGATGTAATGTTAGTGGAAAAATATTATATAGGTTGAAAGAAGAGAATGTAAGTTGAAACAACAGTCACAGCAAGTTCGCTCACCATGTAAATATGCGCTAATGTTACGCTAAATATAATCGTAAGGCCTGTAAATATGTTATAACAGTTCTATAAAGTGGAAACTGGTATAATGTTAGTGGAAAAGTATTATGTAAGTAGAGAAAATGAAATGTATGTTGAAACAACAGTCACTGCAATTCATATGTGATCAATTTGGGCGATTTCGCTATGCAAACTCAATGGTACAATGCTTATTTCACCTATATTTTTGTGTGAACACCACTATTTTCTTGTACTACATGTTGTTTTGTTCCAAATTAATGAATATCTACCAATTCTGAGTGATTTCCAGTACGTACCTCAACCATAGAAAACGGGACAGCAGCCGAGCGTCTTTACAGAATACGGTACCAGGTGCGTGATGGCTTACCTGTTTTTACCATTTCTAGTCTCAGGTACACACTTTCTCTGTGATCTGCCATCGTTTCTCACCAAAAGCGGAGGTTTGAGCAAAAAAAAAAAAAAAAAACATAGCCAAAATCTGCCGGGATGGGGGGGGGGGCAGTGGTGGAAAATCAGCCGGGATGGGGCGGGTTAAAGGCCCCCAGCTAATTTTTAACATGTCAATATTTTAATATGTGGCAACTCCGTGCCCAGTAGATTGTAAAAATTTTAACCGTTGCCCATTGGTTCAGACTCAGTATCCACCAGGATGTGACAGGGGATGCATGTACAGTAGGATCTCACCAATAACGTCTAATTGGTGCCAGAAAAACGTCGTTATTAGCGAAAATGTTATTTACGTGACATTAAAATGCATGTATAATAAGTTTATTGGTGCCACCACCCCACGACTTTTACCAATTTTTCCCATTTGGACCCTCCTATCACTACTTTTTTTTTTTGGCTGAAATAATAAGATTAGTTGTTAAATTGTCATGAGTAATATAAAACTCACCTTAAATGAGTTAATAAGGTGTTTGGTGTGACGACTATTTCGAGGCTTGTGCATGGAGGCTACTGAGGCATACCCCCTGCCCCCTTACTGGCCTCATCCCCACTCCTGCCTCTCATGCCAGGGTCACCTACTTCCATCAACACTTCATCAAACCCCACAATGTCAAAATCGTCACGAAAGTCCCCAATGTCATCAATGTCATCATCTACTCAACCCCTCTTTGTTGTTTTTCCTCGGCTGGCAGGTGCTGTGAAAGAAAGCGGGTGATGAGTGACTGATGGTGGGCATTCATTCACTCATGATACTGTTTCTGGTATTTTCTTGAAATCTGATTTACAAGTCCAATCATTAGTCATTTATTCTGATGGCTGCTCCCTCTCTGTCTCAGCAGACTTGAGTTGTGACAGGAGTGCTGACCACGTTTGTTTAATGGTTGCCAATGTCATATTATTCCAGGCTTTGATGAAGAAATTTATGGCCTGTCGAATGTTATACTGTATTTCTCCCAGAATACAGCAACGGTAACTATGGTCGGGGTTGAAGGTATGTCAGGTGGAGCAGGTGAGTCAGGTGGGGCTGTGGAGGTGAAGGGAGAGGCAGCTGGTGAGTCAGGTGGGACAGTGGAGGTGGAGGGGACAGCACCTGGCCAGTCAGGGAAGGTGGTGAGGGGAGGATCCTCCATCTCCTCCTTGCTACTGCTCACATTTTCAACATTGTCCTTCATCTCTTCTTGTCTGTCCGTTTCATTCCTCATCTTGTTATGGACATATTTGTAGCATAACAACTTGGCATTCGTGAAATAACTGTTATTCAGGTGAATCCAAACGTTATTATAGAAACTGCGAATCTGTTCTAACTTACCGTTATTGCTAAAAACGTTATTGTCAAAGTCGTTATTGGTGAGATCCTACTGTATTAGTCATACTTCAACTTTTTTTTTTTTTGGGTTACTCCTTGTTGTTCAGTGATTCTCTAGGCATGACTGGTCGTAGCATTAGCTGCTCTCACCAAGGAAACAATGCTGTGGGCTGGAGTGGAATGACAGGACATGTTATCCTTTTGAAATACTAAATGAGATCAAGAATCCACGCATTTTTACCGTACCATTCTGACTAGGTAAGTGACAATGAAAACACACGTGAAAATTATGTGTATACGTGAAATACAGTAATCACTCCAATATCCGGATCAATAGAGCCATCGGTAGGTTCGGATATTGGTTTTGTCCGGATATTGGGCCCCAGCTTATGGACTTGTACTTACGGACCCTAACACAGAGAAACACCTATACAACTCCCTCCGGACATGCATAGCACCTATTTAACACCCAAATCACACCAATAAGGCACATAAATGACTGAAATAAATGCAATAGACACATAAAATGTGGGTTTAGAAGTATGTTCATACATTAATAAACATTCTGGTACTTATGGACTCTAACCGAACCTAACCTAACCGAACCTAACCGAACTCTGAAAAACCCATTCCTACTGCACATGCATGAGGTAAGTTTAGTATGGAAAGAAGTACAGTATGACACTTTCTGGTAAGTATAGTATGGGAAAAAATACAATATGAAACATTCTGGTAAATATAGTATGGAAAATAGTACAACATGAAACATTTTGGCTACTTACAGCAAGTCCCTGGCCACCTCGATGAATAACCGCCTCCTCTCGGACTCTGACAGTAAGAACGATTTCCTGAAGCACTTGCACTACACTCTTCCTGAAGTCTTGCACTGAACTTAGTCACTAACACACAGAAGTCCGTTCTTTTCACAGTGTTCACTTTAGTCCAAATAATGTTCCATTAAATTTAAGTGTTGCACATTAACTTTTCCCAAGTTTTTTTAAGTTTCCAAAGCCAAAACAAAGAAGGTTAGTTACGTTAAATTTCTTTTCTACTTAGTCTTTTCTCCCAACTTGAAAACCTTAACACAACACACCGTTTTTCACTGCACAACACTCAAAATTCCCGTGTGGTCTAGTGGAGAAGTTCTTGCTGTTTATTCACTGTCAGAGCCCGAGGTATCACTGGCAGGCGTCCAAGGGGTGCATCGGTGGGTAGTGGTGATGGCGTACCGACTACAGAAGACTCTGAAGACAGCCGCAAACTCACATCGAGCGGTGACTCCACTGTAGCTGATGTGCTGGGCTGTGGCTCGGAGCATGAGGGCCTGTCTTGGGAGGCAACGGAGTGGAACCAGGGCTTGGCACAGCGGGGTCACGGGCCTGAAAAAACTGTCAATCGTTGACTGACGCAAGGACCGACGATTCTGGCGATTGATGATGCGCTGCCGGAAAGCACGCACTTCCTCCACGAGTCCCAAGGGCCCCATCTCCCTGTCGCAGTCCGGGTGTTCCAGGTAGTCTAGGACGAACTCTAGATGTTCCCGGAGTGCGCTCAGCTTGGGGATGGCTGGAGTAGTGTCCTGCTGGGCGGAGTCTGCATCATCATCGCCTTCGTCGTCGGAATCTTCAAGTTCGGGACTGACACCAGCAACCGAAGACGCGATCTCGATATCAGACAACGTCTGATACCCAGGATCGCCCTCGTCGTCGTCCAACCACTCACGAACATCGTCCACATCAACATCGTCGCCGTGCGTACGTAGCCGTGCATGGAAGTCATCCACGTCAAACCCTAGGAAATCGTACTCCACATCTGTTCCGAGAAGCAGACGAGACCAACCATTTTCAAGAGTTTTCACAGGGACTTCCTTCCATGCACTAGCCCAGTTGTACAGCGCAGACTTGATGTTGTAGCGGCGAAGAGTTTTCCAAAGTCCGCTTGCCTCGAGTGTCACGTCCTTCCCTGCGCTCGTCCTCGTCCTCGAGAACCACCATCACCTCGTCCAGGAACTTCCGACGGTACAGGCGCTTTGTTGCCACGATCACTCCCTTGGTCCATTGGTTGAATGAGAGCAGTCGTATTAGGTGGCAGAAACATGCACCTAATACGGCCATTCTCAGCAACCAAGTCCTTGTCGCACGGGTGGGCAGGTGCATTGTCGAGGAGAAGGAGAGCCTTTACCTGGTCGCGAGGAATTCCCAGTGTCTTCGTCTGGTAATGTATGACCTCCTTGACGAAGTGATGGTGAAACCAGTCTTTGAAAATCACAGCTGTGAACCATGCTTTCAAAGAATGGTACCATACGACAGGAAGGACATCCATCAGGGCACGAAGGCACCGAGGCTGCTTTGCACGGCCAACAATAACGGGCTTAAGCCGGTGCATGCCGTTAGCATTGGCACAACACAAAGCAGATATCCGTTCCTTAGAAAGCTTGCGGCCAGGTACACGCTTCTCCGTCTCATCGGCGAGAGTGTTCGTTGGCACCGAGCGATAGAATAGGCCAGTTTCGTCAGCATTATAGACTTGACCGAGAGTGAGGCCCTCCCTGTCGATCAAGCCTTTCACCTTGTGCCGAAACTCGTCCACTCCATCTCGTTAGCGTCCAATGCTTCGCCATGTGCTTTACGGTTAGTAAGGCCATGTCGCAACTTGAACGAAGAGCCAACCCTCGGATGCCTTGAAGTCTAGGGCGTCGTGAAGCCTTGCAAACTTCTCAGCAGCAGCCTTCAGCTCCGTTCCACGTACCATCACACCAGCTGCACGTTGCTGTCGATACCAAATCAACGTGGAGCGGTCGATCTCTGCATACTTGGGAGTAAACATAACCTTCCTCTCCACGTTGCGTTTGCTTCTCGACGAGAAGTCAGCCGTGTACTGCATGAGCTTGTCTCGGGAACGCTTGATATCAAACAAAGTCGACCGGGCCAGGTTGAACTCGCGGAGAATGAGAGAGGAAGACCAACCCGCATCAACCTTCTCCAATATCTCCCGTTTCTTCTCCAGAGTCAACACCACTCTCTTCCTTTTCTCAGGAGGCGGGGCCATCATCACACACACCAAGAGTAGGGCAGAGAGCAGCAGGAGGCCTTGCAGCAAGTACGGCACCACCACAAAAGCGAGCACGTGGGCAGCCATTACGAAGAGCGCAGGTCCAGTCGCGGTGAGAGACAGGCGGGAAGTGGGGAGGATGCAGCGGCGCTCTATCGGACGTCGGAGGAATGACGAACCAAAACAATGCTCTCACGCGGCGCGCGCGGCAAGTTCAAATTACGGACGGCAAAAAATCGTTTTTTTTTCCAATTTTTTTGGATTTTCGGACCATTTTGGGAATGTTTGATCCCAGGACGATAAGGTTCGGTTAGTGGGGATGTTCGGTTATTGGGCGTCCGGATATTAGAGTGATTACTATACCGAAATCAGCAAGGATCATACAGAAATGAGTACGGTGTAGAGAGATGTTGACGGCAGCACTGTCCAAAGGTGAGTGGTAACATTTATGACTGCTAACTCTGGCGGGCGGGCTGTCGACTGCCGACATTTATGTCAGCTGGAAAAAAACTGACTATATGTACCATGACATTGCAGTGTTTTGTACCCCTAGGCATGTTAAGCTGTTTTGTACTGTGTATAAACTTGTTGCATTTACACCATGATATAGTCACTACTCGTTATACAATGGGGTTATGTCAGGTCATACCTTAATGTATAATGAGTTTATCGTTAATCAGAAGATTGAAATACAGTAATCCCTCCACTATCCGATGTAATAGAGCCAAAGGCATGTCCGGAAAGTGGTCCTGTCCAGATAGTGGGCCCCAGCCTCCTGGCCTTGTGCCGCCTTCTCTAAGGCTTTGGCAGTGGTGAAAATGCTCTTGAAGCACGTACAGTAATCTAGTGTTGTGCTGCACTTAATTCTTTGCACTGTGAGTTATAATTGTTTAACACTGCACATTGTTCTTAACTGCACCACGCCAGTTTCAACCGCCAATTTGCACTCCACAGTTAATCTTTTGCACTCTAAATTCTAATTTCTTAACACTGCACAACACTGTAAATTCCTGTGTGGTCTAGTGGCGAGGTATTGCAGTTTAACCACTGTTTATTCACAAAAAATGAGCACGTGTGACATCCATTACGATAAGCATCTACTCGTGATCGAAGTTAGGCAGTAACTGTTGGTGTGATGGGGAAACAGAGTTGCCAGATCACAACGGCCACATTACCAAACTTCACAATTTTCATTACCAAATTTAACTTTTCATTACCAAATTCGTAAAGCTAACATTTATTCTTCACTAATTATATATACAAGTGGAAATACATGTAATCACTCTCCCTATAATTAACAGCGTGTTGATTATTTTCACGCTATGTAGGCTAGCAGATTAATCAGAGAGAGCAAACAATCAACCATCTCCATCCTGTGTATACTCATACATGTGAAAAATCCGTCTGGTAATGCATTATTCTGATCCATTACCATACGAATTTTTCATTACCAAATTGGCCCACATTTAGTAATGAAAAATACCAAATGGCAACCCTGACAGGGGAGGGGGGAGGAAGGAAAGGGTGAAGGGGCAGTGGTGTAAACAGCTGTTCGGCGCGGCGCGGCAGTTTCAAATTCCGGGTTGGAAAAAATTCGGATTCTGGAGGGATTTTTTTTTTTTTTTTTTTTTTTTTTTTTTGGGGGGGGGGGGTCCGAAGGTCTAGGCCCACAATGTCCAGTAAGCGGGGTGTCTGGAAAGTGGGCATCTGGATAGTACAGGGATTACTGTACATTATAAAAAGGGGGTTACGTCAACTCAACTTCCCTAAGTCACCTACCTAAGACTGAAACAAAAATGACAACCCACCTTAATCACTTCCTATGTCGGTCCAAGTCATCTCCAAGACCAAAATGAACACTATCACACCAATACAGGCAGCGTTACTCTATCTATTTATCTATTGTCAGATGCCATAGTCCCGTGTGGGGTGGCCATTTGACTCTGAGTTATTTGTTTTACAGGGAGGGGCACTAACCCTCCACCAACCCACTTGAACCCACTTGACACATAGGGAGCACGTATGGTTTGGTTATATGGTTACCAACCAGCATTGTAAATGGTTTCTTGGCTTACAGGAAACCATTTGGCTTGTCACTCAATGTAAAGCCACCTGTAACGGAAAGAAAAGCATTAAGTAGTGACAGGAAAGATGGGAGAAATAGGAAGAGAGGAGGGCAGGCACAGAAAAAGAATGATAAAGGCTAAGGAAGAAGTAGGCAGCACTACGTCAAGTGAGTAGATGATGGTCACCACCACCTATATACATATTATGTAATATATTTAATCCAGCACTGTTAGCGGGGTACTTTCCTAACCATTTCAAAGGAGGCTTTATCGAGCTTATTTCCAAGGAAGGCACATCACTAGACAAACCCACTGACTATAAGAAACACCATGGAAAATATTTGAGAGGATTGAAAATAATCATTTAAGAAATGCTCTTTAAGGTAAAAATCTGTTTCATGAAGACCAGTATGGATTTAGACAAGAAAAGGGAACATTAATAGCAAAAGTATTGGTACAGGAGATAACAGCGACAAAGCTAGGTAGCAAAGAACAATGTTGCATTGTATTAAGAGATGTGGGCAAAGCTTTCGACCATGTCTGGCATAATGGACTAAAATATAACATTCTTAACGAAGGATTGCTTATCCTTTATGAGAAAATGCTTTATAACTTTGTGGGGAACAGAGTAGCTACGATAAGAACAGATAACTTTATAGGAGTAGAGTTTAAACAAAAATGTGTTGTTCCCCAGGGTAGCTTTCTGTCTCCCACTTTGGTATTATGTATGAGCGACCTGCCTGAAGCAAGACCTGGCTGCAAAAATGTTACCTACTCTGATTACATTACCCAAGAAATTACTTAGCAGGATAAAGAAAATAGACAGGGTAAAGAAAATTATCAGGATAAAGTAAATTAATACACACAAAAACAATGGAAACTGAAAACCAATGTCAATAAGTTTTAAATAATATCATTAGCGAAGATAAACGGAAGACATAATAACTGATGGAGAGATCATTGATTATGCACAGGAAGGTACTCTTCAGGGCCAAAAGATAAACAGAAATGGAATAATAAATCATGTTAAAATATCGTGCCTAGGACAGAATTGGCGCTAACAAAGCTTAACAAACTGAGAGATTAAATTTTCCAACAAACTTAATAATACAATGACTAATATCTTTAGCAATACCTGTTGTCGAGTATCCTCCCTACTATTCCACAAAATTAGCAAAACACAATTACTGCATCTACATAGACTGTAAAACAAGGCAATTAGAATGGTGCTCACACAATAACTACTCAACAAATGTACCAGAAAACCAAATGAAGCCCAATTAACATCAAATTACACAAAATAGCAACAACTGTAGAGTATGAGAGATGACTGAAGAATAAGACCATGACTTACTTCAAACACTATATAACTATGAAGGAGATAATGTGCACAATGGTTTCCAAGGTTATTAGAAATATTTAATAAAGAACCAAAACCTAGACATTTCTACACAGATTAAAGACTATTAGTCATGCCTAGAAGGACGTTATATTATCAGGGACAGAGACTGATTGAGACGGAGAACTTAAGATCAACAAATGTCTTGAAAGAATATGCGAGTGTTTCTGTGAATATAAATGAGTGAAAAGAAATTGAGGAAAGACAGTCCATAACCACAAATGTGTGAAGGTGGATCACTTAACCAATATATGAATATTGAGATCTGGACATTTGTGTTTGGATCATTTATTGTTTAATAATCATCCATAGAACCATCATCAAAGGATTACCAAGCTTCTAAGTACACACTGTATGCATCATGGTGTATAAGAATAAGGAGCTACAACGACTCTGTAGGTATCGCTTTTGCATCCCGATCAGCTGTGCCATGATTGTCGCTTGGAATCCAGTTGTTACAGACGTTATATATAAAGTGGTTCCAGAGACAATGTCTTCTAATAACACGGCATCTGCTCGCACCGTGTCCATTCATTATTATTATTATTATTTTAAATGTATGCCTGCTGTCACCAAGTCCAACGGGGTCAATCAATCAATCAATCATTTCCTGTGGCACCCTCGGGGATGCATAGGGCCTCGATGAACTCACACCACCACATCCTATCTTGTGCTAACTCCTCAAGATCTCCCCAACACTCATCTCCAGCTTCCCGTCTCATTGTCCTCACCCACGTCTCTTTTGGCCTTCCTCTACCTCTCCTACCAAGTGCCACCCACCCTGGTGTACCTCGTACTATTCCCTGTCTCCTATACACATGTCCTAGCCACTTCCATCGTGAGAACCTAACATATTCATCGACCGGCTGCACTCCCGTTATTTCTCTAATTCTACTATTTGGTATCCTTTCCCACCACTTAACTCCTAATATTCTTCTAAGTGCTTTGTTTTCAAACACCAAGAATTTATTTTCCATAGTCACTGTGCTGTACCAAGACTCGTGTCCATAAATTAAGATACTCCTAACCATTACCTTATAAAGTTTGATTTTTGTATGCACAGAAAAATTGTTATTATTCCAAATATTTTTAAGCATTCCCATTACCTGATTAGCCTTCTTTAACCTTTCCTCGAATTCAAAGTTCAAAGAACCATCCTTGGCTAAATAAGTACCTAAATATTTAAACCTATCAACTTGCTTTACAACCATACCTCCAATTACACATTCCTGCGCATTTTCCATATTCACATTGATTATTTCAGTTTTTCCACAATTAATAACCAAACCCACCTTGCGACCTTCACTCACCAAACAGTCCAACAATCTCTGCATCTCTTCTGGCCAGCAGGATAGCATCAGAAAACAGGACAACACAACCCCATTCAGTGACACTGAGACTCTCAGGTATTGTATGTAAGGATGTACACAAACCAATATAAACCATCCATGAGCAGGTCCCGCTGATTGACGCCTTAACCCATACAGATGGCATATAAACTATGACACTCAGACACAACCAGCACAACACTTCCACTTTCACATGTATTGCTCTCACTACAGACACACCATCCTTTTTTATACCTGGCCATCACTCTCCCTCCGAGAAGATCACGTCCTGCAGTTTGCCACATACGGTCTGATACACATACAGATATAAGTCAAGGACATGGTGGTGGCGTGGCGGTGTAGTACATAAGACCGCGATGGGGTGTTCCAGGCAGCAGTCTCAGCTCAGCAGGCAAGGGAAGTGCGACAGTCATGAAGGTACCAACACTTGGCACACTATTATCATGCACTTATATGCCTCACTAACACTACCTCCGTTGCCACATTGTTTCTGTAGATGGCTTGATTATAATTTCTAGTATATTTATTTGCGAAACAACATCTAAATTAAAGATGGATAAATAGCGAATAAAAACACACAGATATTCAGATTGACAATATAAATCTGTCAGAGATTATTCGGAGCCTCTCACACCTACAAGGATATAACCCAGAACCGGCATTCTGTTCAGTCTAAAACATACAGTTTCCTCACATCAACCATGAGTGATCCGTTCTTAACACTTTTCTATTCAGTCAGTTACAACCTGGGAGGAATTATATCTATGCAACATCGTTATGGTTCCTGTGCAAATGAACACACGGACTCCAGTTGTCTACAGGTTTTGTCCAGATTACTTTTTTTCAGTAATACATTAAGCATCATGTCATGTTTTGTTTTCTTTGGGTATGATACGGGGTAATGTTTTCACCATACTATGGAAATACTTCATATGGTGAAAACATTACCCCGTATCATACCCAAAGAAAACAAAACATGACATGATGCTTAATATATTACTGAAAAAAAGTAATCTGGACAAAACCTGTAGACAACTGGAGCCCGTGTGTTCATTTGCACAGGAACCATAACGATGTTACATAGATATAATTCCTCCCAGGTTGTAACTGACTGAATAGAAAAGTGTTAAGAACGGATCACTCATGGTTGATGTGAGGAAACTGTATGTTTTAAACAGAATGCCAGTTCTGGGTTATATCCTTGTAGGCGTGAACTCGTACAGTAAATTGTTGCAACAACACAACAATCACACTTCTGTAACATTGGCCTGGTGCTACATGATGTATAGGCCTGCTGTAGCACCATGCTTGGCTGATAGGTGACGACAGCAGGGGGGCACACGTGAAAAGACAGGGCTTTTAAGGGGTGGCGGGACCCCAACTGTACCAAAACAATGCTCTGCATGCTGGGGCAGCCATCTTGCCTGAGACAAGTGACAGTTGCCTTGCATGTGTCTGGTGCTTCGTACAAAATTTTCCAAGGGCAATATCGTTATAGCGGGAAAATCATCGTAAATCGGATTTTGGGATGGAACTTTTCTGTTATCATTGTAGCGAATTATCGTATACCCTATCAATGTATAACGAGTAGTGACTGTACCAGAGCAATGGTTGCTCCAGTGCATGTAATTGAATTCCTTATTGTTGTAGCAATTATGCCATTCTTAAGTCAACATATATGTAACATGTAAATTTTGCCAGCATTGTGTCATGTAACGCCTAGTCTTCAGTTATGATGAGTGTCAGTATTTGCCCGTTGTTTTGTTACTGTAGTGCCCTCCGTCCTCCTCAACCAGTGTGCTTTGTATTAATACTGCAGGAAGTAGGGAATTCACTGCAATGGAGAGGGAGTGTTGGAGTTTGTGCTTGAGCGGGAACTTTTCCAGCCAAACAAAGCTTCCCCGCACGCAACCAGCCCAAGCCTGGAACTGGGTGGGCAGTCTGACTCAGGCCGCGCTAGTGATAGGATGTGCCCATGCCTAGACCTCTTGGAATAAATCTCAAGCTGGCCTTGCTGTTTCTGTCTGCCTATTGGTCCTCAATCCAACACCTCGTGTCTGCTAGAGGCAGCTTGGCAACGCAGAAGGAGTTCCTGTTCCCCCCCGTGTCTGTTAGAGGCAACACAATTGAGCTTGTTAGAGGCAGTTGGCAATGCAGAAGGATCCCCCCATGTCTGCTAGTGGTGGCTTGGCAATGCAGGAGTTCCTGTACCCTCCCATGTCTGCCAGAGGCAACACAACCGAGCTTGCTAGAGGCAATGCACCCAAAGTTAGGCAGCTTAGCAACGCAGAAGGAATTCCTGTACCCTCCCGTGTCTACTACAGGCAACACAACCGGGCTTGATAGAGGCGGCTCAGCAACACAGAAGGAGTTCCTGACCTTGTCCTCAACCCACGGACTCACTGAGGTTAGTCCGGGGACCCGAGGATCACAACGCTTTGTTGACTACCCCACCTTGTCAAGGCCTCTGGAGTGGATCCCCTCCCTCACATCCTCAGATATCGCCCTCTTACCCCTGGAAAAGGAATCCCCGGACTAACAGACTATTCTTGCCATCCCAGCTTTCCGGGCCCCCTCTAACTTCCCCACCAGACCCACTCAGGGCTCACACCACACTCACCTCTATCCCCAGACTAAGAGAGAGAAAATGCCAGGCATCAGGTCTCCACTTTTCGGAGCCAGAGTCATAGCCCTTAGACCTACCTTAATTTATTCACACACATCACAACACTCCTTATAGACGTAGCATCGAATCCTGGCCCTTTCATTATCTAAAGCATATCCTGTGGTGATCAGCTGTGTTCTGCCGGGATATCTCCTTCCAGACCCACCTCCCAAGCCCCATTTCCCCTGACTGACCATTTCTTGTAGATAATTCTTCCTCTGTTGTATCAAGATTGTGTACAAGATCAACCATAACAATAAAATTGTTGTTGAGCCATCTCGAGTTTACATGTCTACCTTGCACTCTGAACGTGTGTTGAATCTTGCATTTTGTGTTTCTCCTTGTTTAGAAGAACCCCACCAGACCAGGATTGTCCTAGCATAACACTGGTGGCAGCGGTAGGATCTAAACATGGAGGGAAGGCAAAATGATGCTTCAACAGCCTAAGTACACGATAATACAGACACCACGATGATGGCCCAAAGGTCCCACATCCCTATTCCCAAATACAACCCCGAACTATATGACATCACAACATATACTGGTGTTGGATTTGGTCTACAAGGAAGATGCACAGAAAATCACGGTATTATTGCCTCACTTAGGCACGTCGGTAGCCCTGGTAGCAGGGAAAAGTAATGCAGCCTTAACATGGGCACAATTCAGTAAAATAATAATCGACTCAGTCCAACCATCTCTTGAGGAGGTCACGACTGAATGATGTAAAATTCGAGGAAGACCTTGACACTACCTTAGGGTACTGTACTTGCGGAACTTTGCCATGTCCACATATGCCCAGCTAACTGAGGAGTAGCAAAATCAGCACATTTTTGCTCATCTTATACGCATCCTACAGAGTGCAGTCTGGTAGCACTTTACTATTCACGATATGCAAGGGTTCAATCGAGATATTGTTGCGATCTGGCGACTCCTGGCAGTGCACGCAGGGAAGCAGAAGCAGATTGGGGCTGTGCATTGCGTCCCTATTCAACCGAGTCGGAAGACAGAGGAGTGGCAAAATGCAAACCGCTTCTTCTATCCCAGAATCTCCTTGTCCCTGCTAGAAAGGCAGATGCGGCAAGACAGCCTAATCTTGATTGACCACTAGGAACTCAAAACCAACAGGGCCCACCATCACAACCCCCCCCCTCGCCCAGTGTCGCACAGCCAATAATGACATTCATTCATTCATTCATTGCCAGACACCATGTATCCCAAACGGGGTGGCCAAGGGCTTAGAGTTAATTGTTTTACAGGGAGGGGCACTAATCCTCCACCAACCCCACTTGACGTAGGGATGCCAACAGCATCTGGTGTTCCCAGGCGGTCACCCATCCAAGTACTAACCAGACCCAACGTTGCTTAAGACACCAGACAGAAAGCACTGAGCTAGGACCCAAAGACGAGATGGATCCAGTAGCCACCTTTGATGATAGGGAAGCGCAGCTAGAAGACAGAATCTTCTGAATCTAGGCTGAATTTTTTGCCCCCCCCCCCCTATCAGCTCTGGCCCTGGTGGGGACAACCAGCACCAAGCTAAAAAGGCCAGTCTATACCAAAATCAAACTCCAGGGAATTTCAGTGCGGCTCCTAGTGGATACAAGTGCTGTGCATTCTTCCCTGTTCGTGCAGTATTACAAACAGAATCAGGAAACCTTCAAATCTTTCCAGGCCTCGTCCACCGACCTCACTGGGGAAGGGACGAACTGTTGGCCCTGAAGGGCAAAACCCATCCACCCTTAGTGACTATCTCAGTGCCGTCAGTCTATACTCACTACCCATTCATTGTACTTGACTCAAGATGCACAGTGTACTATGGTTATCTCGGGTTGGACTTACTGCAAAAGCTGGGAGCCATGATCGACTGCCAACACCGGCGTCTCTGATTTGAAGCCCACACTCACGCAGCCGGCCTGCATACCATCATGCAGGCTGTCACACACACACATAGGGAGTCATCAGATGCAGACGTCGGACATCAGCGCTCCGTCCCAAAACAGTAGCAATTACCTAAATTAGTATCTTTGAATGAGTCAAGCTCTGTACCAGGTTAGACTAAATGATTTTTCATTATTAAAAGGTAAAGAAATAATAAGTTTAAATAAGACTGGTTCAAACAACAAAGAACCACGATGCGTTGAGTCAGCTGGGTTTGTTTATACTACAGCAACACGGGGAAAGTGTGCACAGTCTGTAAGTAC
The DNA here is from genome assembly GCF_032717465.1 of Coenobita brevimanus. NCBI lineage: Eukaryota > Metazoa > Arthropoda > Malacostraca > Decapoda > Coenobitidae > Coenobita > Coenobita brevimanus. The sequence goes on from NC_137024.1 coordinate 33,475,663, forward strand.
ATACTCTGTTCATTTAGTATTACAAAATGGATACATACTTCAGTAAAACAAATTTGGAAAAGAAAAGGGATAAAAGTAAAAAGCAAAATGATGATTTCTACCAAGAACTGGTTGAAGTGGAGACTCACAATAGACTGGTTGAACGTGTACACAAACTAGAAATGGCTTTCAAAAATGAAATTGATGAAATAAAGAAGCAAATGCACTTGCAAAAGGAAGAGATAGAAAAACTAGGAAGGGAGGCCAATAAGAAAGACACAACCATCAGTGAACTAACAGTGGAATTGAATACGCTTAGGAAGAAAGTGAGTGAAATGGGAAGTACGGTAGTCAATCACGAGAGTGTTATGGAAGAGTTAAAAAATGACACAGAGACAATTAGACAAGCAAGCAGTCTTATGGACCAGAGCAGTGATATTGAGGAGAAGATAACACAGGTGAATGAAGCTGTGCAAAGCTACAAAAATGATGTAGAAACCACGAATGCTGAAATGGTGAAAGGAAAGAAAGACTTAGAAACAAGGGTGGAGGAAAAAAGCATTAAAAAGGAAGTGAAAAGAATAATCCAAAACAATCCAAAGTTAGTCAGAGATTCAGTAGAAATAAATAAATCAATAGTAATCACTGGTATAGAAGAGGAAGAAATTAAAAACAAAATCACTAGAGACAAAAAGGAGATGGCAAATGTAATGAGCTTACTGAAAGAAGTATCAGAGGAAATCTGTAGTAAAGACATAGAGGAACGCAAAAGGTTAGGGAAATACGAGAAAAGCAAGACAAGACCTCGAAAGGTGACTTTCCAGAGTGTAAACACTGTGGAAGAGATACTAAAAAATGCAAAGAATCTTATGGAAAAAGAGGAGTTCAAAAATGTATGGATAAAAAGATGCCTAACACAAGAAGAACTGGAATTACTGAAAGAGAAAAGGGAGGAAGCAAAAACAAAAAATGAGGGAAGATCAGAAGAGGACAAGAAGAAATTTTTTTACAAAGTAATAGGATTGCAGGTACGAAAGTGGTACACAAACAGGATGGAAGAAAAAGGAGGAAGTTAGTAGAACCATGTCATGACAAGTATATAAACAAGATGATAAAGTTGATGTACTCAAATGTGGATGGAATGGTATCTAAATTACTAGAGATGAATGATTATGTCAGAGAAAATGAACCACAAATAATATGCCTAACTGAGACAACACCAAGGATATCCAATGACATACTAAACTTAGAGGAATACAATATATGGAGAAGAGACAGAAATTTAAAAAAAGGAGGAGGAATTATAATATTAACTAAGAAAAATCTAAAAGTCAAGGAAATAAACCTAGATATACCATCACAAGTAGAACTGATTGCAGTAGAGATCGACACATCTGAAGGTAAAGTAATTGTAGCCAATTTGTATATGCCACCCAGATCAAACACATGGGAAAGAGACGAATATGAGGACCTGGCAGTGAGTACAATTCAAAGTATAAGATCCTTGCTACATAAAATGGAAGAGAAATCGGAAAGAATTATACTAACTGGGGACTTCAATACAAATATAAATTGGAATACTCTAGATATAAGTAGCCAAGAAAGCTGTTGGGACCAAAAGCTCCTGGATCTCATACAAGAGTTTTTCTTAACGCAACATGTGAGGGAAACCACTAGAAAAAGAGGACTTGATGTACCTTCAGTGCTAGATCTAATAAATACTAGGCAAGAAAATGACATTGACAGTTTAATATATCACCCTCCACTCGGCAAAAGCGATCATGCAGTACTAAATTATAACTTCAGGATAGCATATGACATAGTAAACAGCAATGACAGTTACAAAAAGAGCCTAAACTATAAAAAGGGAAATTATCAAGACCTAAAGAAGTATTTCTTAGAAGTTGATTGGGAAAATGAGCTTAGAGGACAATATTTAAATGCTGTATATAAAAAATTTTGTGAATTTTATGAAATAGGAGTCCAGAAGTACATCCCACAGCACAAAGAAGCAGATAAGAAAATACAGAAATGGTTCAATACAGAATGTAAAAAATCAAAAGAAAGAAGAGATATGTTGTGGAATAGATACTGAAGACACAATAGTGAAAGGGCGTATAATAATTACAAACAGGCAAGAAACGACTATACAAGAATAAGGAGGGAAGCCCAAAAACAGTTTGAGGAGGATATAATAAATAAAAGTAGTGATCAACCAAAGCTGTTTTACAGCTATATCAGAAGCAAAACCAAAGTAAAAGATATAATACAATCCATTACGGACGAGGGAATCACTTATACACAAGAGAAAGATATTTGTGAAGCACTAAATAAGAATTTCCAATTAGTTTTTACAGAAGAAAAAAATTTTGAGAGGGACTATGTGGAACACGCATGTCCACACATACTACCAGATATACAAATAGCAGAAAAAGTAATACAGGAGGAGTTAAGTAGATTAGACAAAGGAAAAGCAAGTGGTCCTGATGAAATTTCATGTTGGGTGTTACGAGAATGTGCAAAGGAGTTAAGTAAACCATTATTTTTAATTTTCAAGAAATCCTTGAGTCAAGGGAAACCACCTGATATTTGGAAAAAAGCAAATATAGTCCCCTTATTCAAGAAAGGAAATAGACAAAATCCTCTCAACTACCGACCAGTATCACTGACCAGTGTTGTAAGCAAGGTATTAGAAAAACTTATAAGAAAAGTTTGGGTAAATCATCTAGAAGAACATAGTATGATAACAGAAAGACAGTTTGGTTTCAGAAAAGGAAAATCATGTGTTACTAATCTGTTGAGCTACTATGACAGAGTAACAAACACAATACAGGAAAGGGAAGGATGGGTGGACAGTATCTATTTAGATTTCAAGAAAGCTTTTGACACAGTACCACACCAAAGACTTTTATGGAAGGTGTACCATCAAGGAGGAATTCGAGGCAAACTGTTTTGTTGGATGCAAGACTTTCTCATAAAAAGAGAAATGAGGACAGTACTAAGAGGAAACTACTCATCATGGAAAGAAGTGACTAGTGGAGTACCACAGGGTTCGGTGCTGGCACCAATCATGTTTTTAGTGTACATAAATGATATAAACAGTAACACTGGAAATGAGAGCTATCTGAATATGTTTGCAGATGATGCAAAAATACAAAGGAGAATTACTAGCACAGACTCTTGTAGGGAGCTACAAGAAGAATTAAATAAACTTCATGAATGGAGTAGTACATGGCAAATGGAATTCAATGTGGACAAGTGTCATGTAATCAAGTTTGGTAAAAGTGGAAAAAGACCTGATTGGGATTATAAGTTAGGAAATAAAACCCTATACACATCAGAAAGAGAGAAGGACCTAGGTGTGATTATCAATAACAGACTATCTCCGGCTGACCACATCAGCGAGAAGGTACGGAACATGTATACACTGCTTGCAAATATGAGAATAGCATTCACATACATGAATGAAGACATGTTAAGAAGGATAATAACATCATTCATTAGACCAACCCTGGAATATCCATCAATAGTCTGGAGTCCTCATCTCAAAAAGCATATAGACAAGATTGAAAAAGTTCAAAGGGCCGCTACAAGATGGATACCAAGCTTAAGGGACCTAAGCTACGAAGAAAGACTAAATAAACTGAATCTACCAACACTACAGGAGAGAAGGAAAAGAGGTGACATGATAATGCTATATAAGTGCATATCAGGAAAGGAGAAAATAGACATAAATGATTACTTAACATATGGAGAAGCATCAGCAAGAGGACACTGCAAAAAACTGCATAAGAAGAGAGGTGATAAAGACGTAAGGAAATTCAGTTTCCCAAACAGAGCAATTGATCAATGGAATGCACTACCGAATGAAATAGTGTTTGCCAAAACAATTCACAAATTTAAGGATATGTACGATAAATATGGTCTAAGACACGGGACAGTACGAGCTTGACTCATTCCTGTAAAGATACAATTAGGTAAGAACAATTAGGTAAGAACACACACACACACACACACACACACACACACACACACACACACACACACACACACACACACACACACACACACACACACACACACACACACACACACACACACACACACACACACACACACACACACACACACACACACACACACACACACACACACACACACACACACACACACACACACACACACACACACACACACACACACACACACACACACACACACACACACACACACACACACACACACACACACACACACACACACACACACACACACACACACACACACACACACACACACACACACACACACACACACACACACACACACACACACACACACACACACACACACACACACACACACACACACACACACACACACACACACACACACACACACACACACACACACACACACACACACACACACACACACACACACACACACACACACACACACACACACACACACACACACACACACACACACACACACACACACACACACACACACACACACACACACACACACACACACACACACACACACACACACACACACACACACACACACACACACACACACACACACACACACACACACACACACACACACACACACACACACACACACACACACACACACACACACACACACACACACACACACACACACACACACACACACACACACACACACACACACACACACACACACACACACACACACACACACACACACACACACACACACACACACACACACACACACACACACACACACACACACACACACACACACACACACACACACACACACACACACACACTGGTACTGCTGAATACCTTGGCCCAGCAACCCCTGCTTTTTTCCCCACAAATGAACCAACAACTTGCCACTACTTGCCTAGTCTCCCCAGCAACTGTCCCTCCCAACATCAATGCCATCAAAATTGGAAACATCTCTGACAATCCCCTCATGCTCCCCAAAGGGATGATCATGAGAGAAATGGAGACATTCGATGCACTCCTGGAACCACAAAACTTGACAGAAACCCCCTCCCTACCCCAAATTCACTCTCACCTCTCGCCACAACATCAACAAGACCTGGAACAGTTGCTCCTTCACTATCAGGATATCTTTGCCTCACATCCGGAAGCTCTGGGCCAGACTGAGGTATTGCACCACCCCATACATATTATGGGACCCCCCATACACCAACCGTCATGACGGAAAAACCCAAGGCAATGCCAAGAGGAAGACCGCCAGGTCAAAGATATGATAAATGCAGGGATTGTGACACACTCAAACAGGTCTTGGTCTTCCCCCATAGTCCTGGTGAAAGAGAAGGATGGATCCATGAGGTTTTGCATCAACTACTGCCAACTTAACTATCTATCTATCTATTGCCAGATGCCTTGATCCCATAAGGGGTGGCCACAAATAAATCGCCTCCACGTTGCCCTGTCCAACGCCATTTCACTGCCCTGTTCCCAGCTCACACCCCCCTCTCTCATATACCTCTCCACTCCATCCCTCCATCTCATCCTTGGCCTCCCCCTCCCTCTCTCCCCCTCCACCTCACTCACATACACTCTCCTCATCAGTCTCTCACTCTCCATCCTCTCCACATGGCCAAACCACCCCAATGTGTCTCTCCTAACGCTTCCTATCACATCCACATCCACACCACAACGCTCCTTCACATTCCACATCCGCACCACAACGCTCCTTCTCATTCTCATTTGTCAGTCTCTCTCTCTCCATGTAACTCCACATGCTCCTATCAAATAACTCCTTTCCACTGTTTTCACTCTTGACTTGTGTCCCTCCAACAAGGTCCAACCTTCATTAACACACATTAGTGTTGGTATCACAATACTGTCATGTAGTAACTTTTTCACTTCCGTGCTCACTTCCCTGTTTCTTATCACTGCTTTAAAAAATCCAGCAACCTCTCTTCCTTGTTGTACCCTTTCAAGCACTTCACCCTCTAAACTTCCATCCTTACTCATCACACTACCCAAGTACTTAAATGTACTCACATTTTCCATTTCCTCCTCATCCAACCTCACTGTACATTCACTGACTTCACCTCTCTCGAAGACCGTAACTTTACTCTTCCCTACTTTCACCTTTAGATTCTGTATCTTACACACTCTCCCAAACTCATCCACCAAGCCTTGCAGCTCCCCTTCATCTTCACTTAACAACACAGTATTATCTGCAAACAACAGTACAGGGAGTTTCCAAACACTACCCTCTCGTTAGGACCACTCCAACATCCACCGCCCTACCTTGTACCTCTTTTATAACCCCATCCATATACTGATTGAACAACCACGGAGACATGACACATACCTCTTTCAACCCACCCTTCAAATAGAAAAATTCACTCAGTTCACTATCCACATGCACTGCTGCCATAGCACCCTCATACATACTCTTCACAGCATTCAAGAACTTCCCATCTACTCCATATATTCTTAATACTTTCCACAGTCCTTGTCTATCCACCCTGCCATATGCTTTCTCCAAATCCATGAAGGCTGCATACAACTCCTTTCCCTTCTCTAAGAAAGTTTTCCACTAAAGATCTGGGAGTGAATATCTGATCTACACAACCTCTTCCCTTCCTAAAACCTCCCTGTTCTTCTCCAACTAATTCCTCTGTTATTTTCCTAACTCTGTCAATAAGTATCCTACCATATACTTTTCCTATTACACTAAGAAGACAAATGCCCCTATGATTACCACACACTTCTTTTTCCCCTTTTCCTTTGTACAAGGGAATAATTATACCTGACTTCCAATCCTCTGGGACTCTACCTTCCTCCTTGGCCAATCTGCACATCTTCCACATCCATTCTACTGCTACCTCTCCCCCATGCTTCAGTATTTCACCACACAATCCATCAATTCCTGAGGCTTTTCCCATTTTGACTTTCTTCATTGCTTCCACAACTTCAATCCTACTGATTTCTTCGTGTCTTCTCACCTCCCTCCATCTCCCAGCCTTTCCCCAGCCACTTATACTCGCATTACTTTCATCCTCTATGTTCAACAATTCCTTAAGGTGTTCTCTCCATCTGCTCACTTCTTCTCCCTTCTCTACTAGTAACCTACCATTTATATCATTCATTCCCCGACTAACTTCACTGCCACCCTGTCTAATTCTCTTTACCTTTTTCCAGAACATTTTCTTACAGTCCCTCCACTTTACACTCAAATTCCTTCCAAATTCCTCATTCACTCTCTTCTTGCTCTCTCTTACTAATCTTTTCACCTCTCTCTTCCTTTCTACATATAACTCTCTCTTCCATGTCCCAACTTCTTCCACACCCCTATTTCTCATCCATTCATTATTTGCTTTTTTCTTTTGTGCCACAGCCTGTCTGACCTCTTCATTCCACCATGCTGTTCCTTGCACCCACTTTCATCTTCTCCTCACCCCACACACCACCTCACATGCTACACATATTTCTTCTGTAAATATCTTGCACACACCTTCCACGTCCCCCATCTGCTCTAATCCATATTTACCCAATTGCTCCTCCACTTTTCTCTTATATTTTGTCTTTTTCTCATCCTCATGTAACCTTGCCACTCTCCTTGCATCTACTCCTTCCTCCCATCCTCCCCTTCTTCTATTTCTCCATTTTACTTGGACCTTGATTCCAACCACCACCAAGTGGAGGTCAGAAAGTCCACTCCCCCAACCTCTATATGCTCATGCATCCATTACACACCTATGCATCATTTCATCCACACACACACATGATCAATCACTGCCTTCCTTTCATTCAGTTCACCACCCACCCTTCTCATCACTTGTCATGTATACCTGTGGATCATTTTGTGCCTGAAGAAGGTATTGGCTATCACAAATGTCCACAAAACCACTTCCATTCTCATCTATCTTAGCAGGCACACCCCACTCACCAACTACTCCATCCACCTTCACATTCCCTTCTTTACCATTCATATCACCAATCAGGAACACTCTCTCATTCCTTTCAAACTTTTCCATGCACACTTCCACATTTGTCCAGAGTTCTTCTCCCACTCTACTTGCACGATCATGTGTTGGCGCATAGACGCACACAATCGCCGACATTTGTAGGCCAGCTTTCAATCTTACCCACACAATCCTTTAGCCAACTGATCTATACTCTCTTATATTCTCCTTCCATCTGTTACTCACACCAATACACATTCCTTCTTTTGCCCTCTCATCCTCACCTACTCCAGCACATATTACCCATCCAACCCCTTTTCTCTCACACTCTCACCTCTCCATTTAGTTTCAGTTAATCCACATACATCCACTTTCACACCCTCAAGCACCTGGACAATCTCTCTCACTTTCACCCCATCATTTGCACCCCTCACATTCCACGTCGCCATCCGTATCATGTCCTTTGCTCGGTCCTTAGTCGTCATCTTTTGGTCAGTCCTGGTCCGAGGCTTCTTGTCCATATTTTTAATTAGTTGTTTTCCGAGGAGGGGCACTAACCCTCCGCCAACCCACTTGCTGTCACATAGGGAACACATGTCGGTTGGTTATAAGGTTACCAGCCAGTGTTGTAAATGCTTTCCTGATTTACAGGAAATCATTTGGCTTGCCAATCAGTGTTGAGTTACCCTAAAACAGAGTACCACTACACTAAGTGGGTGGATGATGGGCGCCCCTACCTACAATATTACAATAAAAGACGTCACTCCCCTTCCTTGGATAGACTCTCTTTATTATGGTGCTCAATGGTTCTCCACCTTGAGCCTGAAGTTTGGGTACTGGCAAGTCCCCATTCAACCCAAACACTGTAAAAATTTACTGTATACCAAGATAATTTACATGTACAGTATGTCAACTGCAGCTAGCTACTGTATATTACACATGTACAATGTGAAATGTCTGTTTTACCTTGAGGGAAGCCCCGGTGAACTTTGACGGGGTGTTCACCAAATAGTGATAGAGGTCGTCATATCTGAGATCTGGTTTCGGTCCCCAATCCTTGAAACTGGTGAATTTCTCACTATGTATAGTGTAAGGATCCAGCCCCAAACACTTTATCTTGTTCCTGTACATATCTTGGTGGCGTTGATCCAGATTTCTGCATATATCTGATAGTTCCATCGCTGACAGCCCTGTCTGGACAGCCACTACTGTACTGCGAGGAGTTTGCTTTCCAATATAGAGTTGTAAACAAAACCACATGATTTCTGTGACGTCACTGGAAAAGGTTTATACGATTTGTCATACCTTTGTGGATAAGTACTTGAAATTTCTAGATGCCTGCCCCACCAAGTTCCACTCTGCTACAGCAGTCACTAAGGCTCTCATCACCAATGTGTTCCCATACTTCGGCCTGCCGCAGGCTCTCCGTTCGGACAATGCCCCTGGATTCTCGGGGCAAGTTTGGGAACAGTCATCCAAGCTGTTCGGGTACTGCATCTCCCACTCCTCTGCTTACCATCCTTAGGGGAATGTCATCTGAGAAAGAAATCACAGTAGCCTCGCCAACCAACTCTGAACCAGGCTGGTCGCCCTCAACATCAATTGAAAATCATACAATGGGGTATGAACACCAGCCCCAGAACAGATGGTATCAACCCCCATGAACGTGTCTTTGGCAAACTCCCATTGTTAATCCCCTTCTGACACTTGGCCCAGCCGCTGCCTTCCATCCTCCCCTCCCTAGGCTCCCTCTTGCATCTCAGGAACGGCTGCGTCAAATGCAACACTGCCAAGACCTGCAGAAAGAGAAGACCCTGCCAGACAACCTGTATCAAATGAGCTAGCCAGACATGGTTGCTAGGCTGACCCTGGACCACACACTCCCGACAAAATTTATAGGCCCCCTCAAAATTACAGGCACGCCAAATTGTTACCAGGTCATCACTAATTTTCATGGTAAAGCCGGGCTCTACCACAGCAGGCATGTCCAACGGTACAACCCCCTCCTGAGCAACAAAACCAACACTATGACCAGGAAAACTGAAACCCCCCCTCTGTCATCAAACTTGATCACCAACCAATCTCTCTCGTCAGCTACTCCCAAACCTATTATGCAATCATTCCTACACCTTCTCTCCACTTCTCACCCCTTCCCTCCCCACCTCAACCCACCATCAGCCAGTCCTCCTCTTCCCCCCAAGCCCCAACTGCCTCACTGTGCCCTGTGACCCCACCATCACCTGACTCACATCCCTCCCCGATCTCATCACTAACTAGCTCTCCTGTCTCACGAATCCCCAGCCTACCATCGTCATCCCCATTGTCACCACCCAGATCATCAGCCTCAAGCTCTCTGCCACCACCCCATGTGCTCTCACCCTCAGCCAACACCTCCCACTCAGCTTCATCTCCTTCCCAACCCACTGCCACTCCACCCTGGCCCGTGCTTTCACCCGAATGTTCTCACTCATCTCTCACCCGCAATATCACCTCACCTGCATCCCCACAACCCTCCCTGACTCCTTCCACATCACCCCGCAGCACTAAGTCAGCCACCAGCTCCACATCCTCCTTCTCACACCTGGTTAATAGGAGTTGTATCCCAGTCTTTACTAGATTGGACTGGCATTCACGACCACCAAATAGATATAGCCCTCCACTATCTTCAAACCATGTCACTCCACCCCCTGCACCTCCTCCAACCCTGACTACCAACCCCAACTCACACACAATGCCACAACATCCCAAAATCAGATCCCCCACAAACACAAAATCCTACCTATCCAGTCACACACCTGCCTCCACCCCTCCCAGCAGTACTGTTGCTTCAGCACCAACCTACTTCAAGCCTACCCCAGGGTCAAAGGTCACCATCCACCTTCCTGCCACCCTAGCAACCACCACCATCGCTGCTATCTCTTCTCTCCAACCGCACCCGACCCAGGTCAGCATGTTCGTCTGCTATGCATTTTGGATCTACCAAGCCGGACAACAAATGAGGATCCAAAAACCACACCATCTACTCCATCTACTCACCAGCTACTCTCACTCCAGCTCCCTAATCCTTGTCAGGGACCCCACCAAGGAACCCAATGAATGGTTGATGTCCTAGTACATTCTCCTCAAAGACCTCAAACCAACCACTGTCACCGATCATGAACAAGTATTTGACCTCCTGCCAAAGGAGCGTGGCTTAAAAGACGGGGGGAAGGGGGGTGATAAATACCCAGGACAATGACGGCAATGAGGAGATGTACCTCAGTTTCCGCTCCAACTGCAACCACAGAAATTCAGCAAGCTGCCAGAAGCCATCACTGGATAGCCACAGTACGAGTGTCAGAACCAGAAGGACACAAGAAGCCTACATGCGCTGCTTCCAGAAGACCTTCTAGCCAGGAGTCGCCACCTAGCCACCACTTCAACCCGAGCCACCAGTACCACCGATGACGGTTGCTCATCAATCCACTACTTGCTCTAAGCGGCACAACTGAGCTTGTTAGATGTGGCTTGGCAATGCAGAAGGATCCCCCTATGTCCGCTAGAAGAGGCACGCCTGAGCTTGCTAGAGGTGGCTTGGCAACACAGAAGGAATTCCTGTACCCTCCTGTGTCTGCTAGAAGCGACACAACTGAGCTTCCTAAAGGCGACTCGGCAACGCAGGAGTTCCTGACCTTGTCCTCGACCTGTGGAGTCACTGAGACTAGTCTGGTGACCCAAAGACCACGACGCTCCCTTGAACGAGGCCGACTACTCCACCATGTCATGGCCTCTGGAGTGGATCCCCTCCCCTCACACTCTCAGATATTGCCCTCCTACCCCTGGAAAAGGAATCTCCGGACTAACAGACTATACTCAGTTTTTTTTATTGAGGCGAAGATGCACTTAACAGGTTGGTGATGACTGGCTGAATGCAACATGTCCGAATAACATTTGCTGCCCCCCCTCAGGTATTTGTTGTCAATTAATAATGCTAATGAGTAAAGAGATTATGACAATGTTGAATTCAGCCAATCATCACCAACCTGTCAAGTGCATCTTCGCCTCGATAAAAAAAAAATGAGTACAGTTTGCCATCCCGAGTTGCTTCTAATTTCCCTACCAGACCCAATCAGGACACACACCACACTCACCTCTATCCCCAGACTAAGAGAGAGAAAAAGTCATGCATCAGGTCTCCACTTTTTGGAGCCAGAGTCGTAGCCTCTCTCCCCCCTAGACCTACCTTAATTTGTTCACACACATCACAACACCTCTTATAGACATAGCGTCGAATCCTGGCCCTTTCATTTTCTAGAGTGTACCCCTGTGGTGACCAGCTGTGTTCTGCCAGGACGTCTCCTTCTAGACCCACCTCCCAAGCCCCATTTCCCCTGATTGATCATTTCTTGTAGATAACTCTTCCTCCGTTGTATCAAGGGTGTGTACAGGATCAACCGTAACAATAAAATAATTGTAGAGCCACCTCGAGTTTATGTGTCTACCTTGCACTTTTAACGTGTGCTAAATCTTGGTTTGTGTGTGTCTCCCTGTTTAGAAGAACCCCACCAGAGCAGGACTGTCCTAGTATAACAACCACAAACATAAAAATTCTGATGCTCACTTAGCTTGAGATGATAGAACGACATTCAGTCTGTTGGGGAGTGGACGGAACTTGGTGGGAATGGACTCCCAAGTCTTGCGGCCCATCAACACCATATTCTGTTTCTCTGGACACCTTGTTCCTTTGGTCATCCGGGAGAAGTACTTCACCTCCTCTCTTGCAATAAAACAGATAAATTGAGAGTAATGGTAACCAGATAAACACAGAAAAACATAAGTGCTTTTTTTTTCTTGTAAACTTCACAATAAGGGCAAAACTGAAAACAAAACAGAAGCATAGGATGATACCTAGAAAAAAAATTACTGTGAGTCAGGGTTCATGCAATATGGGGGAAAAAATCTGGGCAAATGCAAAACTGTGCATGGTAAAGTTTGAGAGTATTTTTGATTGGAGATATGAAAGGGAAATTAGGGAATGTGAAGGTGGATGAAGTAGTTGGTGTGGGGTGTATGCCTGCAGAGTTGGATGAGAATGGCAGTGCTCTAGTCTACCTTTGTGTGGGAAGGGGGTTGGTGATAGCCAATACCCTCTTTAGGCAAAATGATACACAAGTATATAGGGTGAGTAATGAAATGGGTGAGTGGTGAATTGAATGAACGGAAGGAAATGACTGATTACTGTGTAGATGAAAGAATGTGAAGATATGTAATGGATGTACAAGCATACAAGTTGGGGAAGTGGACTTCAGACCACTACTTGCTGGTGGTGAAAGTATATCTATTTATCTATCGCCAGACGCCTCAATCCCATAAGGCGTGGCCACAAACAAATCGCCTCCATGTCGCCCTGTCCAGTGCCATTTCACTGCCCTGCTCACAGCTCACACACCCCTCTCTCATATACCTCTCCACTCCATCCCTCCATCTCATTCTCAGCCTCCCCCTCCCTCTCACTCCCTCCACCTCATCCACATACACTCTCCTCGTCAGTCTCTCACCCTCCATCCTCTCCGCATGGCCAAACCACCTCAGTGCATTTCTCCTAACACTTTCTATCACATTCACATCCACACCACAATGCTCCTTCAATTCCTCATTTGTCAGTCTCTCTCCATGTAACTCCACATGCTCCTCTCTAATAACTCTTTGCCATTGCTCTCAGTCTTAACTTGTGTCCTTCCAACAACGTCCAAGCTTTAATTTCATTCAGTCCCACACTGAGATCAAAGAACTCACTCAGCTCACCATCCACTCACACCGTAGCCCTAGCTCCCTTGTACATACTCTTCACAGCACTCAACAATTTCCCCTCCACTCCATATATTCTTAATACCTTCCGCATACCTTGCCTATCTATTCTGTCATGAGCTTTCTCCCAAGTCCATGAAGGCAGCATACACTTTCCTTCCCTTCTCTAGATACTACTCCACTAAACATCTTAGAACAAATATCTGATCTACACACCCTTTTCCCTTCCTAAATCCCCCTTGTTCTTCTCCAACTAGCTCCTCTGTCATATGCCTAACCCTATCAATGAGTATTCTACCATATATTTTACCATTCACACTAAGAAGGCAAATACCCCTATGGTTACCACATACTTCTCTCTCCCCTTTTCCTTTGTATAAAGGAACAATTATACCTGATTTCCAGTCCTCCGGAACCCTTCCCTCTTCCCAAGCCAATCTACACAACTTCCATATCCACTCCACAACAATCTCACCCCCATACCTCAGCATTTCACCACACACTCCATCAATTCCTGGGGCCTTTCCCAACTTAATCTTCATCATCGCTTCCACTACTTCCGCCCTACTGATCTCTTCCTCCCTCCTCTCATCTCTTCTTCTCCCTGCCATTCCCCAACCACTTATACTCGCACTGCTCTCACTCTCTACATTCAACAAATCCTCAAAGTGCTCCTTCCATCTCCTCAATTTCTCTCTCTTCTCCACCAACAATCTATTATTCCTATCTTTCACTCCCCTACTATTTCCCCTTTCACACTGCCTTACTTTCTTTACCTCCTTCCAAAACAATTTCTTAATCTCCCCCCATTTCACACTCAGATTCCTCCCAAACTCTTCATCCACTTTCTTCTTACTCTCCTTCACCAGTCTCTTAACCTCCCTTCTCATGCTCACATATACCTCTCTCTTCTCTCTCTCTCATCTTCTCCCCTACCTCTACTCGCTAACCATTCACTATATGCCTTCATCTTTTGTTCCACAGCTCGTTTCACCTCATCATTCCACTATCCTGTCCCTTGCACACCCTTGCATCTCCTCCTCACTCCACAAACCGCCACACACGCTGCGCCTATCTCTTCCGTGAATATCTTACATACGTCTTCCACCCCTTCCATCTGCTCTAGCTCATACCTTCCCAATCTTTCTTCCACTATGCTCTTTTACTCTGTCATTTTCTCACTATCTTGCAATTTCTCCACTCTTCTCACAGGAGCTGCTTCCTCTTGTCTTCCCCCTCGTCTCCTCAACCACTTTCTTTGCAGCTCTACCTTGGCCATCACTAAGTGATGGTCCGAGACTCCATTCCCCCACCGTCTCCACACTCTTGCATCCAAAACTTGTCTTCTCATTCGTTCATCCACACACACGTAGTCTATCATTGTCTTTCGTTCAACAAGTTCACCATCCATCCTCCTCATTTCTCTCCATGTATACCGGTGGATCATCTTATGACGAAAGTAGGTGTTGGCTATTGCCAACCCCTCACAAGCACAGATGTCCACCAAAGCACTACAATTCCCATCTACTTCAGCTCGCACACCCCACTGACCAACCACTCCATCCACTCATACATTCCCAACTTTGCCATTCATGTCTCCAATCAACAGCACTCTCTCACTCCTCTCAAACTTGTCCATACATGCTTCTACTCCCACCCAAAGCTCATCTTTCAGTCTTGCCACTCGATCCTCTGTAGGGGCATACACACATACAATCGCCCACGCTTGTATACCTACTTTCATCCTCACCTATACAATCCATGCACCCACTGTTCCATACTCTCTCATATTCTCCTTCCACTTCTTGCTTATCATCAAACATACTCCCTCTCTTGCCCTCTCATTCTCATTGACTCCCGCACATATACCTAAACCATATTCCCATTCTCTCACCCTTTCACCTTTCCATTTAGTTTCAGTCAATCCACATTTATCCACTTTTGCATCCTCAAGCACCTGAACAATCTCTCTCTCTTTCACTTCATCATTCACTCCTCTCACATTCCATGTTCCCACCCTAAGAACATCCTTTGTCCATTCCTTGGTCATCAACATATGGTCTGTCCGGGTCCGAGGCGCTTTGTTCGCTTTTTTAGTTAGTTCTTTTTACGGGGTGGGGCACTAACCCACCACCAACCCTTTTAGTAGCCTCGTACGACAAGCAGGGATACTGGGGGAGTATTCTTGAAACCCCCCTATCCACGAGGGGTAAAAGTTGTGCTACCCAGCCTCGAGCTTGGGTATTTTTGGCTTTGCTGGGAGGGTGTGTGTAACATGGCAGCCTTTCCCCACCACATGATATACACCCAGTTATGTTGTAATATAAATGGAATATCAGTCCAGTCATGCATGCTCAGAACCAATTTTTGTTTTTCCCATTAGTTATTCAGTTCAGATTTGGCAATTTCCAGTTTGGTGAGGTTTTTTTCACACCTATTACTCGCCAAATGTGAGAGTTCACTGTACTTTAAAACTGGACAGACTACCATGGTGTTTTCATTAAACGTACGCTCCAGAAGGTGAAAAATCATTAAAGAATACCACCTGGGGGTTCTCCATAGCCTATGGAATACAGTGCATCAGAGGAGATGAGAGTTGTGGGAGGCGGAGGACTTGCAGCTCCACCTCGGCAATGCTCCAACCCACTCAACCCATCTCATCCAGGTTTTTTTGGCTAAACACAGGATCACACAGGTCTGGCAGGCTCCCTACTCTCCTGATATGGCTTCCAGTGACTTTTGGCTATTTCCTAACTGAAGATGCTGCTGAAGGGTTTAAGATTTGAGAACACAAATGAAGTAAAGACAAATGCAACAAAGATCTTGTTGGCAATCCCAAAAATTGACTTTACAAAATGTTTCCAGCAAATGAAAGGTCCACTGGGATAAGTGTGTTGAGTACCAAATAGAATATTTTGAAGGGAAATAAAGTCTGAACTCCTTAAGTAAGCTTGTTTTTTCTCACCAGCCAAAGGTAGGATACTTTTGGATCAGATCTTGTATTACAACCCACTGCGCCCCAGTTAAGGGACATTGTTCATTATAACTGACAGAAGTCTGGTGGCTTCACAGTGTCTGTTAAATCCAATATCTGATCTATCAAGGTACATTTAATTGAGTGTCTACTGAATGTGAAGAGATGAAGCAGGACTGAGTTTCTTATTGCTGAATATTATCAGATACAGTAATTCCTCGATACATGATACCTTTAGATGTGATACTCCAGCTTAATAAGGGGGGTAGAAATACCACCATGCCCTGCTTAACGATGGCCATAACCAGGTTTAATGATGGGTTTGGATCTTTTTTTTTTACTGATTTCAATGATATTTTAGACTAAAATTGTGTGTTTAGGTTGATTTATAAACTGTTTTTAGACTTAGATTAATATGTTTTACCCATAGTTGGGGTGAACATTGTCAACATGGGGTACAGTTTACTAAGCTTGATTTTTTCCAGACTTATATTTGATGATTTTCAGATTTTATTTAATGGTTTTAGTGAGTTATTTATGGCGTTAGGCTTAGGTTAGCTTCCTTGACAGCTGTTAGGCCATTTAGATTGGCTTTAAACTTGTTTTGGGGCTCATTTGGGTGGCCTTTGGGCTTGGTTTGGGGGGAAACCCAAGGCTGGTACACGCTCCACATTACTTTACTTGTTATACGTACCCCAATATACGATAGCCCTCCTAATGATGGGATTTTACCTAATCAATTACACTGTTTTTATCTTGGGTATGCCTGTATTCTATCTATCTATCTATCTATTGCCAGACGGATCAATCCTGTACGGGGTGGCCACAAACAAACTGCCTCCACGTCACCCTGTCCCCTGCCATTTCACTGCGCTACTCCCACCTCACACCCCCCTTCCTCATATACCTCTCCACCCCATCCCTCCATCTCATCCTCGGCCTCCCTCTCCCTCTCCCCTCCTCCACCTCACTCACATACACTCTCCTTGTCAGTCCCTCACCCTCCATCCTCTCCACAAGGCCAAACCACCTCAGTGTGTTCCTCCTAATGCTTCCTATCACATCCACATCCACACCACAATGCTCATTTATATCCTCATTTGTCACTCTGTCTCTCCATGTGACTCCACAGGCTCCTCTTAAATAACTCATTTCCACTACCCTCACTCTTGACTTGTGTCCTTCCGACAACATCCAAGCTTCACTTCCATATGTTTGAGTTGGTATCACAATACTGTCATGTAGTAACTTTTTCACTTCTTTGCTCACTTTCCTGTTTCTTATCACTGCTTTCAAGGAACCAGCAACCTTTCTTCCTTGTTGTACCCTTTCAAACACTTCACCCTTCAAACTTCCATCCTTACTGGTCACATTCCCCATGTACTTAAACGTACTCACATTTTCCATTTCCTCACCATCCAACCTCACTGTACATTCACTGACTTCACCTCTCTCAAAGACCATCACTTTACTCTTCCCTGCATTCACCTTTAGATTCCGTTTCTTACACACTCTCCCAAACTCATCCACCAAGCCTGTATTCCTGTGGAAGATTTTGACAGGCCCAAAGATGTATGAACCAAGTTTTTGCTGCATAAAAAACAAGATTACTTCTACCCAAAACATGAGTCAGATCAGAAATTAGGTGTGACATGGCCTTATCCAGTGTTTGTTGAATTAATTGTTATGCTGGACGCTGTGGGATGCAAATGCATAGGTGAAGGATGGAGTAACCAGCGTGTAAGTGGACAGGGTTAGATGCCTGGCTCAGAAAGTCACTGATGAATTGAAGGAAGAGTTGGTGACAGGACAGAACCCCAGGGAACTCTGGTACTGACAGCACTAGGAGAAGATTGGTGGCCATCTAAAACGGCAACTACAGAATGACCAAAAAGGAAGCTAGAGATGAAGACAAAGACAGAAGGATAGAAAATAAAAGTTTTATGCCAGATCCAACTAAAAGCCTTTGAGATTTTTTTTTTTTTTTTAATGCGAGGAAGAAGGAACCAAAGGCCATGAGCCCGCAGTAACAGTTCCCTCCAAGAGAAAAACAAAATACAATAGACAGCCAAATTCAAGATCTGATCATTTTGAGATGCCTGGACACACTACGTTTGAAAGACTGGAGATCATAGGCAGCAGGAAATACAGACAGAGGGAGACAGTTCCAGAGCTGACCTGTTGCATAAATGAAAGACTGGGAGTAACGGTTAACTCTTGCATTAGAGAGTTGGACAGAAAAGGGATGAGAGTTTGCTGCCAGACGGGTGCTACGCGCCCGTCGTAGAGGTGGAGGAATGCAAGCAGACAGTTCAGAGGAGCAGTGACCATTAAAGTAGCGATAGAAAAGAGATAAAGATGCAACAGTGCGGCGAAGAGACAGAGGTTGAAGGGAGTCAGTAAGAGGAGGAGAGTTAATGAGACGAAAAGCCTTTGACTCCACCCTATTGAGAAGAGCTGTATGTGGGGAGCCTCCCCACACATGAGAGTTGTACTCCACACAGGGGCGGATGAAACCCCTGTATAGAGTCAACAATTGTGCAGGGGTAAAGAAAGAGCGGAGTCGGCTTAGCACACCCAATCTCTTGGAAGCAGATTTTACAAGAGATGTAATATGATCTTTCCAAGATAAGTCCCGAGTAAATGAAACCCCAAGCATGTTCAAGGATGATGCAGGATTAAGCTGAATATTATTAAACATTAGTGGGTATACCTGTGGAAGATTTTGTTGGGTTGATAGGTGTAAGAACTGAGTCTTAGATGCATTAAAGACAACCATATTATTTTTACCCCTGTCAGAGATATGAGCCAAGTCAGACATTAGGTGTGCCATAGCCTCATCCCTTGTTTCTTGAAGTAACTGTTGAGATGGGCGTTGCGGGAACCGAATGGAAAGGTGAAGGGTGGAGTCATCAGCGTATGAGTGGATAGGGTTAGATGTACAGCTTAGAAGATCATTGATGAATAAAAGGAAGAGAGTTGGTGATAGGACAGAGCCCTGAGGAACACCACTGTTGATAGATCTAGGAGAAGAACGATGGCCATCTACAACAGCGGCTATAGAACGACCAGAAAGGAAGCTAGCGATGAAGGCACAGATAGAAGGATAGAAACCGTAGGAGGGCAGTTTGGAAATTAAAGATTTATGCCAGACTCGATCGAAAGCCTTTGAGATGTCAAGTGCAATGGCAAAGCTTTCGCCAAAGTCCCGAAAAGAGGATGACCAGGAGTCTGAAAGGTAGGTGAGAAGATCGCCAGTGGAGCGTCCCTGACGGAACCCATACTGACGATCGGAAAGAAGGTTGTGATAGGAAAGATGCCTTTAAATTTTTCTATTAAGAATTGACTCGAAAACTTTTGAAATACAGGACGTTAAAGCAATTGGACGATAGTTGGAGGGTTGGGAGTGGTCACCCTTCTTTGGGACTGGCTGAATGAGAGCAAACTTCCAGCAAGAAGGAAAGGTACAAGTTGACAGACAAAGGCGAAATAGTTTGCCTAGGCAGGGTGTAAGCACAGAAGCACAGTTCTTGAGAACAACAGGAGGGACCCCATCAGGCCCATATGCCTTGTTAGTACTGAGGCCAGTGATGGCAGAAAATACATCAACTGAAGAAATTTTAATGTCAGCCATGAGGAAGTCAGAGAGGGAAAGTGATGGAGGAACAGCACTGGAATCGTCTAAGGTGGAATTGGAGGAGAAAGTCTGTGTGAAGAGATCTGCTTTATCAGTAGAAGAAATAGCTACCGAACCATCAGAGTAGAAAAGAGGAGGGAAGGATGATGAGGTAAAGTTGTTAGAAAGATTTTTGGCAAGGTGCCAGAAAGAGCGGGAAGAATTCGAGTTGGAGAGTTGAGAGCATTTAGTATGGATGAAATTATTTTTAGTAGAGCAAAGAACAGACTTAGCACGATTCCGGGCAGAAACGTAAAGATTATGTGATTCAGGGGTGGGTTGGCTCCGGTACCTTTTGTAGGCCTTCTCCTTGGTGCGGACAGCATTAGAACAAGTGTGATTAAACCAAGGCTTTCTTGCGTTAGTCAAAGGATATGAGAAAGGAATGTATGCTCCCATGCCCGAGAGAATAACCTCCGTAATGCGCAAGGCACCCTCAGATGGCTCACGGCCATGGAAGCAATAATCATTCCAGGGAAAATCAAAGAAGTACTGCCTGAGGGCCTCCCAGTCTGCGGCTCCAAAATGCCACAGACAACATTTCCCTGGAGGGTCCACAGGCCGTACTGGAGTGATAGGACAGGTTAAGGTAATAAGGTTGTGATCGGAGGAGCCCAACGGAGAGAAAAGATTAACAGAGTAAGCAGAAGGATTAGTTGTGAGAAAGAGGTCAAGTATGTTGGAGCTCTCTCCAAGGCGGTCAGGGATACGGGTAGGGTGCTGTACAAGCTGCTCTAGGTCATTAAGGATAGAAAAGATGTAGGCTTGTTCACCAGGTGGATCCGTGAAAGGAGAGGAGAGCCAAAGGTGGTGGTGAACATTGAAATCTCCAAGAATGGAGATTTCAGAGAAAGGAGAAATGGACAGAATGTGTTCCATCGTAGAAGTAAGATAGTCGAAGAATTTTTGATAGTCAGTAGAATTAGGGGATAAGTAAACAGCACAGATATATTTAGTCAGAGAATGACAGGAAAGCCGAAGCCAGAGTGTGGAGAATTCAGAAGAATCAAGTTCAGGAACACGAGAGCAAGATAAGTCGTTGTGTATGTATACACAACAGCCACCTTTGGCTTTGAAATGAGTATAGAGAAAGTAGGAGGATACAGAAAAAGGTTTGCTGTCAGTTGCCTCAGACAGCTGAGTCTCCGTTAGAAAAAGAAGGTGAGGTTTAGAGGAGGAGAGGTGGTGCTCAACAGAGTGAAAGTTAGATGAAAGGCCGTGAATGTTGCAGAAATGAAGAAGAAGAGAGTCAGACAGTGGTTCCAGGCACCTCGAGTCGTCACCGGGAGAGGGGCAGATGGCGGGGGCATTTATGGTCCCTCCCCCCCCGGGGACTCCGAGGCTGGGTGAATTGATGCCATTTTTGGTGAATTTTGAATAGGAAGTGTAGTGTGTACTGTGCATGTAGTTTGGTGAAGATAGTTAGAGAAATTTGTACTGGAGAGCATGCTGGCCTACTCTCTGTGTAACTGAGACACTGAAAAAGTTCAGCAAAGGGGGATGGTCAGGAACTAGTCCTGAGGGCTGATGAAACGGGAGCTCCAGCACTCCCTGTCATCAGCTTTCCATCCATCTCGGGAGTACTGCCCTGCTTGACTGGTGCTACAGTCTACTCCTCTATGACAAGTGGAATGGCAAAACTTTTACCAAAATCCCAAAAGGAGTGAGACCAAGAGTCTGAAAGGAAGGTGAGAAGACTGCCAGCAGAGCACCCCTGGTATAACCCATATTGGCGATCAGGAAGAAGGCTCTAATATGATAAGAAAGGCATTAAAATATTTTTAAGAACAGATTCAAAATTATTCAAGATACAGCATGTTAAATTAGTTGATAGTTAGAGGACTGGAAACAGTCCCCCTACTTTGGGACAAGATAAATCAGAGCAAACTTCCAGCAATTTGGATAAGTACACATCAAGAGACAAAGGTGAGTTTACTTAGGCAGAGTGTGAGCACAAAAACACAGTTCTTGAGAACAACAGAAGGTGCCCCATCAAACGTGTACACCTTGTTAGTACTGAGGCCAGTGAGGGCAGTAAATACATCAACTGAAGATATTTTAATGTCAGTCACATGGAAGTCAGAGGGGGAAAGAGATGGAGGAACACCACCGTAATTGGAGGAGAAAGTCTTAGCGAAGAGTTCTGCCTTTTCAGTAAAACTGCTACAGGGGCATTAGAGCAACAAAGAGGATGGAAGAAGGATGAAATATGTTAGAAAATTTTTGGCAAAGTGCCAGAAGGAGTAAGAAGAATTTGAGTCTGTGAGTTCTGAGCATTTAGTATGAAGGAATTTATTTTTAGTAGAACAAATGAACAGACTTGGCATGATTCCAGGTAGAAACATAAAAACAAACAAGATTCAGGAGTGGGTTAGAAGCAGAACCTTTCGTAGGCCTTCTCCTTGCCGCTGACAGCATTAAAAAAAGTGTGATTAAATCCTTCTTTTTCTTTTGCATTAGTCAAAGGATAAGAGAGAGGAATGTATGCTTCCATGCCCAAGGGAATGACCTCCATAATGCATAAGGCACATTCACATGGCTCTTAGCCATGGAAACAGTAATTATTCCAAGGGGAAGTCAAAGAAGTACAGTAGGCTCGCACAGTACGCGTGACCACAGTGAGCGAATTGCATAGTATGTGAGTGACCGAAAATCATAACCATAAAACTTTAAATGAGAAAGTTCAGTCCACAATACACGAGGCAGAGGCAAGGAGTGGCCCAAAACCACTATTTTCCCTGACTACGTGACCCCCCTCCCCACACGATGTGCCCATCATGACTTAGAGGCACATGGGGAATGTGCTTAAGAGGAGCCTAGAATAAGATTTCGCCAATAACGACTTCAACAATAATGTTTCTGGCAATAACAGCATGCTGGAATAAATACCCAGTTTCTATAATAATGTTTGGATTCACTGGAATAACAGTTATTTCACGAATGCCAAATTATTATACAGCAAATACGTTCATAACAGGCTGAGGACTGAAAAAAACAAACAAGAAGAGATGAGGGAAATTGCCGAAAATGTGAGCAGTGGCGACGAAGAGAAGGTGGATCCTCCCCTCACCACCTCTCAAGACTCGCCTGCTGCCGTCCCCTCCACCTCCACAGCCCCACCTGACTCACCTGCTTCACCTGGCATACCTGCAACCCCCACCATAATGACTGTTGCTGCATTCTGGAAGAATATAACATTCGAAAGACTCTAATTACTTCGTCAAAGGCTGGAATAGTACAACACTGGCAACCATTAAACACGAGTGGTGCGGCTGGGGTGGCAGGGGCACTCAAAGTGTGTTGCTGCACCTCGGAACCCCTGCTATTTAAGTCCGTCAGGCCAGTTGTCTACTGTTTTTAAGGCGACTGACCATATTTTTGTTATTTTAGCTGCATCTGTAGTATATGTCTTAAAAATTTCCCCTTTCTTATATCTATCTAGCTATCCATTGCCAGAAGCCTTAATCCCATGAGGGGTGGCCACAAACACATCACCTCCATGTCGCCCTGTCCCACGCCATTTCATTGCCCTGCTCCCAGCTCACACTCCCCTCTCTCATATACCTCTCCACTCCATCCCTCTATCTCATCCTTGGCCTCCCCCTCCCTCTCACCCCCTCCACCTCACTCCCATAAACTCTCCTTGTCAGTCTCTATCTTTCCATCCTCTCTACATGACCAAACCACCTTAATGTTTTTCTCCTAATGCTTCCTATCACTTTATTATATCTCTAAATTAAAAAAAATATCAAGGTTTGAGGGGGTTCTGCCCTTATGTTATTTTTCCCATAACACTATGTATTCACAGTATGCGAAATCACAGTGTGCGAGGTCGTGGACCGCCCATCCACTTGTGCACTGTGCGAGCCCATTGTACAGTGATCCTTGGTTATTGTGTATAATTAGCACCACACCTTGTGTATGATAATGAAACTGTGCAATAAGGAAACCACAGAACCTATGGGATTTACCTTAGTTGGTACTAGGCACCTCACTTGTAAACCCAAATTTTCCATTTTACACCAAAGAAGACCCGATAAATCGATTCATACTGTTATATTAAGTATCAGAAACACTTACAGGCATGGTTAGGTAACAGAAAATTATGATTAGGACACAATAAACAATATGGAAGCAACACATACCATACAATAACCTGAGATGGATCTGAAGTAAGGGGTTCTGAGGCTAGGGATGGAGAGTTAGTGGTCTCTATAACATAGAATTAACTCAAGCAGGGCCTCATCTTTGAATTTCTCAGAGCCATTAGAAACCACAGATATTGCACCATCACTGTCAGCAGAAATCAGCTAAGGTGTGCGATAATCAAGTTATTTTTAGCCCATAAATGTGCAGCTTGTACAGCACCCTACCCGTATCCCTGACCGCCTTGGAGAGAGCTCCAACATACTTGACCTCTTCCTCACAACTAATCCTTCTGCTTACTCTGTTAATCTTTTCTCTCCGTTGGGCTCCTCCGATCACAACCTTATTACCTTAACCTGTCCTATCACTCCGGTACGGCCTGTGGACCCTCCAGAGAAACGTCGTCTGTGGCATTTTGGAGCCGCAGACTGGGAGCCCCTCAGGCAGTACTTCTTTGATTTTCCCTGGAATGATTATTGCTTCCATGGCCATGAGCCATCTGAGTGTGCCTTGCGCATTAAGGAGGTTATTCTCTCGGGCATGGAAGCATACATTCCTTTCTCATATCCTTTGACTAATGCAAGAAAGCCTTGGTTTAATCACGCTTGTTCTAATGCTGTCCGCAACAAGGAGAGGGCCTACAAAAGGTACCGGAGCCAACACACCCCTGAATCACATCATCTTTACGTTTCTGCCCGGAATCGTGCTAAGTCTGTTCTTCGCTCTACTAAAAATAATTTCATCCATACTAAATGCTCTCAACTCTCCAACTCGAATTCTTCCCGCTCCTTCTGGCATCTTGCCAAAAATCTTTCTAACAACTTTACCTCATCATCCTTCCCTCCTCTTTTCTACTCTGATGGTTCTGTAGCTATTTCTTCTACTGATAAAGCAGATCTCTTCGCACAGACTTTCTCCTCCAATTCTACCTTAGACGATTCCGGTGCTGTTCCTCCATCACTTCACCCCTCTGACTTCCTCATGGCTGACATTAAAATTTCTTCAGTTGATGTATTTTCTGCCATCACTGGCCTCAGTACTAACAAGGCATATGGGCCTGATGGGGTCCCTCCTGTTGTTCTCAAGAACTGTGCTTCTGTGCTTACACCCTGCCTAGGCAGACTCTTTCGTCTTTGTCTGTCAACTTGTACCTTTCCTTCTTGCTGGAAGTTTGCTCTCATTCAGCCAGTCCCAAAGAAGGGTGACCACTCCCAACCCTCCAACTATCGTCCAATTGCTTTAACGTCCTGTATTTCAAAAGTTTTCGAGTCAATTCTTAATAGAAAAATTTTAAGGCATCTTTCCTATCACAACCTTCTTTCCGATCGTCAGTATGGGTTCCGTCAGGGACGCTCCACTGGCGATCTTCTCACCTACCTTTCAGACTCCTGGTCATCCTCCTTTCGGGACTTTGGCGTAAGCTTTGCCATTGCACTTGACATCTCAAAGGCTTTCGATCGAGTCTGGCATAAATCTTTAATTTCCAAACTGCCCTCCTACGGTTTCTATCCTTCTATCTGTGCCTTCATCGCTAGCTTCCTTTCTGGTCGTTCTATAGCCGCTGTTATAGACGGCCATCGTTCTTCTCCTAGATCTATCAACAGTGGTGTTCCTCAGGGCTCTGTCCTATCACCAACTCTCTTCCTTTTATTCAATCAATGATCTTCTAAGCTGTACATCTAACCCTATCCACTCATATGCTGATGACTCCACCCTTCACCTTTCCATTCGGTTCCAGCAACGCCCATCTCAACAGTTACTTCAACAAACAAGGGATGAGGCTATGGCACACCTAATGTCTGACTTGGCTCATATCTCTGACTGGGGTAAAAATAATATGGTTGTCTTTAATGCATCTAAGACTCAGTTCTTACACCTTTCAACCCGACAAAATCTTCCACAGGTATACCCACTAATGTTTAATAATATTCAGCTTAATCCTACATCATCCTTGAACATGCTTGGGGTTTCATTTACTCGGGACTTATCTTGGAAAGATCATATTACATCTCTTGTAAAATCTGCTTCCAAGAGATTGGGTGTGCTAAGCCGACTCCGCTCTTTCTTTACCCCTGCGCAATTGTTGACTCTATACAGGGGTTTTATCCGCCCCTGTGTGGAGTACAACTCTCATGTGTGGGGAGGCTCCCCTCATACAGCTCTTCTCAATAGGGTGGAGTCAAAGGCTTTTCGTCTCATTAACTCTCCTCCTCTTACTGACTCCCTTCAACCTCTGTCTCTTCGCCACACTGTTGCATCTTTATCTCTTTTCTATCGCTACTTTAATGGTCACTGCTCCTCTGAACTGTCTGCTTGCATTCCTCCACCTCTACGACGGGCGCGTAGCACCCGTCTGGCAGCAGACTCTCATCCTTTTTCTGTCCAACTATCTAATGCAAGAATTAACCGTTACTCCCAGTCTTTCATTTATGCAACAGGTCAACTCTGGAACTGTCTCCCTCTGTCTGTATTTCCTGCTGCCTATGATCTCCAGTCTTTCAAACGCAGTGTGTCCAGGCATCTCAAAATGATCGGATCTTGAATTTGGCTCTATATTGTATTTTGTTTTTCTCTTGGAGGGAACTGTTACTGCGGGCTCATGGCCTTTGGTTCCTTCTTCCTCGCATAAAAAAAAAAAAAATAACAGCAGGAGTACAGATTTTTTATCTAGCAGTTATAACAAAAACTGCTGTAACCAAGTGCATGATACCCATGGAATCATTGTACTGCCTCCCAATCAGCAGCTCCAAAGTGCCACAGCTGCTGCTTCTTGGGAGGGTCCAAAGGGCTTACTAGGGCAATAGGATAGGTTAAAGTAATAAGGGTATGATCCAAGGAGCCCAACAGAGAAAAGATTAACAGAGCACACAGAAGGATTAGTTGTAAGGAAAAGGTCAAGTATGTTGGAACTCTCTCCAAGGTGGCTGGGGATAAAGATAGGGTTGTGTACATGCTGCTCTAGGTCATTAAGGATAGAAAAGATGTAGGCTTGTTCACCAGGTGGATCAATGAAAGGAAAGGAGCCAAAGGTGGTGATGAACAATGAGATCACCTAATGTAGAATGGAGATTTCATTAAAAAGGAGAAACTGACAGAATGTTTTCCACCTCCAATGCAAGAGTGTCAAAGAATTTTTCACAGATGGTTATAAGGTAAATTACAGTATTACAGAGGCTGCACAGCAGGAACAAAGCATAATTCCAGTTTTCCTTAACCCCTTAAGTATAATAATGTCTCAACTTCAATCTAACAACTGTAGTTAGTAGCATCAATCAAAACAGTGAACTACACACGCACACACACACAGCCGGAGAGAGCGGACGTCCCAGCCATCGCCGCTAACCTTAAGTAGTTTCAGGAATTTTGTCTGTCCTGTCTCCTAAGGTCTTGTTTTAAATTTAAAATAATGAAAGTTAATAGACTACCAAAAATGTAAAGATTTATTGGCTAGAGTATACATGAATGTTTGTAGTTTTTTTTTCGGTAACAGCTGTTTTGGTACTTAACCAACATCAAACATGGCTGAAAATGTAAACAATGAGGGACTCGAATTTCAAGGATTTAATACAAATACCAATGTCATGGACCTGGTTAAAACATAATTATGAGGATTAGTGAACTTGAAAAGAAAGTAGAGAATCTAGTGATAAAGGATGTGTCTGAAAATACAGATACTACCATACAGAATCTGATCCAGTCCAATGAGATAGCGAATGAAGAGATTAGAAATTTGAAGCGTGAAAATGTCGAATTGAGGAGGAAACTAGAAGAGAGTACTGTACTAATAAAACGGAGAAGGTGAGTAGTGTAGTAGAAGAACATAAGGCACAGTGGGCACATGTAGAAGAAGAACAGAAAGAAGTGGTCAGCTTAAGAGAGATCATCCAGGAAGAAAGAGAAATGAACAAGAAAAAAATGGAAGAAAATGTAGTGAAAATACTGAAGAAAAAAGAGAAAATAGTGAGAGAAACTGTAGAAAGGAACAGACATGTGGTAATATTGAAAACAGGGAAGAGGAAGAAAAGGTTAGGTTCGTAAGACTCGAGAGAGACACGAACCTGGTGAGAGGAATATTAGGCAAGATTGACCCCGAAGGAGACAAGTGGGTAAAAGAAATTGAGGAAGTAAGGAGGATAGGGCCTTATAAGAAAGGGGAAACAAGACCAATGAGAGTCAAGTTTACATCAGAAAGTGTAATAAATGAGATACTTAAAGTGACCTGGAAATTAAGCAAAGAGGCGGGGATGGAAAATATTATAATAAGAAAAGATCTGAATGAAGAAGAAAGAGAAGTTTTAAAATCATTAAAGGAAGAAGTAAAGGAAAAAAATGATAAGAGGACAGAGGAAGAATGTAATGAATTAATCACAAAAAGGAGAGAAGAGAAAGATTTGGGAGTGCTGGTCCAAGATAGTTTGTCACCAGGAAAGCACATTAACAAGATAGTTGGAGAGACTTATAAACTCTTGACTAACATAAGAGTAGCATTTCATTATATGGATGAGGAGATGGTGAAAAAATTGATAGTGGCCATGATCCGCCCCAGGTTAGAATATGCAGCGGTAGTGTGGTCCCCACACAAAAAGAAAGATATAAACAAGATTGAGAGAATACAAAGAACAGCAACCAAGATGGTCCCCAGTCTGACAGACCTGTCATACAGAGAGAGGCTGGAAAAACTGGACTTGCCTTCCTTAGAGGAAAGGAGAAAGAGGGGAGACATGATTGCAGTGTTCAGGATCACGGTGGGAGTAGATAAAATTGACAAAGAAGATCTGTTTGTATGGGATAAGAGAGCAACAAGAGGACACGGAATGAAATTGAAAAAGTCAAGCTGCTTGAAGGATATCAAGAAATATAGCTTTCCTTACAGAAGTACAGACTTATGGAATAGCCTGGACAAAGAGATCGTCCAGTCTAAAAACTTAAACGAGTTTAAAGCTAAATTTGACTTACTGAGAAATAGCGACGGAAACCCACGAGCATAGTACATTCCGTGTATAACACAATTAGGTATATTAGGTAAATACTTAAATATTTGGAACGACTTAGACAAAGAGGTGGTGCATGAGAAAAACATCCATGTGTGTAAAGGTAGACTTGATAAATGTGGATATGGAGACAGGACAACACGAGCATTGCTCAATTCCTGTATACTACAAATAGGTAAATACACACACACACCTTTATACAATGTACAGTTAGTCCTCGAAATACAAAAACTTGAAGTACGAATTTTCGATGGTACGAAATTGATTAATACAGGACAAATTCCACAGTACAAAAATATGTCTCGATGATACGAAAATTGATACTCGATACGAAAGGAAATGCAGAGATAGCCCGATTATCCAGACTATATGATGTGAAGAAGTGCCTGAATAGTCTGAAATCACGATTAATCTGGCAGAAACAAAACACAAGTACTATTAGATTGATTTATTTACCGGTAAATGTACAATGAAAGACACAACTATCTTCCCAGTTCACTCTGAAGAAAACTTACACCAGGCGAAACACAATGAAAACTCTGCTTCTACTAGTGCGTGTTTCAAATGGTTCAAATTTTCCAGGCTATACCTGTATTCGTCAGACTTTGGGAAGATACTTTTGTCTCTCACTGTACACTTGAAGCAGCAGAAAGACCTACCAATTCAATTCATAATCCTCCAGCTTGTTTCTGTAATTTTCTCACAACTTTCAGTTTGGCAAATTACACTACTTTTTCTTGCTGAAAAATTTCTATCTATCTATCTATCTATTGCCAGACGCCTCAATCCCGTTTGGGGTGGCCACAAACAAATCGCCTCCAAGTCGCCCTGTCCCCCGCCATTTCACTGCCCTGCTCCCAACTCACACCCCCCTCTCTCATATACCTCTCCACTTTCCCCTACGATCGTTTCCAGCGCAGTGGAAGAAACTCATCATGCTCAAAGGTGGATATGGTTTCCCAATTTCCCAACTGGAGGTTAGGTTAAGTTAAAATTATAAATTAGGTACAGATAAGCTCGGTTAGGCCAGGTTTAGTTAAACACTTAGAGAAGAACAGTCCTTTCTGCCATTATGTTACCGAAATACACAAGAGTTGTCACACCAGAACAGCTAAAAATGACGCGGAAACAGATTTAATAAGAAACATTTACTGTACTTACCAACCCACAAATAATCTGAAAAATATAACAGACCATCAGGAAGAACTGATTTGGTAAGGTGCTTTTACTGCTTAAAGTAAAACGTACTGTATGTTTAGCCCCCTCAGTGGCTGTGGGTTCAGATATTTGCGTGCTCCCGTGGTCAACCTTGGGACCATTTTTTCAAAGTTCTAAAATCAAATTCTTTTTCTTACATATATGAAAAGACTCGTCTGGTACACCTGGCTTTTTTTTTTAATTATTTTTTTCCCCTAAACCCATCCCGTGATTAGCTATGATTTGTGTAAGAATTAATAAAATTAGGATGCGTGTTACATCAGCATGTATACATCGGCCGAAAACATCTGGGACGAAGTGACCTGTGAATGCCACACTGCTTGAGGTGGTAGAGCAGGGTCGTGTAAACACACCAGTGACCCTCAATCCCTTCCCATAATTGCTCGCAGTTTTTTATAGCTTACCCTAACTCAACATCACTGACACCAGTACAGTAAGGCGTTGTTCAGGGCCAGCAGCTATGAAAGCGATAATGGAATACATTATTGTTTGTATCAGTCCTCTCTCTTTCACACATACACATAAGAACAAACAAATGAATGAGCAGTAAATGTACACTAACTCTAAGGAGCAGAAATAACTGTGCTCAGTCAGTCCGAAATATATTGGGAAGAGTGATACCGAACGAAGAATGTGGAACCGAATGCTAACCTACAAGAACATGTGGGACGAAAGAGTAATTTTTTTCTGATTAGCAAACATTTTTGTTCCATATCGTCTCTTTAAATTGTAAAACCCATAATCTTTCGTGTAAGCATACAGTCTAAAGACCTTACCAATTCAGTTCATATTCCTCTAGTTTGTCTTCTATATTTTTCTGACTATTTTGATGGTGGTAAATTATGTTCTCTTGCTGAAAGAAACTTACTCAAAATTAAGGCGCATGTAACATAAGCAAATAAACATTGGCGAATACATCTGGAGTGAAGAGAACACCTGACTGATGCGATGGTAGAGTAGGGTCATGTACACACACCAGTGAATCTTCGTTCCCTTCCCGTAATTGTTCGCAGTTTTTTATAATGCCCTAACTCAACGTCATTGACACCGAAACAGTGAAGTGTTGCTCAAGGCCAGCGGCTATGAAGGGGTTAATGGAATACTGTATGAAAAATTCAAAATGGGCACGGTGCATAGTGCCGCACTTGCTTGCCGAGAGAAAACGAACTAACCCCACTCTGGTAACACAAATTTTCGCGCGCTTCATAGTTGAGTCCACATCCCTCCTCTCCTCACAGCCTCGCTGTACGTGAGGATATTTTCGCAGCCCTTCACCTTTTCTTATTGTTTTGCCATGCCTCCCAAGTGCCCTGCATCATCTCCAGCATTGGGGGAGCCCGCTGCAAAGAAGCAGAAGCACCGTACTCTAATTCTGGAAAGGAAATTGTAAATTATAAGACCCCATGAGGAGGGGCAGGGAGTCTCGGAGATTGGGCGTGCTTTAAGCCTTGCTGTTTCCATTATTGGGACTGTGACAAAGAAAAAGGAGATGAACAAGATTATGGCCACCTCCTTCTCTACAATTGTATACAGGTATTACTTACTTCTTAACGGGGGGGGGGGGAGTGAAGTTTAGGTGGGGGTCCGAGGGGGTCCTGGGACGCATCCCCCCATTTATATGTATATTTCAATGAGGAAAATCGTTTTGATATACGAAATTTCAAATTACGAAAGTTTTCTTTGTCCCAATCCCTTTCGTGTATCAAAGACTCACTGTACTGGTATGTGGTGAATCACCTATATGATGATTATGATGTATAATGAAAATTCTGGCAGTCAAAGACTTCCAAAACTATGCTGAGTAATTTTTCCTGGGACATCTAAGACCTGAGTTTGGCAAACATCAGACAATTTCGTTCAACTGAAACAAACACAGTAGTCAATTGTTTTAATTCAGTACACAAGTTATCTAAATACAAACACAAGTTACCTAAATACAAATCTAAAAGTGTATTTTAAAAGCTTTCAGTTAATGTACAGAATATTACAATAACACAAACTTTTAATTCATGTGAAAGCATCAATACGTCAACGTTAAGTAATGTCATTTACAGTCTACTGGGTTTTTTTTTTTTTTTTTTATGTGTCCGACTCTGGGCATAGGCTTCACAGCCTGCTCTCAAGGCCCAGTAGTCCTCCTACATACCACACACCTCTCTACATGTCACCACTTCGGCGCTAACACCCACCGTCAATATTGAATACATGCTAGGGCTGTCTCATACAGGACTGGTGTATTGGTATTAGCGGGGGTACTTTTATGACATGTCGGCGGGTCATCTGGTAGATCAAGAAAGTCTGCTGTTATGAAATTCAAATCCTTAAACTGTTCCCTGCCCCAGCCGGGATTCGAACCTGGGTCCATCAGGACTGCAGGCCGCCTCTCTACCGATTCAGCCACCGCCTCCTATTACTTCATACTACAGAAAACCCTCTATAAAACAAGCTAACTAGGGGAACACTGGTCACTAATTCTGAAAGTAGCCTATATTAAATCCCATGCTCAACAGCCATCTTAACTAAAAAATCCAGGTTCACTATATACTTAGCCAAGTTCAGTTTTACTTTACACTATCCTCAGTGGTACCAAATGTCATCATTATTCATTCATCATCTAATCCTGTGTTGCCCCATGAGAAGCATAGAAGTCCGAGGCTAGGATACTGTAGTTGGTCCTAACAATTAGGATGAGAGAGACCAGCCTCACTCATCCCTGAGTGGCATTATGTGAACAATAAACCCCAACACCCTTCGGATATAAACCTGCACAGTCTCAATCCGAATGGAATGCTTTAATCCATCCATCCATCATCCAATCCTTCATTGCCCCATGAGGAGCATAGGTGCCCGGGGCTAAGCAGATTGGTCCTGATATTTAAGATGAGAGTGATTTAAGATAAGAGTGAGGGGGAATGCTTTAATTACCCACTAAAACACCAGATATCATAATTTGGTTATACTGTTACCACCTAGCATAGCAAATGGTCTCCTGGTGTACAGGAAACCATTTGGTTTGTCACTAAATGTAGAGTCACCTGTAGACAGAAGAGGAAGGAATGAAGAAAAGAAAGACAGGAGGAAGGAAGGAAAGATAAAAGGAAGAAAGGAAAGGACAGTCACCTTAGAGCAGCACTACACTCATTTGATGTAGTGTTGCTCTCAGATGACTGCCCTTTCCTCTCTTCCTTCTGTCTTTCCTTCCTCCCTCCTCTGTCTTTCCTTCATTCTTTCCTCTTCTTTCTGTCTACAGGTGACTCTACATTGAGTGACAAACCAAATGGTATCCTGTACACCAGGAAACCATTTACAGGTACTATGCTGGGTGGTAACCATATAACCAAATTATGGTGCTTGGTGGTTTAGTGGGTAATTAAAGTCCACCAACTGGACTGAGTCTGTGCAGGTTTATATCCAAGGGGTGATGGGGTTTACTGCTCCTATAATGCCATTCAGGGATGAGTGAGGCTGGTCTGTCTCATCTTAGATGTCAGGACAAACTTTCCTTGACCTGGGCTTCTACGCTCCTCAAGGGGCAACACAAGCTTAGATGATGAATGAATGATGATGACATTAGGCAACACTGAGGATACTGTAATGTATCCACTGAACTGGGCTAAGTATAGAGTGAACATCTATCTATTGTCCAATGTCTCAATCCCATAAGGGGTGGCTACAAACAAACTGCTTCCATGTCACCCTTTGTTATTAACAATTAAAAATATTATATCAGTAAAAAATCATAATACAGTAAGACAACAAAAACCTTTAGTCACATGACTGGTTAAGCAATTGCATCCTCCTAATAAGGCAAATTTTGTTCTGTCTAGGAGATTTGTTTAGGTGGCTCAAAAAATTTATTAAAGCCAAATTTTGGTAACTCAGTCTGTTATAAAGAGGGCTTACTGTACATTATGAGGTTTGTGCTCCTGTACTGAAGAACTGACATTCTGTACAATACTATATATGACAGGCATTCTTTCCAATCAGCAGTAAATACAATGTAGTACTGCACACAAAACAGACTTGATCAACTTTAGTGCTGTTCAGCATTTACTATAAAGAATCTAAAGTCACAGATTTATTAAATGTTTTTAATAAGGGAAACAGAATTGTCTGTTACTTATAATGTAGCTAACCATCTTGATTTCCAAATAAAACTTCAATTGTGTACAAATACAGTGAGAGAACATATTGAGATCATCCTTTTACCAGCTTTATTAATGAATAAGATATATACTAAACTGATTCACATGAAATACATCTTACAAGGAGTAATGACAGAAAGTATCTGATGTTAAAGATGCAAAGACACTTTGTCCAACTATAGCATCATTTAAAACTGTACTTCTCTAACAGTTATCAGTAATTTATACTACATGTCAATCCCATATTACTCCCTTTGAGGTGTCAGGGCCTGAGGCTCGACTACAATTGTCCAGTACATTTAACGGTGGACAAACAGCCAATTTCCCTTGATGGCCTTACACAACCAAAAACTTCCAGTTACCTCTTGGGACTTAAACTTATACAAGGCCATCACTCTGACAGGGACAATCAAAACACTAGGCCACCTGGCAGTTACTGTAAAGAAGATTATTACTGCACAATATGGTAAACAACGAGAACACAAAGCACCTCTGCAGCAATTACCAGTAACCCCTTCACTGTTAACTACCATCATATTTTTTTAAATATATTTCATTACTGCTTCCATCATACCATTTTCTTGAACCTTTTTTTTGGGGGTAGTGAAGAGTTACCTAGTCATCATGAACATCTTTGCTGTAATGACACCTGTTTTATTTTGTTCTGATGCCATCAGACTAACAACATTTAGGGAAGAAGTTAACATAAAGCCTTACTGGTAATGCAACAGCTGCTGCTGTTTCTGAGTAATCCTGGTCTGTCTGGCCAGGCAGACCCACCAACCACAGACAAGGAGTCGTAGCATGCAGTGAACTGATGCTACCCTGTGACAGACAGCACCTCACCACAGTGAGGCATGGGGAAGAGTGTGGAAGTTTGGTTCCCAGATGGATCCCACCTATGTTTTTCATCCAGGGGCACAATAGCAGGCTCCACATAAGCCAGTAATCTGGTTGTATGGTTACCACTAAGTGTTATCACTAGTGCAGTATAAATCCACCTGAAGTGGAATGAAGTGTAATAAAAGTAACAGGAATGATGGGAGAAACTGGGAAGAGAGGAGGGCAAACAAAGAAAATAAATGATAAAGGAGAGGGAAGAAGTAGGCAACACCATATCAAATGAGTAGATGATGGTCACCAACATTTACCAACTGTAACAACTTTGTTTCTGAAGTAATTCATCAATGATTGTAACTTGTGTAAATTTCAGTAATCAATTACAAAGCTGAAAAGAATTTCAGTGGCAGAGTAAAATGGAAAGAATGTTCATGACACGGTAACCATACATACAGAGCAGTTACTATGGTACTCAACAATTTCATTAAAAAAAAAAAAAAAAAAAAAAAAATCATCAAAAGATGTCCCAAATAGAATGATTAGTTATGTGAGTAAGCTGCACAGGTATCTTTAAAATTCACAAGTTCTTCTGATTCTTGTATGTGGAATGTATGGATCAATACATATGTGTGAGAGGTCAATAGAGTAAGAACCTACGTGACTTGCATCCACTACCTGTTTTAAATACTGCAAAGGACTTATTCCAATGTCACTCAGCTACTGGCACAGTTCTAATATCTTTTTAAACATGGCCATTCAGGCATTTGGGCAATGCCTGGTGGGCTGGTGCTCCAGGGGACCAGTATCCAGTGACATGTAGTTACATGTGTTTTTCTATTTCCTGTAGAATTACTTGCCACTGACCTTTGAACTTCTCTCTCTCTCTCTCTCTCTCAACTGTGAAACCTGACTTTAGCTCATGCCAGTGGAATGGATAAGTGAGTAGAGATAGAAGGCATGGAAATGGAGTGAGTGGATGTGTATCATCACGATGATACCCAACAAGAAGAAAGATAATAATTGGCCACACTGCACTGTGTCGAAAGATGCCAAATTAATTTCAGAATACAGAAATTTGGTAAGATAAAAAACTCAAAAAGGGTGCTATGTGAATTACATCCAGAGAACAAGTGAGCATAAAAATAGCCAGATTAGCAAATTGAACACAGTCCACAGACAGGGTTCAGTAAGATACTTGGGTATTCCTTAAGAACTTCACATTTCTCCCCTCTGTATTCTTCCCTCTCGTCCTTTATCCCTTCTCCCCTTTATGTCTTCTCTCTTCTCTCTTTCTCCCCCAATACCCACATCATTTCCCATTAGCTCTTCCCCTCCTACCTCCTGTCTCTTTCTTCTACCTCCTCCCTCATCTCATTGCAATAATTGCAGGTGGTGAACAATTACTGTTCACCACCGACCAATCCCCTTCTCCCTTTCCCTCACCTTGTATTCTCTCTGTCACTTATCTCACTACTTTCCATTTTCTCTCAGATCATCTAATTCATTCTCATATCCTACACCTATCTTCCTTCTATCACTTCATCTTCCACATTTTGCCTGTCATTATCTACTTGTCCCTCATCTTCTCCCTCTTCTTACCCTATCACCCCTCTCCTTCTTTTACTGTTCTTTCCTCCACCAATTGGATCCCTCCTCTCAACTACTGATCTCTTTCCTCACCTCTTTTCCACTCCTTATGCTTGCACCATTTTATTCTCTTTAGCTCTCCCTTTCCTTCTGGCATCTCTTCCTGGTTTCCTACCCACAACCTCTCCTTTCCTTTCTGTCCTCAACTCCCCCTTCACTCTCTCTCAACAGACTTTGCACCACCTCTTTCCTCCTTAACTCCTCTCCAATTTCTTGCCAATTAATACCTCACAACAGAACCACATTTCCCACTGCCATTCTCACCTTTTTATTTTTCTCTTATTCTCATCGCTTCCACATTGGCCAAGCTCCACTTTACATTCCACTCCTTCCCTTCCCAACCACTCTTTCTCCTTTTCATTCTCTCACCCATGGCTGCTCTCCCTTTCCCCCGTTAAAACTTGCTAAATGACTTTGCCCCAGCCCCACTTCCACTCCTTCCCTTCTCACTCACTCTATTCATTCTGATTCTCCATATCACTCCACTCTTACTTAACCCCTCTCTCACCACACTATATATCCATTTCCTCTTCCCTCTCACCCAACTACTCTCTCCACTCATTCCCCCCTCAATCACTTTATTCTTTCCTCCCTTCCCATTTACTTCACTCAGTCTCTCACTCACCATTAATATCGGCCACCCCTTACCCTTTCATTTACTCTCACACTCGCCCATTCACTCACTCTTGATTCCCTCACCCATTACCCATTTGCTTTCTTTCACTCATGGACTCATCCCTTATTACCCATTTGCTCACTTCCACTCATTGTCTTAAACCATTTGAAAATAGCTGATTGTACTGATAAAAAAATACCCAGACTGGTTTAATGACCCAGTCCACTACTGCATTAATGTATTTCTACAGAGGTCACTGATTCTCTCTCTCTCTCTCTATCTCTCTCTCCCTCTCTATCTCTCTCTAATGAACATTCTGCCTATTGATGAGCCATAAATACAGGTATCAGTACTGTTTAATCTACTACAATGAAACTAATGTAGGACTACTAAAAAAATGCCATCAATAATTTACTAGGTATGTACTAAACAACATGCTACAATATACACTGGTACAACCTGACAATGCAAAATCATTAAATATGATTACAAAATCACTCAATAAATTATTCCTACCTTGTAATAAAAAATCCATACATCTAAGAATATTTACATCAATATATAAACTTCAACTTCCCTAATGATCTAATTCATTTACAATAATGTCTCCGTGTACAAAGAATATTCATACTAAACTGAAATATGGTATTGTATATACCTAAGATTCAGAACAGCTATGGTGTGAAATTTTCTGATTCAAATAATTCACATTTAAGTTCACACTGTTCACAGACAATAAAAATATCCACATGTTTAGTTACACAACACACACATAATTTTATATACTCAGTGCAGCGCAGTGAAAGCTCAATTATCCGTGTTCGGAACATCCAATTTTTGCCATGTCCGGGCTGTGAACGAATGATACAGTGGTATGATAATTATTCATTCATAATATACTACATAAAATTATCCATACGATAGCTTCTGTTTAAACAGTGAGCATCTGGTTGCTAGCAAGCAAGCCAAGGTTAAGTGGGAGTAAGTCTATCCCCCACCTACGCATCCCACTCATGACCTGCTCACAAGGGTGGTGCGGTGGAGTCCGGTGAGGTGACTGATGCGGAGGGGAAGCCACCACAAAACAGATGCTCATTTGATCATTCTTTGTTCGTTTTTGTGTGTATGTGAAAGAGAAAGTCTATCTATCTATTGCCAGACGCCATAATCCCGTACGGGGTGGCCATTTGACTCTGAGTTATACAAATAATAATGTATTTCATTAATAAATCAATCTAAGAGAACTTGTGTTTTGATTATTTCTTTACCAAACAGGCGTGGCCTTTAAATTTTTTCTACTGAAATGAGTCTTTCACAGGTAACTTGTTATTTTTCCTGGATTACCACAGCTACTGGGAATTTTTAGAAACTTATCTCTGAAAGGTGTAAATGAGGATTTACAATGCCTAAATATTTCACCAATATCTATCAGCACCTGGCCATATCTAACATTCTAATGCATACTTTGAAATATGAAAGCTGGCTATCAAATTCAAGTTTGGCTAGGATGGATTAGGTTAGGTTAGGTTTGATTAAATCAATATGTTTCCCTTCACTTACTCGAAGCACTAATGTATTGCAAAAAATTTAGATGCTGTGCATTTACCAACAATCAATTCAGTAATGAGGAAGTTGTAAGGCAACAATGCAATCAGCCGTTGATGAGTGGCTTTTAGACAAACCCATACACAGCAGGTCTTCATTTAAAGTTCCCTGTTTTTACGTTCTTTTTTTGCTATTAAATGTCAGGACCAACTGCCTAGCCCAGGGCTCCTATGCTCCTCATGGGGCAATGTAGGATTGGATGATGGATGGATGGATGAAATTTATAGTTACTGAAAGACTGCCAACTGACTCCCCTGTTACACATAATTAATCTGCTACTTTTCTGTACCATAATAATAATGTAGAAAAAAAAAAAAAAAAAAAAGGAGTATGTTGTATATGGTGACCAATGTTTACCCTCTATTGAATTCTCTTCCTTATCAGATTGCTTAAAAAAAAAAAAAAAGCTAAATACAGTATAGAGGAAGAAGTTGGGTATGGATTTATGGAATGACCTCTTTGTAAGGAGAGCCTGCTGTAATCAGCAGTCAGTTCTCTCTCTTCATAGTGTTAACCCAAGGAATTACAAAAAAGATAAGATACTCTATTCTCAGGTAAAGAGGCTTGCTAACAGCTCTGTCTTAGCATTTTTTTTTTTTTTTTTTTTTTTGCATACTACACCCAACTATTCCCTTGTGAGTCACTGAGGTCTCCTGTTACCCTGATGTACAGTAGAGTGCCTAACTAACCTAGACACAAGAGAATATTAACATGCTATATACAAAAATAAACTGGTAAGAAAGAGGTACCAGACAGCCTCCAAGCCTATGAGAATACAGCCCAAGGGGACAATAAGTGGGATATGACCTATTCCTCAACCATATAGCCTACTGTACTTTTTTCTGCAGTATATGCCTCATTATACTCTTGTTATTAAAAGTCAACAGAAGTGTACAAAAAATTGCCTGTTAAAGTTTCATTGCTACCTATAAAGCTGTTTTGTCAGTATCCCCTAAATGAAGGTACTGTAGCTATCAGTTATGGAAAAAGTTGTGCCCTTTGGGAACACATCCCTTGCTTGCCCATAGATGGCAGGGCTTACATGATGTAGTCAGGAACAAAAGTTTCCCTCCATTTTCTACCTATTGCTGTCCTCTGCTGGATAATACTCTGAAGCTGAAAGAAGGCTGGTATGTTTCTCATCCCAATGTGATTTTCTTTGATACGATGCATTTGGCAAGAAAGTACAGTAATGGATATTCTCCACGTATGAAAAAGATGCAGAAGAATAGTATGGTAGGCAAACTTTTGTCTCTGACAGAACCGATACATAAGACAGGAAAAGGACGGTTATCACCTTTTATCCATGCTAAGAGTACTTGAAACCTTCATGTGACTTCAGAAATGGACTCCTGTGGGAGACGTTGTGTGCTGATAATTTGGTGTTAATTGCAGAGACTGAAAGGGAGGTGGAGGAAAGATTTGGGAAATAGAGAGATGGTATGGGGCACAAGGGTTTAAGAGTAAATGCAGATAAAACAAAAATGATGGTACCAAGGGCTGGTGGCAGTACTGTCAACGAAGAGGGAGAGTGGTCCTGTGCAATTTGCCACAAGGGCATGGGAAGTAATTCTGTCTTGTGTTGTGTCTGTGATAAGTGGGTGCATAAGAGATGTAGTGATATTGGAGGCAAACTGCAAGAAAATGCTGATTTCATGTGTGTGGTGTGTTGGGGAGAGCAGGTGGAGATTGTCAGGCGTGAAAGGACTGAGCTTGCTGGTGAGTCTCTCAAGTGTGTAGAAGTTTTGTTATTTTGCAGACATGTTATGTGCTGGAGGTGGGGCTGGAGTGAGGAGTGGTTCGAAGAAGTTTAGGGAGCTGTTGCCTCTCCTGACACTGAGAGCTCTCCCTCCATGCTAAGGGATCTTTGTATGCAGCATATGTTAGGAATGTAATGCTGAATGGTTGTGAGACTTGGGTAGTAAAGGTAGAGGATATTCACAGGCTTATGACAATGACTAGGTGGATGTGCAGTTTGTCCCTCAACGTTAGGCCTGAGGGGACTAGGTTTATGATGGAACAATTGAGGAGTAAGATGGGACTGGAGTGTATTGGTGTTGTGGTGAGGAGAGGTAGAATGAGAGGGTTTGGGCATGTGAAGAGGATGGGGGATGATAAATGGGTGCAGAATGTGAGGCGTGTTAATGTCAGGGCTGTGAGAGGTAAACCAAAAAAGACCTGGGATGAGGTTATTGAGTGTGACCCCAGGGATAAGGGACTGAATAGGGAAGTTGCCAGAGATCGAGCAGCATGGAGAGTCACCATTAGGTGACCAAGGCCAATGCTTGAAAGTATGTTGGAGCCTTCAAATTTGAACAAACAAATGAAGAGTTAACCATTTCTCCCAGTCCTTCATGTATTCACCAGGTCAACTCTGGAACTGTCTTCCTCTGTCTGTATTCCCTAAAGCCTATGATCTCCAGTCTTTCATACGCACTGTGTTCAAGCATCTCAAAATTAATGGCTCTTGAATTTGGCCCTCTATTATCTTGTTTTTGTTTTTTCTTGGAGGGAACAATATTGTGGGTTTCTGGCATATGGTTTTTTCTTCCTCAGAGAGAGAAAGAGAGAGAGAAAAAAAAAGTGCTGGTCTAAATATGGTATACAGTGTGCTACATTAACGTATGCAACATTAACATATTAGGGGACACCTGACAAGAAACTCCCAATTGCCATTACAGTTTGGTGGTCAGTGCTTCGACCAAGGTTAGTCAAAGTGGGGCTAGGAAATTAAAATGCACACTAAGAACTTCAAGGAAAATGATTCCCCAGTGCAGCAGCTTTTGCAAGAATGCACATGGGCACTGGGCACTGTGCCCATCTGTGTGAAGTTATTTCCCAATTTGGTAAAAATGCACATATGCATTTTCATTTCTTAAAGTTAACAGCAAAAAAACAAAAACAGAAAGCTGTTTTAATGTATACCATACAAGAACACTATTCTGATTTAATTTTCAGCAACATTATGTTAAGTGCCATACTCAAAAGCACAATAACAGTACCATTCACCTGAATGATCACTTCCATGATGGCACAAATGAAAAATAATGTACCATAATACTACTGTATATGCCAAACAATACTACCGGTATATACAGTACAGTAAACAGACCCACCCTTAATAAAGCCTGCCTATAAGACGTTAGGCTGTTGGTTAGTGTCTGAATGTCACCATAATATAGGTAGATCCATTGCAGAGTGGGAACCAAGCCTAGCCATGCACTGCATGAACAAACAGTATATCCCTTGGTGCAGGGAACATGACTGCTTAAAGCATCATTGGTGTGGGATGATGGTGTAATGTGGATGATGGCA
Source organism: Coenobita brevimanus (assembly GCF_032717465.1). NCBI lineage: Eukaryota > Metazoa > Arthropoda > Malacostraca > Decapoda > Coenobitidae > Coenobita > Coenobita brevimanus. The sequence goes on from NC_137024.1 coordinate 33,518,562, forward strand.
TGGTAAGATGAGGTGAATGATCATCTGGGTAATGGTATGATGTGATGATGTTAGGCACCGGTGTGGTCTGGCAGTATGGGTTATAATGTGGTCTGGGTAATAAATAATGTGATCTACCTCCACACTTCAGGTTACTTACAATACACTGCACTATGATATATTTATTTAGGGCCAATTTGAGATGGTAGACAGGCTTGGAGATCATTATGGGGACTCTTGGGAGGATGTTGACCATACAATTTTTCCGATGGGCTCAGTGTCTTCCACAGCACTGATCCTTTTCATGATCAATTAGCTGCATTACAGGCAAGCCTACTGTACAGTACTGTATCAGTACACATTTCAAAGAAAATGTTTACATTTTCTCTCCTTTCTACTAATTTGTAACCTCAGCGAGTTCAAAAAGCTTTGCTATTCTCTTAGTAAATACACTATAAAGAACACTCAAATACCTAAATAATACCGCATGACATTGTACAAAAATGTATTAAAAGTACACACTGTCAACAAAGCAACTATTATACATATACCAGTATATATATATATATCAGACATGGGGTCTATTACTGGGTTTCTATTACAATAACTTCAATTGCTCTTTATTATATTACTATTATAATTACTTTAGTGGTCATCCATTACTGTTACTATTACTATTACTTGGTCATCTACTAGTATTACTATTACTATTAATATATTATTTGTGATAATGGTATTGATTAAATTGAAAATGGTTTTTATTTTCATTATCGTTGGTAGGCTGTTCCACTGAATGCACAAGTGTGCCTAGATCACCTGATGGCCTGTTGACCACTCTCCATTCTGCATGGTCTCCTGTGGTGTACCTGCAGCTTGGAGAGCAGCCAACAGGTAACCAAGGTAAGAAGACTGTTTTTATTATGGTAAACGGTATTAAAGAAGTGTCTGTAATGGGAAAGTAATATACAATTATCTATTACTTTGCCTTCTATTACTATTACAATTACAATTACTATTACAGCCAGGAACTTGTTATCTATTACTATTACTATTACTTTGAAAACCCTGTAATAGTCTATTACTATTACTATTACATATTACTGTTACCCCATGTCATATATATATATATATATATATATATATATATATATATATATATATATATATATATATATATATATCCATCCATCATCCGATCCTATGTCACCCCATAGAGGAGAGCTGGAACCCGGGGCTAGGCAAGTTGGTCCTGACATTTAAGATGAGTGACCAGCCTCACTCATCCCTGAGTGGCATTACATAAGCAATACACCCCGACCACCCCTTGGACATAAACCTAGACAGACTCAATCCTTGAAGCACCTTAATTATCCACTAAACCACCAGGCACAGCCATATATATATATATATACATATTGTACATATAAAATCATGGATTTCAACTGACACATATGGTATAACGCAGCTTAGGGACATTTACAATCAAAATAATGAAGAGGAATATGGCATGGAAGTTATACAATCCCATACAGACCACTCCAGCACTCTTGAATCAATTAGCTACAAACAGTCCTCATTGTATGGTATGTCACTGATGTGTTCCAAAATATCACAATTAATGTATTTCCATTCAAATGGTGTGCAAATTATGGAAAAATGGTAAACCAGCTCTGAAGATACCATAGGAACAGAGCTTTAACAAGAAATTTACTTCATTTATTATGGAAAAAAAAAAAAAAAAAAAGGATTATCAAAAGAAGCAATATACAATGAGGACTTGCTGTAAACTCTCAACTTTTATCTACCTTTCTTTTGCAAAACCATAAGAATATTCCAAAATGGACTGCCATGAGACTAAAAAGGAAAATGAGAAGAAGAGTTAGAATGAGGTAGAGAAGTACTGTACTTGGGGGCCAGAGACTTAGGGTTGTCTACTCAGCTAAGGAGGCTCTCCATCACCATTTACTTATAAAAGTTTTTTATATAAACAGTAGTACTATACTACAGTAATAACATGAATATTAACCAATCTAGCTGCTATGGATGCATTATGTCATTTTCTAAGGCAATCACAAAAATTTTTTGCTCTGCTAAGGAAAAATTTGAGTAGCAAGTAAAAGGGTTCAAAACCACCTCTAACATTTGCAATGCTTGCATTTTCCTCATATGATTTAAGTAATCTGGACCTACCCAGCATTAAATACAAAAGTGCATCAACAGGAATGAGTTATGGTGTAACAGGATATACCAAATACCAATGCAAGTTTACCTCAATATACGATACCCCTAGATGCCATACTCCGGCTTAACGATGGGGGTAGAAATACAACCATACCCCGCCTGACGATGGCCAAACCCCAGTTTAACAATGGGTTTTTATTTTTTTTTTACCGATTTTGATTATGTTTTAGACTAAAATTGTGTGTTTAGGTTGATTTATAAACTGTTTTTAGGACTAATATGTTATTGCCATATATGGGGTGAACACTGTCATTTTGGGGTACAGTTTATTAAGCTTGATTTTTTCCAGACTTATATATGATGGCCATGGTGCGCAAAAAAAACAGCCTTTTTTTGCTGTTGTTTGTTTATGATAAACTTGAAGATTAACATCCAGGGCACCATCTGGTGAAAAGAAAAAAATCTCTCTCTCTCCGACTTTGCATAGGGCCATGTACGGGAGTAACGAAAAAATGAAAAAAACATCGCAACGCGACACTACCCAGCCTGAGCTGTGGCTCGCAATCCATGGGTTAAACTGAGGTATACCTGTATTCTGCACCACTAAGGAAGAGGTATTAGCTAGTATGACTTCTTACACCATCGAGATGGTGTGCTGATAAGCAGTAAGCAAAGGTGGAGGAAGTTCTTCACAACCACCCTAGGTGAATTCTGAGACTGGGCAACAAGCATACGGGGTGATAAGCACCGGTTAATGTAGCTACTGAAATTACAACTACAGTAAATAATACATTATACAAGCACGACTATACAATAATGCCTCATATGCCTTTAACATAAGCTTTCGAATGGTGAAACAGCAAACTGTATGACAGCTATGGTTAATATAAATTCATCATCCAATCCTACATTGTCCCATGAGGAGTGTAGATAACATAATAAAACAGCTACATGTACCGTACATAAAGTGGGGTACAACGAAATACCGAATTGGCGATCATTGACGCTGCCAAACTGGCACTTTTAATTTGAAAATATTATAATTTTTATCATCATACAGGTTCATACACAACTAATTATTTCAGATCTGGTCAATAATCTGTATTTAACTATTAACAAAAAATCAGGATTCAGAACTAAATTTTGCTAAAGTTGGTGTAAGTGTTTCGCCTGCAGCTGTTTCGCCTATAGCTCGACAACTCGCCTTGACAGACTCCTGTTTTGTATAAATATTGTTTTACAATGCATATACATTTATCTGTATTTTAAATTAATATTTAGCTATGCAAAATAAAAGTCTATCAAGGCATGTTGACAATTTAAAGGGGAAATATCAGCTAACTTTCGCACGTTTAACTCTGAAACCTTATTTTTTATTAATCGTTAAATTAAGCACTTTTTTCTTTTTTTAACCATCTATCTATCTATTGCCAGACGCATTAATTCCGTAAGGGGTGGCCACAAACAAATCGCCTCCATGTCGCTCTGTCCCCCACCATTTCACTGCCCTGCTCCCAGCTCACACTCCTCTCTCTCATGTACCTCCACTCCATCGCAGATTTCAGATAATTAGGTATGCATGAACCTATATGGTGACAAAAATTATAATATTCTAATCAAATGTGCTGATTTGGTAATAAGTCACACCATATAAAGTACCCTGTATCCAGTATTAGTCTATCTATCTATCACACCTATTTATAGCCAGATGCATTAATCCTGTAAGGGGTGGCAATAAACAAATTGCCTCCATGTTCCCCTGTCATTTTGATGCCCTCCCCCAATCTACTCCCCCCCTCTCTCAAATACCTCTCCACTCCATCCCTTCATTTCATCCTCGGTACTTATACTGTACGTATCAGCAATTACAACAGTTATATCCCATATGATCCTTGTCCGACAGAGATTACAATTTCTTTTTCCAAATTTCTTACCACTCACTCAAATACTAATACTTTATCTGATCTAATGGCATTTGCACTGAAGTTCAGCTGAACACCATACATTCGCAGTTGCTATGGTCCATGGCTCATCTGGCTGTGAATCCGATGGATTGCAGAAATCCAGCTACTTCAGCAGGGTACTTCAAGGGGTCATGATGAGGGACTGCCAAGTTCCTCAACAAGCAGCAGGAGGTGTGGTGAGACCAAAGATAATATCAGCCCTGGAGTTGAAGAAGTAAACAAGGGCAAGTGAGAGAAGCAGTGATGCCACACCACCACACAACAGCCCCACCTCCTCACCCACTGAGGGCTTCAGGTAAACCATCAGCTTGGTCATCTGCCACCCACTCTCCGTCCAGGTTGAGAATTCCCCAGATCGCCAGTCATAATTGTCAATGAGAAATGCAGGGCTCTTAGCATCAGTTCTACTCACTGTAGATTTATAACATGTTCCATTGTCAATCACTGAGTAGTAATAGTACTGATTCACTGGGTAATAACTCAAAGTTTTGCAAGAGTCTTTGTCCAAGTCAACTTTTTCACCTAAAAGACTTGCAAATATGACCTGTGTAATGTATGTGCGTCCAGAGTCTGAGCGGACACTTACGTACATCTTTGCAGGTTTGTCATCAAAGAATGCTGGATCAAGTCGGTTGCCAAACTGTCGGAACATCTGGCAACTTACATTCTGCATATAACAATGTAGGAGGGAGTCAGCCAGTGTCTCATTTACGGGTATGACTTTTGACTCGCCCGAAATGAGGGTATAGAGTGAAGTGGCAACGACACTTGCAACACGACTGATGTGCTTGTGGTATGAGTCATTGGATATCATACTGGCATCTGAGTAACCTGTATAGTTCACATTTTGGTAATCATCAAAGATACTCTGATAGAACTGGTTTTTGAATTCACGGCCATGATCTGTGATGACAACACCGGAAATGTTGACTTTCTTGAGGAAACTTTGGTAAGATGCTGGGGGAAGTGGAACATTATCCACTTTCTGGAATGTCACATTGCTGTTCTCTGCTGCTGACTGTAGAAGGGTGAGCAGAACGTCTGTCTCATTACGGATTCGAGGGTCAGAATTGGCAACTGGGTCTGTATGGAGAAAAAGTACACTATTGTCACCTCTCATTCCTTGTCCAACCTGAGACAGTTCAACAAAGCGTTCGATGTGCGTCAGATTTATCCGAGACATCTGATCAGTCTCATCTTTTTGAAGCTTGTCAGGAAATTGTCCTTTCTCCATGTCCCAGACCATACGAGAAGAGCCAATATACCCCCAGCTCTCCCCTTGATATAGCACAAACAATATATTCTTGCCACTGGCCTCCACATTAGCATCCTTGTTTTTACTGAGAGCATCTGCAGCCACCATAAGGGTTACCAAACCAGAGACAGCAGAGTCTGCCCCTGGAGAAATATTATCAAACATGGAGGATGCATCCATCCTAGCGGCAACAATTGTCACCGACTTCTCTGGCAAATCCACTGAGCTGTTCATAGGTTTGAGGCTGCCCCAGATGTTAGAGTCAGAGAGAGGGTCACAAAAATTAACTGACTGGAACTGAGCTGACGCCACTGAATGGCGTCTCATGCAAACTTCAGAGTTTGTGGTCCCAAACATATTAGACTTCAACTCCATGCATAACAAGGGCCAAGAGCGAGGTTCTCCATTTTTGCCTGGCTTGTTAAATTTTTCATAATACTGAACGATGTAATCAATGGATGTCTGATTGTTCACCAAGAAAATTGGAAAATTCCATGACATGTACAGAAGAGATGATCCAACAGCATTCCAGGGCTTCTTATGACAGTAATTATTATATTCAGGATATAATTTACTGTACAATCCAAGTTCTTCATTGGGACAATGAGAGTCACCTGAAAATCCATCCACAAGTACAGATCCGGGCTTGAAGTCTTCCTCCACCAGAACTACCACGCCTGACACTTTACCGGATTTTCTGGCCTTCTCCAGCACATCAGGCGTAAGAAACTGCGGCGGGATGGCTAATACGTATGGCTGGTGAGGCCCCCTGTCATACACCCACTCTAAGTCACTATCTTCTCTCACTACATGGATGACACCAGAGTTTCCCCAGAAACTGGACGTACATCCAATTTCATGTGTTCCGTTAAATCTTTTGAAGCAGGCCATATCGCCCTGAATATCTTGATATATCCTGTTTTTTACCCGATCACATTTGGCAGGGATCAACAAGGCAACAAAGAAATAAAGCCAACCTAGTGACCGGGAACTGACAGATACAGGCGCCATGTTTGTTGACTAATGGCAAACCATAAAACATCTAGATTGACGATCACCTTGAATTTACTTGTTTTTCTAAAAGATTTTATAACTTTTGACACACAAAATAAAAAAAGAATGAAATATGTAAAGTTCAGCTATAAAATCTTATTAAACTACTTCTGGCCATACTTTTCATCAGGACCTATATTTCAATAGTACACAAATTAGTTCATTTATAAAACATAATATTTAACCATTGCCTAAAGGAAACCTATACACACTTCTATTTAATGTTCCTACGGATCCAAGCTACCAAAACAACAGGGAAGCTAAATACTCGTCACGGTAGACACAACGTTGTCACGGAAGATATGATACAAAGTTCATGAATTCGTTTAATTCAGGCTAACCTGAGCTTCCATGGGAGTTCTCCTCCTTTCCCGATGCCCTGGTTCTCGCAGACTGCGACAATAATGTTTAAACGAAAGGCCATTTTTTTACTCGAAAACAGCAACAACGTCAACGTTCGACGAACACTTCTACCGCCAACAAAGACAAACGAAGAGGTCGTAGAGAATGTCATAACATGATTCTTTTTGTCCTGACAAACTATAATAGTAATGCTAAGAAATTATGAAAAGGGTTTCACAGCTTTTTTCTTGTTAATTAACTTTAGGTATGCACAAGTTCACTGCAATGGGGCAATTAATACTCGTAAAAACAACAAATTTATAATTGCTATGAATACTCATTCATCAGTCCCACTATAAAATGCCAATATCCTGCTTGTAATAAAGTGCAAAAATAGGTTAATGTTATGCTAGGTGTTTAGGGTCAGCCTTTCCCGTCCCTTGAACGCTTAGTATGCAGCTGGGTTCTCTTTCCAGACCGGACCTTAGACAAATAAGAGAGAGGCAGGACACAAAAACTCAAGGCAATAACCTTACACGTGTATTGACTAATTCTATTTGTGGAACAGGTAGATGTCACAACAACAGGAATCTGGGTAATTAAAAGTCATATACTGGACAGGACGGTTTATACAATGACAGGGGCACAATACACTGTCCCACGATACACTGTCCAAGTACACTGTCACAAGTTAATATCGGGACAGGAGGGTTTACACAGGGCTGCTGAAATCCCAGGCTCCTACAGGTGTGGGAGGGATCCTGTCAGATGAGCCCTCTCTCTGAGGGTATGGGACAGTCCTCAGGGTCTGCGTCGTCTGGAGTGGGCTGCTGGCCGGTGTGGAGAGAGGCCCTTCTCTATCATGACCTTGATGGGGCGTTTGGTCCCTAGGACTGGAACTAAAGAGGGAGAGCAGGCGCGCTTGTCTGCGCCTGCCCTGGAGAGAAGGTCGTCGTCCTTTGGGGCTAGGGAGGTCACGCGCGGGGGTTTGAGGGGTGTCTTGGGGACCCTGAGGGCTGCAGTCTCCCTCGGTTAGGGCCGCCGTCAGGTGTGGGCTATGGCGTCCTTGCCTCTGGGAATCCAGCAGTGGGTGGTCTCGCCTGGGCGCCGGCTGGACTGCTCGCACTCCTGGGGTCGCGATGGTCCCTTGCCTGACCGCCTCCAGACATGGTAGTTCCTCCTGGGGGCTGCTGCTGTGGGGAGAACAGGAGGGGTGTCCCACCCGGCCACAGGAAGGGTGGGCTGAGCAAGGGATGTCCTTCATGGGTGAAGTCACAGAGTGTAATACTGGGTAGAATTAGGCTCGACTTCTCGTGCCTTTCTTACCCAACGTGGAGCGGGGTCCTCTTTCGAGACCGGAGCTAGTGCAATAAAGAGAGGCAGGACAAAAAAAACCTTCGGCAACACCATACACGTATATTGCCACAGTCAGACACAGGACACTTCAGCAGATATTACAACACAATATAGAGCAATACAAAAACCTTATCTAAGATATGTGTATCGCGCAGGATACTAACTTTCTAGATACTAATGACAATACAACAAATCTTAGTACTAGGAGTGCAGTAAATACAGGTGCGCGCGGAGCGCGTAAGGAGGAGGGGGGGGGGTGATCCACTAGGAGGAGGTAGGGGAGACGCGAAGAGTGACTTAAGACGGCGAGGAGAAAGTTATAATAATATTGGAGGATGCCCGATATTGGCAAGGGAGTTAAGGTGTTTTCTGTTGGCGAAGACTCTTTGACATATAACTCTGGTTCTTGCTTTGGCTTTAAGAGCGTGAGCGGGGAATGGAGAGGGTTTAAGAGAAGTGCGGAGGGAAGGAATATCGTTAATACTCCCCTTTCTTGATATTTAGAGTGGGAACATGTTTCTGTAGGCATAGGCTTATTAATTACACCTCTTCCAAGTATGATATATAGACTCTCGCTTCACAACGCGTAACAAAGTCGGAATACTCATAAATACTATTTCACAATATTACTTAGCGACTAGCCAATAGAACATCAATAAAATTTTAGTCTTCCTTCTGGTTCTGGAGATATGTCTTTAGAAAGATTCAGGGTGACACTCGCACGTATTTTCACTTTAGATCTTAATCCACATTCTCGTCCTTCAACTGGATATTGTGTTCTGATTTACCCCAATAGAGATTACATAAATTCACTGCACAATACTTATTCTAAGAGAGAGGGAGTCACACTTAACCTACTTCACGTTTGTCACAGGGTCACCCGTATTTCCTCATGGAGAGAAACAAGGACACGTCATCGGTGATCCGGTCTGACTGAGGGCGTCGTCAGGGCGGGGCGAGCCGAGAGGGCACGGGGCGGCTCGCGAGGGCGTCCTCTCGCGTCCGGGGGCTTCCGGACTGGGCTCCGGCGTAAGGCCCGTAGGACTGGGGCCGAAGAGGTCCAGGAACCTCTGGGTCAGGTCCCGGCGTCGCGGGGGCGTGGTGAGGTCTCGCCCGGGTGTCCTAGGGAGGGCCGGAAGAGGCGACAGACTGCGGTCTCCCACGACCAGAGGCGCCGTCAGGGGAGGGCTGCGGCAGCGATTGTCACGGGGGCCCGACAGGTGTGTCTGCTCGAAGGCCAAGCGTAGGGAACAGAGACCGGGGGAAGCAGGGAGGTCTGTCCGGGATATTCTGGAACGAGACCCCTGGAGTTCAGTCTCCGGTTGTGGAGACGTCCCTCTCCTAACTACGCCCTGGGAGCGACCATCGATCGTCTCTACCTGGACACTGGGGGAGCGACCATTGATCGTCTCTACCCGAATATTGCGGGAGCGACCATTGATCGTCTCGACCGGAGCACTAAGGGAGCGACCATTGATCGTCTCTACCTGGACACTGTGGGAGCGACCATTGCTCGTCTCTACCCGAGTACTGTGGGAGCGACCATTGATCGTCTCGACCGGAGGACTAAGGGAGCGACCATTGATCGTCTCTACCTGGACCCTGGGGGAGCGACCATTGATCGTCTCTACCCGAACACTGTGGGAGCGACCATTGATCGTCTCGACTGGAGCACTAAGGGAGCGACCATTGATCGTCTCTACCTGAACATTGTGGGAACGACCATTGATCGTCTCAACCGGAGCCCTAAGGGAGCGACCATTGATCGTCTCTACCTGGACACTGTGGGAGCGACCATTGATCGTCTCGACCAAATCACTGTGGGAGCGACCATAGATCGTCTCTACCAAATCACTGTGGGAGCGACCATAGATCGTCTCTACCAGAGGGGCGCTGTCTGGAGTACTATTTCTGACTCCACCCCTAGCTAACTCAGTGATTCCACCACGCGAAGGTAGTGTCTTTCGCCTACGGTGGCAGCGGCGTGGTGGTTGAATGTCACAGGGGCGCACGGCCCGGGCTGACATGCGTTGTTGTTGCCCGGAGTGGTGGTGGCTAGTGGCGGCTACCCCGTGGGGTCCGAGTGGGGGTGTCGTCATTCTCGTGGGCGAACTCCGTTGTTTCTGGTTTGCCCTGTTGTCGGGGATACTATGGTATTCTCTGGGATATTCTGGAGTACCGTATGTGTGTCTGTTAAAGCCACACATTTCACAGAGGGTGAGAAATGGGTGGTGGGCGATCTCTCCCTGATGCGGCTAGTGGCTGTCGTTGAGGTCCCAAGGGCAACAGGAGTAAAATGCGTGGCTTGAACAGTGCCCCTGAAGAATACCATAGTATCCCCGACGACAGGGCAAACCAAGAACAACATAGTTTGCCCACAAACATGCCGACACCCCCACACGGACCCCACGGGGTAGCCGCCACCAGCCACCACCACTCCGGGCAACAGCGACGCATGTCAGCCCGGGCCGTGCGCCCCTGTGACATGCAGCCACCACGCCGTCACCGCCGTAGAAGGACACTACCTTCACGTGGCAGAATTGCTGAGCTAGCTAGGGGTGGAGTTAGAACTCAAACTCCAGACGGCGCTCCTCCGGTAGAGACGATCTATGGTTGCTCCCAAAGTGTTTCGGTAGAGACGATCCATGGTCGCTCCCAAAGTGTTTCGGTAGAGACGATCCATGGTCGCTCCCACAGTGTTCCGGTAGAGACAATCAATGGTCGCTCCCAAAGTGTTCAGGTAGAGACGATCAATGGTCGCTCCCACAGTGTTCAGGTAGAGACAATAAATGGTCGCTCCCAAAGTGTTCCGGTAGAGACGATCAATGGTCGCTCCCAAAGTGTTCAGGTAGAGACGATCAATGGTCGCTCCAACAGTGTTCAGGTAGAGATGATCAATGGTCGCTCCCACAGTGCTCAGGTAGAGACGATCAATGGTCGCTCCCACAGTGTCCAGGTAGAGACAATCTATGGTCGCTCTCAGCCTCGTGAGACGATCTATGGTCGCTCCGAGGGCGTGCAAAGGAGAGGGACGTCCCCACTGCCGGAGACTGAAGTCCAGGCTCTCTGTCCCAGAGTATCCCGGACAGGCCTCCCAGCCTCCCCTGGTCTCTGTTCTTGAAATGCTTGGCTTTAACAGACGCATATATGGTACTCCCGAAGAAACTCTCGGAGAATACCATAGTATCCCCGACAACAGGGCGAACCAGAAACAATGGAGTTCGCCCACGAGAATGCCGACACCCCCACTCGGACCCCACGGGGTAGCCGCCACTAGCCACCACCACTCCGGGCAACAACGACGCATGTCAGCCCGGGCCGTGTGCCCCTGTGACATTCAACCACCACGCCGCCGCCACCGTAGGCGAAAGACACTACCTTCGCGTGGCGGAATCACTGAGTTAGCTAGGGGTGGAGTCAGAAATAGTACTCCAGACAGCGCCCCTCTGGTAGAGACGATCTATGGTCGCTCCCACAGTGTTTCGGTAGAGACGATCAATGGTCGCTCCCACAGTGTCCAGGTAGAGATGATCAATGGTCGCTCCCTTAGGGTTCCGGTAGAGACGATCAATGGTCGCTCCCACAGTGTCCAGGTAGAGACGATCAATGGTCGCTCCCTTAGGGTTCCGGTTGAGATGATCAATGGTCGCTCCCACAGTGTCCAGGTACAGTAGAGATGATCAATGGTCGCTCCCACAGTGTCCAGGTACAGTAGAGATGATCAATGGTCGCTCCCTTAGTGTTCCGGTTGAGACGATCAATGGTCGCTCCCACAGTGTCCAGGTAGAGACGATCAATGGTCGCTCCCTTAGGGTTCCGGTTGAGACGAGCAATGGTCGCTCCCACAGTGTCCAGGTAGAGACGATCAATGGTCGCTCCCTTAGTGTTCCGGTTGAGACGATCAATGGTCGCTCCCACAGTGTTCAGGTAGAGACGATCAATGGTCGCTCCCTTAGTACTCCGGTCGAGACGATCAATGGTCGCTCCCACAGTGTTAGGGTAGAGACGATCAATGGTCGCTCCCCCAGTGTCCAGGTAGAGATGATCAATGGTCGCTCCCTTAGTCCTCCGGGTGAGACAATCAATGGTCGCTCCCACAGTGTTCGGGTAGAGACGATCGATGGTCACTCCCCCAGTGTCCAGGTAGAGAAGATCAATGGTCGCTCCCTTAGTGCTCCGGTCGAGACGATCAATGGTCACTCCCACAGTGTCCAGGTAGAGACGATCAATGGTCGCTCCCTTAGTGCTCCGGTCGAGATGATCAATGGTCGCTCCCCCAGTGTTCGGGTAAAGACGATCGATGGTCGCTCCCCCAGTGTCCAGGTAGAGACGATCAATGGTCGCTCCCTTAGTGCTCCGGTTGAGACGATCAATGGTCGCTCCCACAGTGTCCAGGTAGAGACGATCAATGGTCGCTCCCTTAGTGCTCCAGTCGAGACGATCAAGGGTCGCTCCCACAGTGTTCAGGTAGAGACGATCAATGGTCGCTCCCCCAGTGTCCAGGTAGAGGCGATCGATGGTCGCTCCCAGGGCGTAGTTAGGAGAGGGACGTCCCCACAACCGGAGACTGAACTCCAGGGGTCTCGTTCCAGAATATCCCGGACAGACCTCCCTGCTTCCCCCGGTCTCTGTTCCCTACGTTTGGCCCTCGAGCAGACACACCTGTCGGGCCCCAATGACAGTCGCTGCCGCAGCCCTCCCCTGACGGAGCCTCTGGTCGTGGGAGACCGCAGTCTGTCGCCTCTCTCGGCCCTCCCTAGGACACCCGGGTGAGACCTCACCACGCCCCCACGACGCCGGGACCTGACCCAGAGGTTCCTGGACCTATTCGGCCCCAGTCCTATGGGCCTTACGCCGGAGCCCAGTCCGGAAGCCACCGAGAGACCCGGACGCGAGAGGACGCCCTTGCGAGCCGCCCCGTGTCCTCTCGACTCGCCCCGCCTTGACGATGCCCTCAGTCCAACCGGATCACCAATGACGTGTCCTTGTTTCTTTCCATAAGAAAATACGGGTGACCCTGTGACAATCGTGAAGTAGGTTAAGTGTGACTCCCTCTCTCTTAGAATAAGTATTGTGCAGTGAATTTATGTAATATCTATTGGGGTAAATCTGAACACAATATCCAGTTGAAGGACGAGAATGTGGATTACGATCCAAAGTGAAAATACGAGCGAGTGTCACCCCGAATCTTTCTAAAGACATATCTCCAGAACCAGAAGGAAGACTAAAATATTATTGATGTTCTATTGGCTAGTCGCTAAGTAATATTGTGAAATAGTATTTCTGAGTATTCCGACTTTGTTACGCGTTGTGAAGTGAGAGTCTATATATCATACTTGGAAGATGTGTAATTAATAAGCCTGTGCCTACAGAAACATGTTCCCACTCTAAATATCAAGAAAGAGAGTATTAACGATATTCCCTCCCTCCGCACGCTACTCCTAAAAACCCTCTCCATTCCTCGCTCACGCTCTTAAAGCCAAAGTAAGAATCAGGGTTATTTGTCAAAGAATCTTCGCCAACAGAAAACACCTAAACTCCCTTGCTAATATCGGGCATCCTCCAATATTACCATAATTTTCTCCTCGCCGTTCTAAGTCACTCTCCGCGTCTCCCCTACCTCCTCCTAGTGGATCTCAAACCCTGGAACTTTGATGAATGGTTGCGGAGAGAACGGACGTGTGCTGAACTCTCCTCCAGATTCTAGGGCTGCCCCACCGGCAATAGTTTTGCACTTTCCCTGATTAAAGTTAGGTTAGCTAGCGTTCACATTCCTCCCTACCCTTACTAGAGATACAGTAGGTGTCTGTATCTGTTTACTGAGATTGCCTTTGCTTTCACATCTCTGGAGTGTACCCCCCACTGATCGCTCTGGGGTGTGAGTTATACACGGGCGCGTCCTCCCGAGAGTGGTTTGAGAGGGTAATCTCAGGCTAGGTGTGTCTTTCCCAGGTACCTTGTCCCTTGCTTGTTTTTCTCCTTCTTCCCACTTCCCCCTCACGGGGGAAGTGGTTGCTATGACGGACGTCCCTACTGCCTCCCCCCCTTTCAGGGGGGGAGGTGGTCCTGACGAAAGTAGGAACGACCGGACTGACCACCCCCAGACTGACGGACGCCAGACTCGAGCCCCACTTGATATTCCAGTAGCAAATGCGACCTACGTCACCATCCATGCGCTAGGTTCCACTCCCCTGTCCAGTCTCAATCCTTTCCTTATCAAGAAGGTGATTGACCACTGTGCGGAAGAAGTCGAACAAGTTAAAAAACTTGCTAATGGAGATCTCCTGGTCAAAACTGTAAACTCGGCACAGGTAAAGGATTTGTTGAAACTGCGCAAATTCCATTGTTACGATGTCGAAGCCAAAATCCCAGTCTCCATGAATTCTTGCAAGGGTGTTGTCACTTGCAGGGATCTCATGGTGATGAGCAAGGACGAGATCGTAAGTGAACTGGCGCAGCAAGATGTCATTGAGGCTAAATTCATAACTCGCTACTCGGAAGGCATAAGGACGAAGACAGCAACTATCATCTTGACATTTGCCAAATCTTCTCTTCCTAGTGATATCAAAGTTGGTTATGAAATTATTCACGTTCGGCCGTACATCCCTAACCCTTTGCGTTGCCTGAAATGCCAGCTGTATGGGCATGGTACAAAGACTTGTCGGGCTTCCCAGCCAGTGTGCGGCAAGTGTGCAAGCCAGGGTCATGATGCGGAAAGTTGCACATCAGAGACAGTACGTTGCTTTCACTGCAAGGGTACTCACTCCACTTCCTCTAGGGATTGTCCCAAGTGGAAGGAGGAGAAGGAAGTCTGCACAGTGAAGGCAACTGAGGGTATTTCCTACTACGAAGCTAGGAAAAAGGTTAAGGAGTTGCATGCAACTCCCACGCCGAATAGGTCCTATGCTTCGGCGGTAATATCCCGTCCTGTGATGTGCTCTGTCGAGACGCAGACTGACCCTGTCTTTCTCCCTCCTGCCACTCACAGTACATCTCCATCTCGACCTCCTGTCCGTTCCAACTCTCTCACTGACATCCCTAAAGCTTCAACTTACTCTCAGGCTGCTGCTGCCTCTCCATCAGTACGGCCTAAAACGAAGCCTGACAAGCCTACTAAAAATAACATGACCGCCCTCACGAAACAGTCACGTCCTCATGTCCTTCCGGTTCCTACTCCAGCGAGGGAGAGAAAGGTTAGCTCTTCCTCGGGGGAGGCTGGGAACCTAGTTATTGATGATAATATGGAGGTTTCCATCAACAAGCACCGGGATAGGTCCCCTGGTAGTCGCTCGCCTACTGGCGGGCGACAAAAAAAGACAAAGCACACTGGCCCCCAACGAAAATCTTAAACCGTTGCTTTCACTGTATTACAGTGGAATTGTAGAGGTATTGGGAATAAGTTACAAGATATAGCAATCTTGCTTTCTATACACAGGCCAGACGTTATTTGTTTACAGGAGACGCGCCTGGAGGATCATCCTGATCCTCCACAGTTCAAACACTACCACTCGTACAGAAGATATGAAGGTCACGGAGTTGCCATTTACACACACAAATCACACCCACAAACGGAAGTGATTCTAAATTCTACTCTGGAAGCTGTCGCGTGCAGAGTAAAATTTAATAACACGTATCTGTCTATTTGCTCTCTGTACTGTCCTCCACATGGCCCCATTGATAGTGATGCTTTAAATTCACTAGTGGAACATCTGCCTGGAAATAAGTTAGTGTTGGGCGATTTTAACGCCCATCACTATCAATGGGGTAGCTTGAGGATTGATGGTCGTGGGGAGCAAGTAGCCGACCTAATACTACAGTCCAACCTCTGTCTTCTGAACGATGGTAGAGCGACTCGTGTAGATGATCGTACTGGTAACTTTTCGGCCATTGACTTATCTTTGGCCTCCCCTGGTATACATCAAGATCTCTCATGGGACCCTTACGACGACTCCTTGGGAAGTGATCATTTACCCATCTGTCTTTCTTATACACGCGACATCATTTCGGACCCTCCCCCTCCAAAATTTAACTATAAGAAAGCAGATTGGGGATCCTTCTCAAGGATCGGCAATTTAGATATATCTGGGGAGACCATAGATGTTAAGGTCGAAAATATAACCCAATCCATATTACATGCAGCTGAGGCTGCTATTCCCAAGACTTCTACAGTTCATGCGAAGCATAGAGCACATTGGTGGACGCCGGGTTGCCGACAAGCATTAAGAAAACGCAATAGGAGATACAGGATTTTTGATAGTCAGCCCACTGAGAAAAATTTTATTGCATACAAACAGGCACGGGCTGAGGCAAGGACAATAATAAGAAGGGCCAAACGTGACTCCTGGCGGTCCTTTGTGTCCACGGTGACTCGTACAACACCATTACGTAAAGTCTGGTCCACCATAAGAATATTAAATAATAAAGGCCCATATCTTCCAATCACCACCCTTCAGGTGAATAATAACATCAATGACGAGCCCGTGGACGTTGCTAACATCCTCGCCAGGAGTTTTTCTCATGTAAGTAGCTCAGCCAATTATGACCCGCGTTTCCAACATCATAAACGCACGGAGAGCTACAGATATTAGACTTTGCCACAGAAGACGTAAACTCCCCGTACAACCAAGAGTTTACGCTAGATGAACTGCTCCTTGCCCTTAAATCCTGTAAAGACACCAGCCCTGGACCAGACACCATCACGTACGGTATGATCCAGCATCTTAATCAGGACAACCTGATTAAGATGTTAGCATTGTACAATGAGATTTGGGCGTCTCGAACGTTCCCAAACTCATGGCACTTTGCGCACGTCATACCGATACCCAAAGAGGCTGTTCGTCTTATGAATCCCACTTCATTTCGTCCTATTGTGTTGACTTCTTGTCTATGTAAGGTCATGGAACGTATGGTTAACAATAGGCTTCTTTTTGTTTTAGAGTCGAAGAATTTGTTAAATGATCAACAATGTGGCTTCCGTAAATACAGAAGTTCACTAGATCATTTAATGAATTTGGAGCATTTTATTGCAGAGGCATTTGCCAATAAAGAATTCATGATAGGGGTGTTCCTGGACATCCATAAAGCCTATGACATGACCTGGCGACACGGTATATTAATGAAGCTCTATGCTTATGGTTTAAGAGGAAATTTGCCTGTTTTTATTTCAAATTTCTTAAGGGACAGAACTTTCTCTGTCAAATTGCCCCGTAACGTAACATCGGATATATTTATCCAGGAAAACGGGGTGCCACAGGGAAGTGTGCTTAGTCCTACTTTATTTAGTATTATGATCAATGATATTCTGTCATCAGCTCCCATCCCGAGGAATCTTAAATACTCACTCTACGCTGACGATTGTGCAATATGGCACTCTTCCCGTAACGCACAATTTTCGGCTGGGCGGATTCAAGCAGCCCTTGACTCCGTCCACCAATGGGCCTTGCAGTGGGGATTTAAGTTTTCCGTACGTAAGTGTGCCGCTATAGTTTTCACTAATCGTAACGTACCTAATTTGTGCTTAACTTTGGATAATCAGGCGGTACCTTTTCAAAATTCTGTAAAATTTTTAGGAATACATTTTGATCGTAGAATGAATTTTAAACTTCACGTTAATACTTTGCTTGCTCGTTGTGATAAACCGTTAAATGTCCTCAAGTACCTAGCGGGTACTACCTGGGGTGCCGACAGAAAATCTTTATTAATGGTGTATAAGTCCCTTATTCGATCGAAGCTAGACTATGGCGCACAGGTGTATGGCTCGGCATCTGATGCCACGCTGAAAGGATTGGATGTGTTACAGAATAAATGCTTGCGAATGTGTCTTGGAGCTGTCCGGTGTACCCGTGTGGCTCGTATGGAAGTGGAGGCGAATGTGCCTCCCCTCCGTATTCGCCGTGACCACCTGGCCTTGTCCTACGGCATAAGGACATTAAGGAAAAGTAATATCGGCAATGTGGCCTGTACCCCCCTGCGTCAATACCACCACCTTCTGCGGGGGGTGCGTCGGCCACTTGCCGCTTGCCTCCACTTACTGACTCAGGAGCTTGATGTGGACCCCAGTGACTGTGACAAGTTGGTGCTGAAAAATATAGCGCCTTGGGAGCCACCCGGCTTTACAGTCGATGTTACATGGCTCCCAGCACCAAAGGCCAAGGCGCCGGAGGCGGAGGTCCACCACTTGTTTCGTAACATCATTGTTCGTCACTTGGGGTCCCATCAATTGTACACCGACGGCTCCAAGTCGAGTGAATGTGTGGGTGCAAGTGTGTGGTCGACTGAATGTGCCCTCAGGTATCGGTTGCCGACTCATACATCTGTGTTTACTTCAGAACTTTTTGCTATTGACAAAGCCATAGACTATGCTCTTAATTCTAGACATGACTCATTTGTCATATTTTCAGATTCAAAATCAGCCCTTCAGGCAATTGCATCTTGCACTACGGACTCTCATGAGATCCAGGGCCGCATCGTTAATAAGTTGCATTCATGCAACAAGTCATTCACGCTGATCTGGGTGCCTGGTCATTGTCGTATCTACGGGACGTTCCTCGTGATCTACGGTCGAGTCTATCTCTCGGAAAGAAATCAATAAATCTTCCGTGGCAAGGTCAGTGGACCAGACTAAATATTCCAACTTGTAAGCCGTACCTGGGCGACTGGGACACTGCCAACCGTCCCAGTCGCCTAGAAGAAAAAGTGTTGGCACGGTTACGGCTTAATGCCACCATTGTAACCCACATAAAACCATATATGGAAAGACGCTTCCCACCGCACTGTGACATCTGTAATGCGGTGTTATCTATTAGTCATATCATCCTGCGCTGTCGGCGATTTATTCGTGAACGCGCTTCACTTATAAATTACTGCGGCGCAGTAGACGTCCCCTTCACCCTTTCCACCATCCTGGGTGATGGGGACATTGTTATGACTGATAAATTGATGGCTTTCTTGAGAGAGACCGGACTGATCAGAGTGATGTGACTTTTTTACTGCGTGGTTATGGTTTTTATGAACAGTAAATATGTATATATTGTAATATTAATTAGGGTTGACAGTTGACATATTTTAAATAGTTTCTCCTCCCACCGATCTATTTCTAATATAGATGTCCCCAACATTAAGCCAAGTTCCTCGCCTGACAGTCACCAGATGATGAGTGCAAGTGTGCAATATAGGAAGGTATTGGGCACTTGCAGTCGATGGTGGTCTGCTGGGCGAGGTTCTTCACTTTTTGTACAAATTATGTAAATATATTATATTATCTTGCTTAAGTTATTCTAATTAGGGACGACAGCTGACGTATATGGAAATGTTCCTGACTCGTCTGGTTCCCTTTCATATATTGATGTCCCCTATATTAGGTTGTGCCTCGACTGACAGTCACCAGGTGATGAGTGCAGGTATGTAATGTAGAAAGGCATTACATATCTGCAGTCGATGATGTTCTGTTAGTCGAGGTATTTTTACCATTAGTGTAGGTCTAGCTATTTGTCTCTGTAGGATTTAGTATAGGTTAGCGATTTGTCTGTTAGGTGATTAGTTTTAGGGTCTTTAGATTAGTGTTCCTTTATAATATAAGGTATAAAAAATAAAAAACCAAGAAAAAATTAAAGAAATAAAAATACAAAAAAAATAAAAATAAAAATAAATAAGATTAAAATTATTATATATATATATATATATATATATATATATATATATATATATATATATATGTACGTTTGCATGAAAGTGTGTCTGTATGTATGCATGGAAGTGTGTGTGTGTATGTATGTATATATATATATATGTTTGTGTATATATGTATATATGTTTAAATATATATATATATATATATATATATATATATATATATATACACGGCCTTAATAACCAGGGGCTTCGGCCCCAATGGTTGATAGGCCGGGAAAAAAAAAAAAAAAAAAAACTCCCCCCCTTCCCCCCTTACGCGCTCCGCGTGCACCTGTATTCACTGCACTCTTAGTACTAAGATTTGTTGTATTGTCATTAGTATCTAGAAAGCCAGTATCCTGTGAGATACACATATCTTAGATAAGGTTTTTGTATTGCTCTATATTGTGTTGTAATATCTGCTGAAGTGTCCTGTGTCTGACTGTGGTAATATACGTGTATGGTGTTGCCGAAGGTTTTTATGTCCTGCCTCTCTTTATTGCACTAGCTCCGGTCTCGAAAGAGGACCCCGCTCCACGTTGGGTGAAATAGGTACGAGAAGTCGAGCCTAATTCTACCCAGCATTACAGTTCTCTACGCCTGGCTCTAGAGCAGACGCACCTGACGGACCCCAGTGAAAGTCGCTGCCGCAGTCCTCCCCTGACGGCGCCACTAGACGTTGGAGACCGCAGCCCACCGTCTCTCTCGATCGGTTCTCCCCAGAACACCCGGGCGAGACCTCTCCACGCCCCCACGACGCCAGGACCTGTCACAGAGGTTCCTGGAGCTGTTCGGCCCCAGTCCCGAGGGCCACACGCCGGAGCCAAGTCCGGGAGCCCAGGACACGAGAGGACGCCCTTGCGAGCCGCCCCGTGCCCTCTCGGCACGCCCCGCATTGCCGGTGCCCCTAGCTCAGTCGGATCACCGATGTCATGTTCCTGTCCATCTCCCTGATGAATACGAGTGATAATGTAACATGAGTGATTTAGGTTAAGTGTGACTCTCCCCTAGAGTGAGTATTGGGCAGTGAATTCATGTAGTGCATATCGGGGTAAATCAGATCACAGTGAGAAGTTAAAGGGCGAGAACGTGGACTAAGATCTGAATGACTATACGTGCGAGTGCCATCCCTGTTATATAATTAATAAGCCTATGCCTTTAAAGACATACCCCCATTGCTGTGAAGGAATATTGTGAAAAGAAGTGTTAATAGTATTCTATCTTTCCCCACGCTGTGAAACGAGATCCATTGACTAGCTGTGAAGGAGTATTGTGAAAAGAATTATTAATTGTATTCTATCTTTCCCCACGCTGTGAAACGAGATCTATGGACTATACCCGTGAGGACATCTCTGTTATATAATTAATAGCCTGTGCCTATAAAGTCATACTCCCATTACGGTGAAGGAATATCGTGAGAGGAAATATTAACAGTATTCTCTCCTTCCCCACGCTACCCATAAAATCTTATTTACTACTCGCTCTCGCTCCTAAATCTCAAGTAAGTGTAAATCAAGGACCAGTGCTATTTACCAAAGTATCTTGGCTAGTGGAAACCATATAAACTTCACGGCTAATATCTGCCGCCTTCCAGTATTATCATAACTTTCTCCTAGCCGTTCTAAGTCACTCCCCGCACCTCCCCTATCTCATCCTACTGAGTCACAACTACCCCCCCGCGCCCCGCGCGCACCTATATTTACTGCACTCTTGATACACTAGGTTTGTTGTGTTGTCATTAGTATCAGAAAAGCAAGTATCCTGCGAGATACACATATCCTAGATAAGGTTTTATATTGCTCTATATTGTGTTGTAATATCTGCTGATTTGTCCTGTGTCTGACTGTGGTAATATACGTGTAAAGGTTGTTGCCGAGAGTTTTTTTGTGTCCTGCCTCTCTTTATTGCACTAGCTCCGGTCTCGAAAGAGACCCCGCTCCACGTTGGGTGAAATAAGAACGAGAAGTCGAGCCTAATTTCACCTAGAATTACACTGGTGGCTAGCGGTGGTTCTATACCCGGGCGTAGAAGAGAGGTAAGCAGGAAATATTTGGCAAAATGGCAACTAAACCGCACGTTCAGTTACCCAAGTTTGACCTCGACCAGTATGATATACACACATATCTGGCAATAATTAAACCCTTACTGGATATTGGCTTTGAAAATTACCAACAAAAAATTGCAGTCACACTACCACTGTTGGGTAAAAAGGCGGCGATCATAGCGCCGAAAATCGTCCCAGAACTTACCTGGCAGAACTTTACAAAGTTCACTGTACAAGCCATCACCCCATCATTGGGGAAAGTAGTGGCTCTATCCAAATTGGATAGCTTTTCATTCGGCGGGGATTTAGATAATACCCTGATACAGGCAAGACGCCTGGTTACTGCTGCCTACCCGGAGGCAGATGATGAAACCCGGTGAAATGCGTGGCTTTGACAGTACTCCCGAGGAAACTCCCGGAGAATACCATAGTATCTGAAATGCGTGGCTTTGACCGATACAATACTCCGGAATATTCCGGAGAATACCGCAGTATCCCCGACATCGAGGCGGATCAGGAGCAGTGGAGTTCGCCCTCAAGAATGCCGACACCCCCACTCGGACCCCCCGGGGTAGCCGCCGCCAGCCACCACCACTCCGGGCAACAACGGCGTACGTCAGCCCGGGCCGTGCGCCCTTGTGACACTCAACCACCACGCCGCCGCCACCGTAGGCGAAAGACACTACCTTCGTGTGGCGGAATCACCGAGTTAGCTAGGGGTGGAGTCAGAAACTATACCCCAGGCAGCGCCCCTAAGGTAGAGACGATCTATGGTCGCTCCCATCAAAACCCGGTAGAGACGATCTATGGTCGCTCCCATCAAAACCCGGTAGAGACGATCTATGGTCGCTCCCATAAAGCTCAGGTAGAGACGATCAACGGTCGCTCCCTCAGCACTCCGGTAGAGACGATCAATGGTCACTCCCATAAAAACAAGGTAGAGACAATCTATGGTCGCTCCCATAAAAATCAGGTAGAGACGATCAATGGTCGCTCCCTGAAAGCTCAGGTAGAGACGATCAACGGTCGCTCCCTC
Source organism: Coenobita brevimanus (assembly GCF_032717465.1). Classification (NCBI taxonomy): domain Eukaryota; kingdom Metazoa; phylum Arthropoda; class Malacostraca; order Decapoda; family Coenobitidae; genus Coenobita; species Coenobita brevimanus. Next base: position 33,541,442 of record NC_137024.1, read on the forward strand.
AGCACTCCGGTAGAGACGATCGATGGTCGCTCCCAGGGTATAGTAAGGAGAAAGACGTCTCCACGACCGGAGGTTCAACTCCAGGGGCCTCACTCCGGGAATTCTCAGAGAGACCTCCCTGTTTCCCCCGGCCTCTGTTCCCTACGCGAGGCCCTTGAGAAGACCCACCTGTCAGGCCCCCGTGACAGCCGCTGCCGCAGTCCTCCCCTGTCGGCGCCCCTGCTCATAGGAGACCGAAGTCCGTCGCCTCTTCCGGCCCGCCCCAGGACACCCGGGCGAGACCTCACCACGCCCCCGTGACGCCGGGACCTGACCCAGAGGTTCCTAGACCTCTTCGGCCCCAGTCCCAAGGGCCTTACACCGGAGCCCAGTCCGGAAACCCCCGGACGTGAGAGGACGCCCTAGCGAGTCGCCCCGTGCCCTCCCGGCTCGCCCCACCCTGACGACGCCCTCAGTCCGACCGGATCATCAATGATGTGACCGTGTTTCTCTCCACGAGAAATACGAGTGATCCTGTAATAATCGTGAAGTAGGTTAAGTGTGACTCCTTTCCTCTTAGAATAAGACTGGTGCAGTAATTTCATGTAATCTCCATTGGGGTAAACCAGGACATAATACCCCGTTAAAGGGCGAGAATGTGGGTAGAGACCTCAAGTGAAAATACGTGCGAGTGTCATCCCAAAGTTTTCTAAGGACATCTCTCTAGAGCCCGAAGAAAGACTAACACATTATTGGAGTGCTATTGGCTAAGCTCTGAGTAATATAGTGGAATAGAATTTACGTGGGTACCGACTTTGTTACGCGTTGGGAAGTGAGAGTCTACATAACATATCGGGGAGATGTGTAATGCATAAGTTGTGCCGACAGAAACCTAGTGTCACCAAAACAACAAGGACAGCGAGTAATAACTATATTCCCCTGCTCCGCACGCTATCCCTAAAAACTCTCTCCATTCCTCACTCCCGCTCTTAAAGTCCCAATAAGAACCAGAGTTAATTGTCAAAGAATTTTTGCCAACAGAAAACACCTAAACTCCCTTGCTAATATCGGGCCTCCTTAAATATTACCATAACTTCCCCCTCGCCGTTCTAAGTCACTCTCCGTGTCTCCCTACCCCCCCTCCTGGTAGATCACAACCCCCCCCCTTCTCCCCTCATGCGCTCCACGCGCACGGGTATTTACTGCACTCCTAGTACTAAGATTTGGTGTATTGTCATTAATATCTAGGAAGCTAGTATCCTGCGAGATACACAATATTTTAGATAAGGTTTTTGTATTGCTCTATATTGTGATGTAATGTCTACTGAAATGTCCTGTGTCTGACTGAAGTAATACACGTGTATGGTGTTGCCGAAGGTTTTTATGTCCTACCTCTCTTCATTGCACTAGCTCCGGTCTCGAAAGAGGACCCCGCTCCATGTTGAGTTGAATTGGGACGAGAAGTCGAGCCAAATTCTACTCAGCATTACCGACGATAGGGCGAACCAGGAACAACAGAGTTTGCCCACAAGTATGCCGACACCCCCACTCGGACCCAACGGGGTGGTGAAATGCGTGGCTTTGACAGTACTCCCAAGGAAACTCCCGGAGAATACCATAGTATCCCCGACGATAGGGCGAACCAGGAACAACAGAGTTCGCCCACAAGTATGCCGACACCCCACGGGGCAGCCGCCACCAGCCACCACCACTCCGGGCAACAACGATGCATATCAGCCCGGGCCGTGCGCCCCTGTGACATACAGCCACCACGCCGCCGCCACCGTAGGCGAAAGACACTACCTTCGCGTGGCGGAATCACTGAGCTAGCTAGGGGTGGAGTCAGAAACAGTACTCCAGACAGCGCCCCTCTGGTAGAGACGATCTATGGTCGCTCCCACAGTGTTTCGGTAGAGACGATCAATGGTCGCTCCCGTAGTGTTCAGGTTGAGATGATCAATGGTCGCTCCCTTAGTGTTCCGGTCGAGACAATCAATAGTCGCTCCCACAGTGTCCAGGTAGAGACGATCAATGGTCGCTCCCTTAGTGTTCCGGTCGAGACGATCAATGGTCGCTCCCGTAGTGTTCAGGTTGAGACGATCAATGGTCGCTCCCTTAGTGTTCCGGTCGAGACGATCAATGGTCGCTCCCTTAGTGTTCCGGTCGAGACGATCAATGGTCGCTCCCTTAGTGTTCCGGTCGAGACGATCAATGGTCGCTCCCACAGTGTCCAGGTAGAGACGATCAATGGTCGCTCCCTTAGTGCTCCGGTCGAGACGATCAATGGTCACTCCCACAGTGTCCAAGTAGAGACGATCAATGGTCGCTCCCTTAGTGCTCCGGTCAAAACGATCAATGGTCGCTCCCACAGTGTCCAGGTAGAGACGATCAATGGTCGCTCCCTTAGTGTTCCGGTCGAGATGATCAATGGTCGCTCCCACAGTGTTCGGGTAGAGACGATCAATGGTCGCTCCCCCAATGTCCAGGTAGAGACGATCTATGGTCGCTCCCAGGGCGTAGCTAGGAGAGGGACGTCTCCACAACCGGAGATTGAACTCCAGGTGTCCTGTCCCAGAACATCCTGGACAGACCTCCCTGCCTCCCCCGGTCACTGTTCTTTACGCCTTGCCCTAGAGCAGACACACCTGTCGGGCCCCAGTGACAGTCACTGCCGCAGTCCTCCCCTGACGGCGCCTCTGGATGTGGGAGACCGCAGCCCGTCACCTCTCTCGGCCCTCCCTAGGACACCCGGGCGAGACCTCGCCACGCCCCCACGACGCTGGGACCTGACCCAGAGGTTTCGGGACCTATTTGGCCCCAGTCCCAAGGGCCTTACACCGGAGCCCAGTCCGGAAGCCACCGAGAGTCCCGGACACGAGAGGATGCCCTTGCGAGCTGCCCCGTGTCCTCTCAGTTCGCCCTGTCTTGACGGCGCCCCTAACTCAGCCGAATCACCAATGTCGTGCCCCCGTCTCCTATCTTAAGAGAATACGGGTGATAATGTAATAATAGTGGTATAGGTTAAGTGTGACTCTCTCCTAGAACCAGTATTGTGCAGTGAATCTATGTGATGTATATCGGGGTAAAACAGATCACAATGAGAAGTTAGAGGTCGAGAATGTGGACTAAGATCTGAGTGAATATATGTGCGAGTGGCACCCCGGATATCTGTAAAGACATATCCCCATTGCTGAAAGAAAGACTGTGAGGAAGAAGTGTCATCTAGCCACTAAGTAATATTGTGAAAGTAGTATTAAGAGTATTCCGCCCTTGTTCCGCGTTGTGAAGCGAGATTCTATGGACCATACCTGGAAGACCTCTCTGACAGATGTGTAATTAATAAGCCTGTGCCTAAAGAGACATGTTCCCACTCTAACGAGGAAATATCAAGAAAGGAAGTATTAATAATATTCCCTCTGCACGCTACCCCTAAAAACCCTCTCTATTACTCGCTCACGCTCTTAAAGGCAAATCAAGAATCAGAGTTATTTGCCAAAGTACCTTCACTAACAGAAACCATATAAACTCCCCTGCTAATACCGGGCATCTTCCAATATTACCATAACTTTCTCCTCGCCGTTTTAAGTCACTCTCCGCGACTCCCCTATCTCCTCCTAGTGAATCACAACCCCCTCCTCCGCGCTCTGCGCGCACCTGTATTTACTGCACTCCTAATGCACTAGGATTGTTGTGTTGTCATTAGTATCTAGAAAGCAAGTTGAAATGCGTGGCTTTAACAGACGCATTTACAGTACTCCCGAAGGAACTCCCGGAGAATACTGTAGTATCCCCGACGACAGGGCGACCAAGGAACAACAGAGTTCGCCCACAAGTATGCCGACACCCCCACTTGGACCCCACAGGGTAGCCGCCACCAGCCACCACCACTCCGGGCAACAACGACGCATGTCAGCCCGGGCCGTGCGCCCCTGTGACATTCAGCCACCACGCCGCCGCCACCGTAGGCGAAAGACACTACCTTCGCGTGGCGGAATCACTGAGTTAGCTAGGGGTGGAGTCAGAAACAGTACTCCAGACAGCGCCCCTCTGGTAGAGACGATCTATGGTCGCTCCCACAGTGTTTCGGTAGAGACGATCAATGGTCGCTCCCGTAGTGTTCAGGTTGAGACGATCAATGGTCGCTCCCTTAGTGTTCCGGTCGAGACGATCAATGGTCGCTCCCACAGTGTCCAGGTAGAGACGATCAATGGTCGCTCCCTTAGTGTTCCGGTCGAGACGATCAATGGTCACTCCCACAGTGTCCAGGTAGGGACGATCAATGGTCACTCCCTTAGTGTTCCGGTCGAGACGATCAATGGTCGCTCCCACAGTGTCCAGGTAGAGACGATCAATGGTCGCTCCCTTAGTGTTCCGGTCGAGATGATCAATGGTCGCTCCCACAGTGTCCAGGTAGAGACGATCAATGGTCGCTCCCTTAGTGTTCCAGTTGAGACGATCAATGGTCGCTCCCACAGTGTCCAGGTAGAGACGATCAATGGTCGCTCCCTTAGTTCTCCGGTCGAGACGATCAATGGTCGCTCCCACAGTGTCCAGGTAGAGACCATCAATGGTCGCTCCCTTACTGCTCCGGTCGAGACGATCAATGGTCGCTCCCACAGTGTCCAGGTAGAGACGATCAATGGTCGCTCCCTTAGTGCTCCGGTCGAGACGATCAATGGTCGCTCCCACAGTGTCCAGGTAGAGACGATCAATGGTCGCTCCCTTAGTGTTCCGGTCGAGACGATCAATAGTCGCTCCCACAGTGTTCGGGTAGAGACGATCAATGGTCGCTCCCCCAGTGTCTAGGTAGAGACGATCTATGGTCGCTCCCAGGGCGTAGCTAGGAGAGGGACGTCTCCACAACCGGAGACTGAACTCCAGGTGTCCTGTTCCAGAACATCCCGGACAGACCTCCCTGCCTCCCCCGGTCTCTGTTCTTTACGCCTGGCCCTAGAGCAGACACACCTGTCGGGCCCCAGTGACAGTCGCTGCCGCAGTCCTCCTGACCCAGAGGTTCCTGGACCTATTCGGCCCCAGTCCTACGGGCCTTACGCCGGAGCCCAGTCCGGAAGCCACCGGGAGACCCGGACGCGAGAGGACGCCCTTGCGAGCCGCCCCGTGCCCTCTCGGCTCGCCCCGTCTTGACGGTGCCCCCAGTCCAGCCGGATCACCGATGTCATGCCCCTGTTTTCTTCCATGAGAAAATACGGGTGATAATGTAATGATAGTGAATTAGGTTAAGTGTGATTCCCTCTCTCCTAGAATTAGTATTGTGCAGTGAATTTATGTAATGTATATCGGGGTAAATCAGATCACAATGAGAAGTTAGAGGTCGAGAATGTGGACTAAGATCTGAGCGAAAATACGTGCGAGTGTCGCCCCGGATATTCATAAAGACATATCCCCATTGTTGGAAGAAAGACTGTGAGGAAGAAATATCATTAGTGTTCTATTGGCTAGCCGCGAAGTAATATTGTGAAGTAGTATTACGAATATTCCGACCTTGTTACGCGTTGTGAAGCGAGATTCTATATACCATACCTGGAAGACCTCTCTGACAGATGTGTAATTAATAAGCCTGTGCCTAACGAGACATGTTCCCACTCTAAAGAGGAAATATCAAGAAAGGAAGTATTAATGATATTCCCTCCCTCTGCACGCTACCCCTAAAAACCCTCTCCATTACTCGCTCACGCTCTTAACGCCAAATCAAGAATCAGAGTTATTTGCCAAAGTACCTTCGCTAACAGAAACCATATAAACTCCCCTGCTAATATCGGGCATCTTCCAATATTACCATAACTTTCTCCTCGCCGTTTTAAGTCACTCTCCGCGCCTCCCCTATCTCCTCCTAGTGAATCACAAACCCTCCCTCCTCCCCCACCTCCGCGCTCTGCGCGCACCTGTATTTACTGAACTCCTAATACACTAGGATTTGTTGTGTTGTCATTAGTATCTAGGAAGCAAGCATCCTGCGAGATACACATATCTTAGATAAGGTTTTATATTGCTCAATATTGTGTTGTAATATCTGCTGAAATGTCCTGTGTCTGACTGTGGTAATATATGTGTATGGTGTTGCCGAAAGTTTTTATGTCCTGCCTCTCTTTATTGCACTAGCTCCGGTCTCGAAAGAGGACCCCGCTCCACGTTGGGTGAAATAGGTACGAGAAGTCGAGCCTAATTCTACCCAGCATTACACAAGTATCCTGCGAGATACACATATCTTAGATAAGGTTTTATATTGCTCTATATTGTGTTGTAATCTCTGCTGAATTGTCCTGTGTCTGATTGTGGTAATAGATGTGTATGGTGTTGCCGAGAGTTTTTATGTCCTGCCTCTCTGTATTGCACTAGCTCCGGTCTCGAAAGAGGACCCCGCTCCACGTTGGGTGAAATAGGAACGAGAAGTCGAGCCTAATTCTACCCAGCATTACACCCGGGATCAGCATACATTTAATACTCTGCTCAGAGTACTCCCAAGTGTTGTAAGACAACACTTCACTATCCATGATCCAACAGGAGACATGGATAGAGATATCAGTTAAATGAGGCGCCTTTTAGCCGTCCATGCCACCCCTCAACGCATCGGCGAAATAAATCAATTCCCTGTTGACCTCATCACCATCAACCCGTGGGAATTTTCTCCGTGCTACCACGGATGTCCGATCCACGACATCCGTGAGCAGCTAGAAGTTGCCCAGTGCAGCCAAATGACACGAGGGCGCTTACAAACCACCCCACCATACGCAAATTCCCCTAAGCCCCAGGGGAAGAAAATACAAAAAGGGAAAAACAAAAAGCGTCCCCCCACTGCCCCCGCATCCCATCGTAATGGCGGGGGCCACCTCACCTCTCCCCCAGTTTACGACAGGGGAGAATGTTATCTTTCCTTTTCCTCCCCTCTCACTATCTCTTCTGTTCTACCTTCCCCTATTCCTGCCCCTAGTTCTAACCTTCCCACCCCACACACCACTATACTCCCGCAACACAAAACCGGCCTCCCTCTTCACAGGCCTCCTAGGACCCTCTCCACATCTTCCCCTAACCTACTTCCTAAAACCACCTCCCCCCGTCTACTGCCTTCCACCTCCCACCCCACGCCACCCACCACCATCACTTCACCACCGTTCGCTTTCCCCGCCCACACGGTTAACTCATTCACCTTCCCTATCACACCCTCCTCCTCATCCCCGAGCATTCAAACAACCCCGCGAGGCCGCATCTCCCCACCACCACCTTCTCTCTCTCCCCCTACACTTCACCCCACCTTTCCTCGGCTCCGACGGCACACACCACCTGCCACATCCCACTCCGCAGCCCCTGCCAGGCCACCACGGTTTCAGCACCGCACACCGTCCGCCATCGCCCCCACACCCGCACCATCCCCTAGCTTCGTACCCACCGCCCACCTCACACCACTAGCACAGAGCCCTGCTACCGCCCAGACCACTCCACCACCAAACACCGGGATGGCACCAGAAGATCGCACTCCCTCCTCGCCACCTACCCCCCAAGCCAACTCTCCTGCCACCTCACCACCACTACCGACCTCACACCCCCAACCCCCCCCCTGCTCCCGCACCGCCTGTCACTTCCACATACTAGTGCGATGTTTCCTCCTCGCCATCCCCCTCCACCTCCCCTACCACCTCAGCCTCCACCGCCTCCACCACCCCCTGCACCTCACCTGACATCTCACCCGCCACGCCTCGCTCACCCTCACCCCTTCCCTCCGCCGCCTCACCCTTTCCACCCAAGCCCACGTGCCCCGCCCACTCCGCCACCCCCGCAGGACAACCCACTACCACTGCCCTCTCCCCTCCACACCTACGCACGCCCACTCCGACGTTCTCACCTTCTCCCGCGCCCCCAACGCACGCAACGGCCCGTGCTAACCGACCCCGCTCACCCCGCATGCCTACTTCCCCACCCACACCCACCCTCAGAACCACCACCACCATCCCCTCTGGCCGACTCTCATGCCCACCCACCCGATACACACACACACCGTCAAGCTACATCAGGCCCACTTCCCCTCTACCTGTACTCCCCAGAGACTCAACGCCGCATTACCACGACATAAAACCCGGCCCTTACCCACAGTATCCAGCATTCAGCCCCCAACCACACCGACAGCCACACCAAGCAACATGAGAGTGAAGCGGGCCGTATGGGCACCTACTCTTAGCAGGAATCACCGACTCCGCGGGCCACACCACCTGCTAAACCTCCTCCAGTCTACCACCGCCACCTCCACACTCTTCCTCACCTACGACCCAACACAAGAGGAGAATTCCTACACTGTCGCCTGGCAGACTACACTGCGACACCTCCAGCCCATCTACACCACCCCAACACACTAGCGTTCCACCTCCAGCCACGGGGACGTGACCTTTTACAGGGGGAGGGTGGTAAAATACGTGGCTTGAACAGTGCCCCCGAAGAATACCGTAGTATCCCCAACGACAGGGCAAACCAAGAACAACATAGTTTGCCCGCAAACATGCCAACACCCCCACACGGACCCCACGGGGTAGCCGCCACCAGCCACCACCACTCTGGGCAACAGCGACGCATGTCAGCCCAGGCCGTGCGCCCCTGTGACATGCAGCCACCATGCCGCCGCCACCGTAGGAGAAGGACACTACCTTCGCGTGGCGGAATTGCTGAGCTAGCTAGGGGCGGAGTTAGAACTCAAACTCCAGATGGCGCCTCTCTGGTAGAGACGATCTATGGTCGCTCCCAAAGTGTTTCGGTAGAGACGATCCATGGTCGCTCCCACAGTGTTCCGGTAGAGACGATCAATGGTCGCTCCCAAAGTGTTCAGGTAGAGACGATCAATGGTCGCTCCCACAGTGTTCAGGTAGAGACGATCAATGGTCGCTCCCAAAGTGTTCTGGTAGAGACGATCAATGGTCGCTCCCAAAGTGTTCAGGTAGAGACGATCAATGGTCGCTCCCACAGTGTTCAGGTAGAGACGATCAATGGTCGCTCCCACAGTGCTCAGGTAGAGACAATCAATGGTCGCTCCCACAGTGTCCAGGTAGAGACTATCAATGGTCACTCCCACAGTGCTCAGGTAGAGATGATCAATGGTCACTCTCACAGTGTCCAGGTAGAGACGATCAATGGTCGCTCCCCCAGTGTTCAGGTAGAGACGATCAATGGTCGCTCCCACAGTGCTCAGGTAGAGACGATCAATGGTCGCTCCCACAGTGTCCAGGTAGAGACGATCAATGGTCGCTCCCACAGTGCTCAGGTAGAGATGATCAATGGTCGCTCCCACAGTGTCCAGGTAGAGACGATCTATGGTCGCTCCCAGCCTCGTGAGACGATCTATGGTCGCTCCGAGGGCGTGCGAAGGAGAGGGATGTCCCCACGGCTGGAGACTGAAGTCCAGGCTCTCTGTCCCAGAGTATCCCGGACAGGCCTCCCAGCCTCCCCTGGTCTCTGTTCTCTACGCCTGGCTCTAGAGCAGACGCACCTGACGGACCCCAGTGAAAGTCGCTGCCGCAGTCCTCCCCTGATGGCGCCCCTAGACGTTGGAGACCGCAGCCCACCGTCTCTCTCGGTTCTCCCCAGAACACCCGGGCGAGACCTCTCCACGCCCCCACGACGCCGGGACCTGTCACAGAGGTTCCTGGAGCTGTTCGGCCCCAGTCCCGAGGGCCACACGCCGGAGCCAAGTCCGGGAGCCACAGGGAGCCCAGGACACGAGAGGACGCCCTTGCGAGCCACCCTGTGCCCTCTCGGCACGCCCCGCATTGACGGTGCCCCTAGCTCAGTCGGATCACCGATGTCATGTTCCTGTCCATCTCCCTGATGAATACGAGTGATAATGTAACATGAGTGATTTAGGTTAAGTGTGACTCTCCCCTAGAGTGAGTATTGGGCAGTGAATTCATGTAGTGCATATCGGGGTAAATCAGATCACAGTGAGAAGTTAAAGGGCGAGAACGTGGACTAAGATCTGAATGACTATACGTGCGAGTGCCATCCGTTATATAATTAATAAGCCTATGCCTTTAAAGACATACCCCCATTGCTATGAAGGAATATTGTGAAAAGAAGTGTTAATAGTATTCTATCTTTCCCCACGCTGTGAAACGAGATCTATTGACTAGCTGTGAAGGAGTATTGTGAAAAGAAGTATTAATAGTATTCTATCTTTCCCCACGCTGTGAAACGAGATCTATGGACAATACCCGTGAGGACATCTCTGTTATATAATTAATAGCCTGTGCCTATAAAGTCATACTCCCATTACGGTGAAGGAATATCGTGAGAGGAAATATTAACAGTATTCTCTCCTTCCCCACGCTACCCATAAAATCTTATTTACTACTCGCTCTCGCTCCAAAATCTCAAGTAAGTGTAAATCAAGGACCAGTGCTATTTACCAAAGTATCTTGGCTAGTGGAAACCATATGAACTTCACGGCTAATATCTGCCGCCTTCCAGTATTATCATAACTTTCTCCTAGCCGTTCTAAGTCACTCCCCGCACCTCCCCTATCTCCTACTGAGTCACAACTACCCCCCCGCGCCCCGCGCGCACCTATATTTACTGCACTCCTGATACACTACGATTGTTGTGTTGTCATTAGTATCAGAAAAGCAAGTATCCTGCGAGATACACATATCCTAGATAAGGTTTTATATTGCTCTATATTGTGTTGTAATATCTGCTGATTTGTCCTGTGTCTGACTGTGGTAATATACGTGTAAAGGTTGTTGCCGAGAGTTTTTTTGTGTCCTGCCTCTCTTTATTGCACTAGCTCCGGTCTCGAAAGAGGACCCTGCTCCACGTTGGGTGAAATAAGAACGAGAAGTCGAGCCTAATTTCACCTAGCATTACAAGGGGTAAGGCAGCTAGTGGCCGTCCCTCTCCTGTCGGTGCGGCTAATGACCATCACCGGGGCCCAATTTCTTGGTAGGACTGAGGGCGAGGTGTGGCTAGTGGCTGTTGCCTGGGCACTGCTCTTCTGGTGGTGGACAGTGAACTGAGTGCAGCATATGGCCGTCACCTGTTCACGGGTGCGGCTGATGGCTGTCACTGAGGTCCTGGGAGGAGAGGAGATGGCAGGTGCAGTGCAGCTAACAGCTGTCACTTTCCTGCTCTTGCAGCTAATGGCTGTCACCAAGGTCTCACTCCGTGTAGCAGTTGCAGGAGGGGAGCGGCCAGTGGCCGTCTCTTCACAGGTGCGGCTAATGGCCGTCACTTGTCCCTGCAGAGGGGAAGATGCAGCTAGCAAGCGGCTAATGGCCGTCTCTACACAGGTGCGGCTAATGGCCGCCACGTGGGTGCTGTCAGGACTGAAGAATCAGTCCCACCCCCAACCTGGTGAGGGCTGGTTCGGTTGGAGGGTAATGCCCTTGCACTGCGTACTTCTGGTTGGGTCCGTTGCAGGGGATAAGGGTGCAAGGTAGTCGGGGACATAGGGTTATACTGCCTGGGGAGTGCGCACATCTTTGGAGCCCCTCCATGGTCTCCCTCCGGGGCGGGGGTTCACGACGTTCCGGTGGTATGTTGTTGCAGGTGGTATTTCGCCACCGTCTTGGGTGGGAAAGTCACGTCCCCGTGGCTGGAGGTAGTAGGTGTCCGTGGTGGTGGTACTGTGGGCTGGTGTGAGGTGACGGAGGAGGGCAGTCCAGTGGGGGGGTGTCTGGGTCCCGGTGGTAGGCATAGTACAAGGTGGAGGTCTGGTCTGTTTCTTGAAGGAGCTGGAGGAGGTGATGCATCCCACGGATGTGTTGTTTCTTCCCATGGGCCAGGGCCCAAGTGATTCATCGCACCTTCATAGCAGGTGGTGGTGGGTGATCAGTGCTCCATAGTTGAATTCTGACGACTGGTGAGATGGTCGGGGTATTATGCAGCATTCGAGGATAGGTGCAGCTCTTCTCCCTAGGGAGTGGGGCTGGCGGGAGTTTCCACTGGATCTGGTGTAGGGGTAGTGTTATGGGGGATGTGTTGAGTGTGTGGGAGGTAGGAGTAGATTGTCCTGATGGTGTGGGTGAAATGGGGGGAGTGGGTGAGGGGGTGATGGAATATCTGGCCAGTGGGCATGAGAGGCAGCTGGATCAGGTGGTGGTGGTGGTGAGGGAGGGCGTAGGCAGTGAGGGGGGGAGGAGTGCGGCCTCATGGTGTGGGGGTGGGGCATGCTGAGGTGGTCCGGGTGCTTGGTGGTGAGGTGGCAGGGGTGGTGGTTGGGGCGTGGGGGGTTGGTTTGGCATGGGTGGAGGGGTGAGGGGGAGGAGAGGGGGAAGAGGGTGCTGCTGTAGAGGTGGCTGTGAGTGGTGTGTGGCACAGGGGATGCAGTGGGGTGGCCGGGGGTGGGCTGGGAGTCCTGGGGTTAGTCGGCTGAATTTGTGGTGAAGGTGTGGTGGCTGGGTTTGAGGCATGAGGTGTTGTGGGGGAGGTGACTGGGAGGGAGTGGGAGAGGACGGTATGGAGGAGGAGGGAGTGAAATAGCAGGTATATGTGTCCGATGGGGAGCTTGGAGCGGCGGTTGGTGGTGAGGAGACGTGGTGGGTGGGGGTCGGGGGGTGGTGTCGTGGGGAAGGGGCAGACGTGGCGATTCCGGTACGTGTGCTGTGTGCTGTGGTAGTCAATGGTGACTTGGTAGGGGTTGGGGACGTGGGTAATGGTGTAGGGTCCCACGAACTGGGACAAGACTTTGTTGGGTGTTGGTAGTTTGGCCACTACTACTGTATCACCCGGTTTGTAGGGGTTCGAGGGGGAGATGTCTGGTTGCGGGTCCTGATTCTTCTGCAAGTGGTGTAGTCGCCTTTTGAGGTGGTGGAAGAGATCAGACATAGGGGACGTGGCAGGGGGCAGTAGATGTTGTCACAACGGTAGGAGGAGGGGTGCCTCCCCGAATACTTTGTTCGTGAGGAGAGATATCGTCATCCTGGGGGCAGGAATTCATCCCCCACTGCACAATCTCGACGTGGGCTGGCCAGTTCTCATTCTTTGTCTCCTCTGTCCGAGCCCCCACCTGGTTGAGAAGAATGAGATGACTCTTTTCACATATTCCGTTCCCCTGGGGCCAGTAGGGGGAGGAGTGTGAGATGTGGTAGCCAAAGATGGTGGCGAGTTCTTGCCATATTGCGCCAATGAACTCGGGGGTGTTATCTGAGTGCAGGGCTTGGGGAATGCCAAAGTATGGGAAGACATGGCAGACAAGAGAGTCGGCTGCGGCGATGGCGTGGTGTTCCTTGGCTGGGCAGGCGATGAGCAACTTTGAGTATGTGTCCATGAAGGTGATGATATATTTGTAGCCGGCTTTAGGTGGTAGGGGGGCCCACGACATCCACGGACAATAGTTGCCATGGCTTGTGAGTGATGATGCTTCCCAATGGACCAGGGGTGCGTGTGATGTCCTTGCCTAGCGCACAGGCTCGGCAGGCTTGGGTGACCTGCACTGCCAGATTGGATGGGCTGGGCTTCCAATAGGCATCACTGAATACTTGGAGCAGTTTCTTGGTGCCGAGATGGACTCCATTGTGGGAGTGGAGGTGGGTCATCATGTCAAGGGCGGTTTTGGGGTCGAGCACTATATGTCCCGACGGCGTGAATAGGTGATTGCCATGTTGGTGAAGCTTGGAGAATACCTGAGTCAGTATGCAGTGAGGGTGATCCTCGTTGCACTATTGTTGTATGAGGGTGGGGTCTACATGGATGGAGTTAATCGGTAGTCACGACAGGGCTTCAGCGTTGGTGTGTAGCTTGCCAGGGTGGTAGGATACCTCATAGCCAAACTCCTCAAGGAGTTCTCCCCATCTGATGAGTTGGGCATTATGGGTGCTGGACTGATGTAACCATTGGAACGATTGATAGTCGGTGATGATGGTAAGTGCGTACCTTAGAGGTAGGCACGAAAATGCTCCAGTGCCTATTCAATGCCTAGGCATTCTCATCTGGTGGCAACATAGTTTCTCTTGGCCTGGTTGACGGTGCAGCTGGTGCAGGCGATGATATGCTCCTGCCCTTCTTGTACCTGGGAGAGGACAGTGCTGATTGCTATTAGGGACACATCCATATACAGGCAAAATGGCAGGGTGTAGTTAGGGAATGCGACGATCGGGGCGAAGATGAGTTTGGCTTTCAGGTCGTGGAATGCTGCCCTTTGCTCATCGGTCCAGGTGAAAGATTCGCCCTTCTTGTCATGTTGTGGAGGGGCTTGGCGATGTTTGCAAATCCTTTCACAAAACGCCGGAAGGTGGGCCCTAGGAAGGTGCAGACTTTGAGGACATCTAGGGGTATGGGGAGATCTACGATGGTGTGCAGCTTGTCAGGGTCAGGTGATATACCTTCCTTCGAGATGATGTGCCCTAAGAAAGAGATGATTCAGGCAGCCAGGACGCATTTTGAGGGTCTGAGTTTGAGGCCAGCCTGGCAGATGTACAGGAAGACCCTTTTTAGGCGCTGGAGGTGGTCGGCCCATGTCTGGCTGAAAATGATTACGTCGTCTAGGTATGTCAGACAGATTTCCCAGGTGAGGCTGCTGTGGACTAACTCCACTAACCTGGAAAATGTGGCGGGGGTGATACAGAGTCCGAAGGGTAGTACATTGAACTCACAATGTTTCCCGTTGCTGGTGGAGAAGGCCGTCTTCCCTCTGTCCTCGGGGTGTATGGGGACTTGCCAGTATCCCAATTGGAGGTCCAAGGTGGAGAACCAGGATGCTCCATGCAGGGAGTCAAGGGAGTCGTCTATCCTGGGAAGAGGGGTGGAATCCTTAGTGGTCACATCGTTCAGTCATCTGTAATGCACACAGAAACGCATGGTGTCATCTTTTTTTTTTTACCAGAATGACAGGGGAGGACCACGGGCTGATGGAAGGTGATATGACGCCAGCATCGAGCATTTCCTGGACCTGCCGGTTTTCCTCAGCTTATTGTTTGGGTTTTTTCCGCCGTGGTGGTTGGCGAGTCGGGTGTCCTGTGGTGTGGATTTTGTGTGCCAGGTACGTGGTGTGGCCGATATCGACAGATCCCGACGTGAAGATGTCTTGGAAGTCCAGGAGAAGGTTGTGGAGACTGCTTGGTGAGGTGAAAGGTATTCAGGTAGTGGGGGTAGGGTAGCGGGGAGGGGGGCACAAGGCTTGGCTTCTTCCATTTCGCCCACCACTAATCCTTTAGGCAGAGTGAGGGGAGTGGTGGAGATGTTTGTGATGCGTACTGTCCTGATGTTGGGGGGGGGGGGAAGAAGGTGGGGGACAGTAGGCACGCCGAGAAGGTTCTGGGCGGCAGGATGGGGGAGAACAGGATGGAGTTCATGGTGGGCCTGCTAAGGGGTAGCCAGGCCAGGGCGGAGGCAGTCACTGCTGGCAAGGTGGGATGAGGAGGAGGGTGGGGCAGAGGACACGGGGAATGTAGGGAGGGAAAGAGGGGTGGGGGAGGGGGGTGCATGCACATGCAGAGTGAATGGGGGAGGGGGTCCAGTGGCTTCTGGAACCGGAGGCATTGTTTGTGACAATCGATGCTTGCTCATAGCTTCTGCAAGAGGTCCAGTCCTAGATAACCATCATATGCACAGCAGGTCGAATCAAACACGATGAATTTGTGTTGGGCAGAGACTTGCTTGTTGGTGTCGGCACGCAGGGCCTACTTTTCCCCAAAGATAGGCAGGAGGGCCATCCCCTGCATCTACGAGGTGAGCTGAAGTAAGGAAAAGCAGGCCGAATGCCGATTTGTGACGGGAGTAAAAATGGCTGTAAAGGCAAGATCTGGCAGCTCATATATCAACCAGCAGCCTCGCCTTCACCCCATTCAGTCTCATGTTGTAGATTGGGGGCCGGTATTTCTGTGAGGTGGCCCCCGCCACCTTGGGGAGATGTGGGGGCGAGCCTAAAAAATCTAGCTACTATGGCATTCCATCTTCTTCCGGCTCTACTTCCCTGGGGTCAGTGCATTCGGTCGGCAGAGTCATCCTCGGCGCCCTCGTCGTCCAAGGAGAGTTTTTGGCGCCCCTGTGTGGTTGTCCTGTGCCGGGCGGCTTTCAGCTGCTCTCAGATGTCGTGGAGGGAACATCTGTGGCTGCAGGTGCAGAACTCCCGAGGATTGATTGATATGAGGTTGGTGTTTTCCTTGGGGCTGGGGCGCCTGTTGGTGGAGTGTGCCCTGGGTAAGTTAGATGTTGGTGTGGAACTTGCATGGGCTGGGGCGGCCAGGGTTTGTGGGGAGACGCCGTCTTCTGAGTAGGGAATTTACTCACAACGCTGATGTGCTGCAGGGTAGAGCGGGCGGCTATCGCACCAGCAGGATGTCTCGGTCTACTGTAGATCTCCCGTTGGTGTCATGTGTTGTGAAGTGTTCCCTGACTGGGGAGGATCCTTAGGAGTGTGTTAAACATGTGTTGCTCCCGGGTTGTTGCATCAGTCTCCGGGTATGCGGCGGTGACGAGTCGCCTTGCCTGAGTGAGTGTATCATCCAGGTTGCCGTTGTACAGAGCGTCGAGCTGAGACAATGCTACGACTTTTCCCAGGGATGGCGTGATGGCCTGGTCACTATTTGGGTGAAATTAGTCCAAGTCAGCTCCGGGATGATCTTAGGTGCAATACTGGCCACTGCTTTGCCCAGGTGGGGCTGGTTAACTGCAGTTTTCTGTCTGTCATCTTCAAACCCTATATCCAGGAGTGGTTCAACCATGGACAGGTATGTGCTGGTGTCACATTGCTCAGGGTCGAATTTGGGTAATTGCACGTGCGGTTTAGTCGCCATTTTGTTAGTTTTGTTAATTTCCCTGCTCTGCTCCCTGTATTCTGCTTGGGTCAAGAACCACCGCTGGCCACCAGTGTTATGCTATGTGTTTTCAGGTCGACTTCTCATCCTAGAAATACTAGCAGTTGAGCCGGGGTTCTCGTTCGAGTCCAGAACTAGAATACACTACGAGAGGGGCAGGCAACAACCTTACATGTGTATTATCTCAAATTCAGGAACAAGCAGATACACTGCAATTATGACAGACACACTACAGTACACTGTCTGGGTACAAAGTCATTCACAAGACAGGAAGGTTTATACAATGACAGGGGCACAATACACCGTCCCACAATACACTGTTACACAATACACCGTCACAAGTTAATATCGGGACAGGAGGGTTTACACAGGGCTGCTGAAATCCCAGGCTCCTACAGGTGTTGGCCAGGTGTGGGAGGGATCCCATCAGGTGAGCCCTCTCTTAGAGGGCATGGGACCGTCCTCAGGGTCTGCATCATCTGGAGTGGGCTGCTGGGTGGCGTGGAGAGTGGCCTTCCTCTATTACGGCCTCGGCGGGGTGTTCAGTCCCTAGGGCTAGGATCAAAGAGGATGAGCAGGCGCGCTTGTCTGCGTCTGCCCTGGAGAGCGGATCGTCGTCCTTTAGGGCTGGGAAGGTCACGCCCGGGGGTTTGAGGGGCATCTCAGGGAGCCTTAGGGCTGCGGTCTTCCTTGGGTCAGGCCGCCGTCAGGTGTGGGCTGTGGCGTCCTTGCCTCTGGGAATCTGGCAGCAGGTGGTCTCGCCTGGGTGCCGGCTGGACTGCTCGCACTCCTGGGGTCAAGATGGGGCCTTGCCAGACCTCCTCCAGACAGGGTAATTGCTCCTGGGGGCTGCTGCTTTGGGGAGAACAGGAGGAGCATCCCACCCAGCTTCAGGAAGGGTGGGATGAGCAAGGGACGTCCTTCAAGGGTATAGTCACAGGGGGTGAGAGATGGGTGGTGGGTGATCTCTCCCTGACGTGGCTAGTGGCCGTCATTGAGGTCCCAAGGGCTACAGGGGTAAGGCAGCTAGAGGCCGTCCCTCTCTTGTC
Organism: Coenobita brevimanus; assembly: GCF_032717465.1. Taxonomy (NCBI): domain Eukaryota; kingdom Metazoa; phylum Arthropoda; class Malacostraca; order Decapoda; family Coenobitidae; genus Coenobita; species Coenobita brevimanus. The sequence continues at coordinate 33,559,218 of NC_137024.1, forward strand.
GCTGCAGCTAATGGCCGTCACCGGGGCCCGACTTCTTGGTAGGACTAAGGGTGAGGGGTGGCTATTGGCCATCACCTCTCCACAGGTGCAGCTAATGGCTGTCACTGAAATACTTTGAGGGAAGGCGCGGCTAGAGGCCGTCGCCTGTCCTCCAGCATGGCTGTTGGCCATCGCTGGGGCACTGCTCTCCTGGTGGTGGACAGGGAACTGAGTGCGGCTTATGGCCGTCACCTGTTCATGGGTGCGGCTGATGGCCATCACCTAGGTTCTGGGAGGAGAGGAGATGGCAGGTGCAGTGCGGCTAATGGCTGTCACCTTCCTGCTTGTGCGGCTAATGGCTGTCACTGAGGTCTCACTCCCTGTAGCAGCTGCAGGAGGGGAGCGGTTAGTGGCCATCTCTTCACAGGTGCAGCTAATGGTGGTCACTTGTCCCTACAGAGGGGGGGCAGGGGGATGCAGCTAGCGAGCGGCTGGTGGCCGTCTTAACATAGGTGCAGCTAATGGCTGTCACGTGGGTGCTGTCCGGGACTGAAGAATCAGTCTCACCCTTAACCTGGCGAGGGCTGGTTCGACTGGAGGGTAATGCCCTCGCACTGTGTACTCCTGGTGGGGTCCATTGTGGGGAATAATGGCGCAAGGTAGTCGGGGACATAGGCCCATACTGCCTGGGAAGTGCACATGCCTTCAGAGCCCCTCTGTGGTCTCCCCCTGGGGTGGGGGTCGCGACGTTCCAGTGGTATGTTGTCGCGGGTGGTATTTCAGGAACAATGTTTGCTTTCTTCCAAATATCAGGTAGTTTACCTTGACCCAAGGATTCCTTGAATATCAAAGATAATGGTCTACTTAACTCCTTTGCACATTCATGTATCACCCAATATGAAATTTCATCTGGATCATTTGCGTTTTGTAATGCTAGGTGTTTTAGGGTCCGGCTTCCCATCCTGTAAACGCCTAGTGTGTAGCGGAGCTCTCTTTCTAGACTGGAGCATAGACAAATAGGAGAGAGGTAGGACACAAAAGCTCAAGGCAACAACTTTACACGTGTATTACTAAGTTGGACAGGGAACGAGTAGATGTCACCGATACAGATACACTGGACAATTATAACTCTTACATCTAGATATGGGTTACCAGTATTGCGCAGTATACTGCTTGGATCAAAGTGAATAGCACTTAAGGCAGAGTATTATTAATTATAGGAAGTCTGGGTTTTCTATATTCGTGGAGTCGCTAATATTGTTCCTTGTTGGTGTTTCTTTGGCACTGGGGTCTGGATATGGTCTTAGTATTAGGAGGTATTTTGTGGTGGTTGCATATTCACTCCGATAGACCCGACTCTCACTGGGTGGCTGTATTTGCGGTTACTCTATCACTGTTACTCACCCCACCACTTTGGTATTAGCACTGACTTCCATTAGAGGGTTAGTTCACTGTTCTGCCTCTATGTTACTAGGTCACAGACACTGTACTATCACTGTCACTCCTTTTGGATCTGGGCATTGTGGCGGTCAGGTAAAAGGGCGGTGGAGGTGTCCCAGCTTTACTACTGATGGGGCTGGGTACCAATGGAGGCCTCTACATCCAGAGGCCACGGGATCAAGCGCAGGGGCATCATCTCTCGTCCGGGGCTGTGGGGTGAAGAGCCCCACACTCTCGGGGCTTGGGGCTGGAGTATGGCCCTCAGGGCTGGGGCCATATAACTGCCTGAACCTTTCGCTCAGGCTCCTGATGGAGGATGAAGATCTCCGGCATCAAGGTGCGGGGAGTTCCCACCCGGGAGTCCTGAGGGCGGTCTGGGGTTCCTGAGGGCTGCGGTCCCCGGTGCTTGGCAGCGCCGTCAGGAAGGGGCTGCAGCACTGGTCTGCATCAGGGTCCGTCAGGTGACCCTTCTCCAGAGCCGGTTGCAAGGAGCAGAGACCGGGGGGAGACCACAGGGCCTTTCTGGTACTCCTCTAGGCCCGGGACTCCCTCCGGGTTGTGGATTAGGGAACGGGCATCAGCTTCCGACGAAGGAGCAGCTACAGGCCGTTTCCTGCCGTAGGGCCCGGCTACTGGCCATGGCCTTCTAGGGGTGTGGCTACCGGCTGTCGTCAAGGCCTGGCTACTGGCCGTGGCCTGAGGGAGGGAGCAGCTACCAGTAGACCCAAGGGTACCTTCGGAGCGGCTACAGGCCGTCTCCTGATGAAGGCGGGAGCAGCTACATGCCGTCTCCTGATTCCCCTCAGAGCAGCTACAGGCTGTCTCCTGATTCCCCTCAGAGCGGCTACAGGCTGTCTCCTTCAGGAGGGTTGAGCGGCTATAGGTCATCTCGAGGAAGACACCTTCAGAGCGGCTACAGGCCGTCTCCTGATGAAGGTGGGAGCAACTACAGGCCGTCTCCTGATGCCCCTCAGAGTGGCTATAGGCCATCTCGAGAAGGGCACCTTTGGAATGGCTACAGGCCGTCTCCTGACAAAGGCAGGTGCGGCTACAGGCCATCTCCTTCAGGAGGGTTGAGCGGCTACAGGCTGTCTCAAGAAGGGCACCTTCGGAGCAGCTACAGGCCATCTCCTGACGAAGGTGGGAGCGGCTACAGGCCGTCTCCTGACTCCCCTCAGAGTGGCTACAGGACGTCTCGAGAAGGACACCTTCGGAGCAGCTACAGGCCATCTCCTGACGAAGGTGGGAGCGGCTACATGCCGTCTCCTTCAGGAGGGTTGAGCGGCTACAGGCCGTCTCGAGGAAGACACCTTCAGTACAGCTACAGGCCGTCTCCTGATGAAGGCGGCAGCGGCTACAGGCCGTCTCCTGATTCCCCTTAGAGCGGCAACAGGCCATCTTCTTCAGGAGGGTTGAGCGGCTACAGGCCATCTCCTTATTGAGGGTTGAGTGGCTACAGGCTGTCTCCTTATTGAGGGCAAAGCAGCTGCAGGCTGTTTCAGGGGTGCTGGCAGGAGCTGGAGAAACAGGTCCACCCCGAAGCTGTTTGGGGAAGGCTCGCCCGGAAGGTAGTCTAGTATTCCTGCCCTGGTGGCAGTGGGCGAGCTCCAGGTCATAGGGGGGCGCGGCCCGGGTGGACTTATGCCGTTGTTGCTCTGAGACCTGGCGCACTGTTGTTGCTCCACTATGGGCTCCTTGTGGGGGTGTTGGGGCGCTTCTTGGGGCAATATACTGCATTTTACTTTTCCTTTGTCTAATTTACTCAACTCCTCCTGTACTTCTTTCTGATATTATATACCTGGTAATATGTTTGAGCATGCATGTTCCATATCATCCCTCTCAAAATTATTTTCTTCTATAAATTGGAAATTCTTATTTAGTGCTTTACAAATATCTTTCTCTTGTGCATAGAGGATCACTTCATCCATAATGGATTTTATTTTATTTTTTACTTTGGTTTTGCTTCGGATGTAGCTGTAAAATAGCTTCAGTTGATCACTACTTTTGTTTATGATGTCCTCCTGAAACTGTTTTTGGGCTTCCCTCCTTATTCTTGTGTATTCGTTTCTTGCCTGTTTATAGTTGTTATATGCCCTCTCACTATTGTGTCTTCTGTACCTATTCCACAACAAGTCTCTTTTTTCTTTTGGTTTTTTACATTCTTTATTAAACCATTTCTTTATTTTCATTTTGGCTTCTTTGTGCTGAGGGATGTAATTTTGGACTCCTATTTCATAAACTTCACAGAATTTTCTACATATAACATTTAAATCCTGTCCTCTAAGCTCTTTTTCCCAATCTAATTCTACGAAGTAATTCTGTAGGTCATGGTAGTTGCCCTTTTTGTAGTTAGGGCCCTTTTTGTAACTTTCATTACTGTTAACTGTCATATGCAAACCTGAAGTTGCAATTTAATACTGCGTGGTCGCTTTTGCCGAATGGAGGGTGATACATAATATTGTCAATGTCATTTTCTTGCCCAGTAAATATAAGATCTAGTACTGATGGTACATCAAGTCCTCTTTTTCTGGTGCTTTCTTTTACATGTTGCATCAGGAAAAACTCCTGCACAAGGTCCTGGAGCTTTTGGTCCCAACAGCTTTCCTGGCTTTTTATATCTAGAGTATTCCAATTTATATTTGTATTGATATCTCCAGATAGTAAAATTCTTTCAGATTTCTCCTCCATTCTATGTAGTAATGCTCTTAAAATTTGAATTGTACTCTCTGCCAGGTCTTCATATTCGCCTTTTTCCCAAATATTTTATCTGGGTAGCACGTATAAATTTGCCACAAGTACTTTCCCTTCAGACGAACTAATCTCTACTGCAATCAGTTCTACCTGTGAGGGTATATCTAGTTCTATTTCTTTGACTTGCAGGTTTTTCTTTGTTAATATTATAATACCTCCTCCTTTTTTTAAGTTCCTATTTCTTCTCCATATATGGTATTCCTCTAGGTTTAGGGTATCATTTGAGATCCTTGATGTTAACTTTGTTTCAGTTAGGCAAACAATATGTGATTCCTTTTCTTTAATATAATCATTCATCTCTAGCAACTGAAGTACCATTCCATCTACATTAGAGTTCATCAAATTAATTATCTTGTTTACATACTTGTCATGACTTGGGTCCACTACCTTCCACCTTTTTCTTCTCGCCTGTTTATGCACCAATTTCGTACCTGCAATCCAATTCCATCCATCCATCCATTGCCAGACGACATGTATCCCAAACGGGGTGGTCAAGGGCTTAGAGTTAATTGTTTTACAGGGAGGGGCACTAATCCTCCACCAACCCCACTTGACATGAAGGGATGCCAACAGCATCTGGTGTTCCCAGGCGGTCACCCATCCAAATACTAACCAGTTGTAAAAAAAAAAATGTGTTCTTCTCTTCCTCTGATCTTCCCTCATTCTTTGTTTTTGCCTCCTCCCTCTTCTCTTTTAGTAATCCCAGTTCCTCTTGAGTTAGGCATATTTTTATCCATACATTTTTGAAATCCTCCTTCTCCACAAGTTTCTTTGCATTTTTCAGTATTTCCTGCACAGTGTTGACACACTGGAAGGTTACTTTTAGGGGCCTTGATTTATTTCTCTCATACTTCCCTAGCCTTTTGTGTTCCTCTAGGTCTTTACTACAGAGTTCCCCTGACACTTCCTTCAATATGCTCATTACATTTGGCATCTCCTTTTTGTCTCTCGAAATCTTGTTTTTTATTTCTTCCTCCTCTATACCAGTGATTACTATTGATCTGTTGATGTCTGGTGAAACTTTGACCAATTTTGGATTGTTTTGGATTATATTCTTCACTTCCTTTTTAATGCTCTTTTCTTCAACTCTTGTTTCTAAGTTTTTCTTTACTTTCACCATTTCAGAATCCGTGGTTTTCATACTATTTTTGTGGCTTTGAATCGCTTCATTCACCTGGGTTATCTTCTCAATATCACTGCTATGATCTATCAGAATGCTTGCCTGCCTTATTATCTCTGTATCATTTCTGATCTCTTCCATAATACTCTCATGGTTAACAACAGTACTTGCCATTTCACTTATCTTCCTTCTAAGTGTACCCACTTCAACTGAAAGTTCATCTATTGTTGTGTCTTTCTTGTTAACCTCCTTATTTTCATTTTTCTGCATGTGCAACTACTACTTAATTTCATCAGTTTCACTCTGAAATGCCATCTCTAATCTGTATACTTGTTCTACTAGCTTATTTTGTCTCTCCATTTCCACCAGTTCCTGGTAGAAATCATCATCCTGCTTTCTGCCTTTATCCCTTTTCTTAACTCCTTCCAAATTTGCTTTGCTAAAGATGATAGCCATCTTGTGGTACTAAGAGAAAAGATTCTACTTACAGTTTTGCATTCCTGTATGTTGCAGACTAAAGAGTAAACACTAAACAACTGATTTGCTTGTTCGGCACATCTGCACTACTTTGTTGTACAGTATTCTGTTATTGGAATGACACTTTTACTTAAACTTTCTCTTTTATATTAAAACAACTTGACTCATATAAAGATACTCTTTAGGTATGGCCATTTGTAGCCGAGATTGGCCAGGTATGGAACGATGTGCAGCACATCCTGCCTCTTTCGCATCCTCCTCTCTCTCTCGTGTGTGTAATTCACCGGGTCGGTCATTATCACTTGATGGTCGTGATCGTCAGATTTTTACCCTCCCGGAAGGGAGCTGAGAGCTCATATAGTCCGATCTAAGGGCAAGGCTGTGACCTCCCCCCCCACCCCACACACACACACATCCCCTTGCTCAAGGGGGACAGTAACCACCCACTTCATCAGTGAAACTTTTTGCAACCTGAGCGAGGTGCGAACTCCCGTCTACCAGTTGGCAAGCGAGAACGTTACCACTGCACCAGTGTGTATTTACCTATTTGTAGTATACAGGAATTGAGCAATGCTCGTGTTGTCCTGTCTCCATATCCACATTTATCAAGTCTACCTTTACACACATGAATGTTTTTCTCATGCACCACCTCTTTGTCTAAGTCGTTCCAAATATTTAAGTATTTACCTAATAAACCTAATTGTGATATACACGGAATGTACTATGCTCGTGGGTTTCCGTCGCTGTTTCTCAATAAGTCGAATTTAGCTTTAAACTCGTTTAAGTTTTTAGACTGGACGATCTCTTTGTCCAGGCTATTCCATAAGTCTATACTTCTGTAAGGAAAGCTATATTTCTTGATATCCTTCAAGCAGCTTGACATTTTCAGTTTCATTCCGTGTCCTCTTGTTGCTCTCTTATCCCATACAAACAGATCTTCTTTGTCAATTTTATCTACTCCCACCATGGTCCTGAACACCGCAATCATGTCTCCCCTCTTTCTCCTTTCCTCTAACGAAGGCAAATCCAGTTCTTCCAGCCTCTCTCTGTATGACAGGTCTGTCAGACTGGGGACCATCTTGGTTGCTGTTCTTTGTATTCTCTCAATCTTGTTTATATCTTTCTTTTTGTGTGGGCACCACACTACCGCTGCATAGTCTAACCTGGGGCGGATCATGGCCACTATCAATTTTTTCATCATTTCCTCATCCATATAATGAAATGCTACTCTTATGTTAGTCAAGAGTTTATAAGTCTCTCCAACTATCTTGTTAATGTGCTTTTCTGGTGACAAACTATCTTGGACCAGCACTCCCAAATCTTTCTCTTTTCTCCTTTTTGTGATTAATTCATTACCCAAAAAATAATTCAGTGATGGTCTCCTAGTACTTTTACCCATTTCCAATATTTTACATTTCTTTACATTAAATTTCATTTCCCACGTCCGGCTCCAATTGTGTATCCTATCCAAATCCTCCTGCAGTATTTTACAATCCTCCTCAACCTCTATCATCCTCAAGATCTTTACATCATCAGCAAACAGACTTGCATAACTGTTCACTCCATCTACCATATCATTTACGTAAATCAGGAACATTACTGGCGCCAACACTGAGCCTTGAGGAACTCCACTTGTTACTTCCCTCCATCCAGACATCTTTTCCTTTATTATTGTCTTCATTTGTCTGTCTCTCAAAAAGTCTCTCATCCATTCCAGAAGTTTCCCCTTTAGTCCTCCTATATATTCTAGTTTCCACATTAGTCTCTTATGAGGTACCTTGTCAAAGGCCTTCTCTAAGTCTAAGTACACACAATCCACCCAACCATCTCTCTCCTGTACCACATCAATCGCTCTTGAGTAAAAGCTCATGAAGTTAGAAACACATGACCTTCCACTTCAGAATCCAAACTGACATTCAGCCAAAATATTCATCTCTTCCAGATATTTTATCCATCTGTCTTTCAGGATTCTCTCACACAATTTTGCGACCATGCTGGTTAGAGACACTGGTCTATAATTCAGGGGTTCTTCCCTGTTTCCTCCCTTGTAAATTGGTACCACATTTGCCCTCTTCCATTCTTTTGGCACTTTCCCCTCTTCCAGTGAGCATACAATTAAGCTGTGAATTTTATCCGCCAGTTGTTCTCTGCATTCCTTCAGTACCCAATTAGAAATTCCATCAGGTCCTGGGGCTTTCCTTACATCTTGAGTTTCCAGTAATTTATACACTTCCTGTACCTCCACTTTTATATCTTTCATCACCGGAACATTTCTAATCACTCCCTCCCCTTCCACAAGCTCCTTTTCTTTAGTGAAAACTGACTGGAAACGTTTGTTCATTATTTCTGCTTGCATTGCCGCATCCTTAAAGACCTCTCCTTCTACTTTCAGTTTGGTGATTCCTTCCTTTTGTTTCAGTTTGCCATTAACAAATCTATAAAACAGTTTGGGTTCATCCTTGCATTTGTCAATTATACCTTTTTCAAAATTCCTTTCTTCTTCTCTACGTATTCTTGTGTATTCATTTCTTGTTCTTTTATATTCTTCCTTTGTTCTGTCGTTACCTCTCTTTCTCCAATTGTTCCACGCCTTATCTCTCTCTTTTTTTGCTATCATACACCTTCTATTAAACCACTCCTTTTTCCTGTTTTCTTTCCCTCTTACCCTTGGTACAAATTTTTCCACTCCCGAATTATAGAGGTCTAGAAAGATATCCCACTTCCTCTGTATCTCTCTTGTTTCTCTGAATTTTCTCCAATCCGCATTTTCAAAAAAGTTTCTCAATCCTGTGAAATTTGCTTTCCCAAAGTTGTATCTTCCCTGTCTATGAAGCTCGTCTCTTGGCTCGACGTTTCCTATTAACATCTGGAACTCAATGACCATGTGATCACTTTTTCCCAAAGGACAGAGATATTCCAGTGATTCTATTACATCGGGTTCTTTGGTGAACAGTAAATCTAACCTTGTTGGTGTGTCCTCACCTCGAAACCGTGTCTCTTCTTTGACCCATTGCGTCATCACATTATTCATTATTATATTTAATAACATAGTGCCCCACAAATCCTCGCCGCCTCCCGAGTACCATTCCTCCCAGTTCACCTCTTTACAATTAAAGTCACCCACCAAATTATATTATTGTTTTTCTCAATTATTTTTTGCAAGTAGCTAACCATATCTGACAACATCTCATGGTATTCGTCATCCTTCCATGCTCTCGTCTTTGGGGGAACATACACTACCGCCATCTCTCTCTTAACATTCTCTCCAGTTTCTAATTTCATATATATCACTTCAGCCCTGCCTTCTCCCATTTCCACAGTATCTACATTTATGTTGTTCTTCAATGCTATCATCACTCCTCCTCCCTTTTTTTCTTTTCTGTCTTTTCTCCACAGTTTGTATTTACCATCTCCCAAAAGAACATCAATATCTTCTCTTAATTTGGTCTCTACAAAGCACATGACATCAGGTTCATGTTCTCTCAAGAAATCGTTAATTTCAATCCTTGTCGATATAAAACCATCAACATTAGTATATATCACCTTCAAATTATTTTTGACCTTTTTAATACCCTCTTCTCTCCTACTCTCTGTCCGTACCACTTCCTCAACTTCTGATCTTTCACAACCATCCCCCTTAGTTTCCTTCACTTCTATTTCCTTAAATACCATTTCCTTACTTTCATATCCAATACTCTCCAAAAAAAAGTATTACATTCTTCCTCTGTCCTCTTATCATTTTTTTCTTTTGCTTCTTCCTTTAATGATTTTAAAACTTCTCTTTCTTCTTCATTCAGATCTATTCTTATTATAATATTTTCCATCCCCGCCTCTTTGCTTAATTTCCAGGTCACTTTAAGTATCTCATTTATTACACTTTCTGATGTAAACTTGACTCTCATTGGTCTTGTTTCCCCTTTCTTATAAGGCCCTATCCTCCTTACTTCCTCAATTTCTTTTACCCACTTGTCTCCTTCGGGGTCAATCTTGCCTAATATTCCTCTCACCAGGTTCGTGTCTCTCTCGAGTCTTACGAACCTAACTTTTCTTCCTCCTCCCTGTTTCCAAATACTACCACACATCTGCTCCTTTCTAGTTTCTCTCACTATTTTCTCTTTTTTCTTCAGTATTTTCACTACATTTTCTTCCATTTCTTTCTTGTTCATTTCCCTTTCTTCCTGGATGATCTCTCTTAAGCTGACCACTTCTTTCTGTTCTTCTTCTACATGTGCCCACTTTGCCTTATTTTCTTCTAATATATTACTCACCTCCTCCGTTTTATTAGTACTCTCTTCTAGTTTCCTCCTCAGTTCAACATTTTCCCGCTTCAAATTCCTAATCTCTTCATTGGCTGTTTCATTGGACTGTATCAGACTCTGTATGGTAGTTTCTGTATTTACTGACACATCCTTTATCACTAGATTCTCTACTTTCTTTTCGAGTTCACTAATCCTCATAATTAATGTTTTAACCACGTCCATGACATTGGTATTAGCATCAAATCCTTGAAATTCTAGTCCCTCATTGTTTATATTTTCGGCCATGTTTGATGTTGGTTAAATACCAAAACAGAGACAAAATTCCCGAAACTACTCAAGGTTAGCAGCGATGGCTGGGACGTCCGCTCCCTCCGGCTGTTCGCTCGTGTGTGTATTTACCTATTTGTAGTATACAGGAATTGAGCAATGCTCGTGTTGTCCTGTCTCCATATCCACATTTATCAAGTCTACCTTTACACACATGAATGTTTTTCTCATGCACCACCTCTTTGTCTAAGTCGTTCCAAATATTTAAGTATTTACCTAATATACCTAATTGTGATATACACGGAATGTACTATGCTCGTGGGTTTCCGTCGCTGTTTCTCAATAAGTCGAATTTAACTTTAAACTCGTTTAAGTTTCTAGACTGGACGATCTCTTTGTCCAGGCTATTCCATAAGTCTATACTTCTGTAAGGAAAGCTATATTTCTTGATATCCTTCAAGCAGCTTGACTTTTTCAATTTCATTCCGTGTCCTCTTGTTGCTCTCTTATCCCATACAAACAGATCTTCTTTGTCAATTTTATCTACTCCCACCATGGTCCTGAACACCGCAATCATGTCTCCCCTCTTTCTCCTTTCCTCTAACGAAGGCAAATCCAGTTCTTCCAGCCTCTCTCTGTATGACAGGTCTGTCAGACTGGGGACCATCTTGGCTGCTGTTCTTTGTATTCTCTCAATCTTGTTTATATCTTTCTTTTTGTGTGGGGACCACACTACCGCTGCATATTCTAACCTGGGGCGGATCATGGCCACTATCAATTTTTTCATCATTTCCTCATCCATATAATGAAATGCTACTCTTATGTTAGTCAAGAGTTTATAAGTCTCTCCAACTATCTTGTTAATGTGCTTTTCTGGTGACAAACTATCTTGGACCAGCACTCCCAAATCTTTCTCTTCTCTCTTTTTTGTGATTAATTCATTACCCAAAAAATAATTCAGTGATGGTCTCCTAGTACTTTTACCCATTTCCAATATTTTACATTTCTTTACATTAAATTTCATTTCCCACGTCCGGCTCCAATTGTGTATCCTATCCAAATCCTCCTGCAGTATTTTACAATCCTCCTCAACCTCTATCTTCCTCAAGATCTTTACATCATCAGCAAACAGACTTGCATAACTGTTCACTCCATCTACCATATCATTTACGTAAATCAGGAACATTACTGGCGCCAACACTGAGCCTTGAGGGACTCCACTTGTTACTTCCCTCCATCCAGACATCTTTTCCTTTATTACTGTCCTCATTTGTCTGTCTCTCAAAAAGTCTCTCATCCATTCCAGAAGTTTCCCCTTTAGTCCTCCTATATATTCTAGTTTCCACATTAGTCTCTTATGAGGTACCTTGTCAAAGGCCTTCTCTAAGTCTAAGTACACACAATTCACCCATCTCTCTCCTGTACCACATCAATCGCTCTTGAGTAAAAGCTCAACAAGTTAGAAACGTGTGTGTGTGTGTGTGTGTGTGTGTGTGTGTGTGTGTGTGTGTGTGTGTGTGTGTGTGTGTGTGTGTGTGTGTGTGTGTGTGTGTGTGTGTGTGTGTGTGTGTGTGTGTGTGTGTGTGTGTGTGTGTGTGTGTGTGTGTGTGTGTGTGTGTGTGTGTGTGTGTGTGTGTGTGTGTGTGTGTGTGTGTGTGTGTGTGTGTGTGTGTGTGTGTGTGTGTGTGTGTGTGTGTGTGTGTGTGTGTGTGTGTGTGTGTGTGTGTGTGTGTGTGTGTGTGTGTGTGTGTGTGTGTGTGTGTGTGTGTGTGTGTGTGTGTGTGTGTGTGTGTGTGTGTGTGTGTGTGTGTGTGTGTGTGTGTGTGTGTGTGTGTGTGTGTGTGTGTGTGTGTGTGTGTGTGTGTGTGTGTGTGTGTGTGTGTGTGTGTGTGTGTGTGTGTGTGTGTGTGTGTGTGTGTGTGTGTGTGTGTGTGTGTGTGTGTGTGTGTGTGTGTGTGTGTGTGTGTGTGTGTGTGTGTGTGTGTGTGTGTGTGTGTGTGTGTGTGTGTGTGTGTGTGTGTGTGTGTGTGTGTGTGTGTGTGTGTGTGTGTGTGTGTGTGTGTGTGTGTGTGTGTGTGTGTGTGTGTGTGTGTGTGTGTGTATTTACCTATTTGTAGTATACAGGAATTGAGCAATGCTCGTGTTGTCCTGTCTCCATATCCACATTTATCAAGTCTACCTTTACACACATGAATGTTTTTCTCATGCACCACCTCTTTGTCTAAGTCGTTCCAAATATTTAAGAATATACCTAATTGTGATATACACGGAATGTACTATGCTCGTGGGTTTCCGTCGCTGTTTCTCAATAAGTCGAATTTAACTTTAAACTCATTTATGTTTTTAGACTGGACGATCTCTTTGTCCAGGCTATTCCATAAGTCTATACTTCTGTAAGGAAAGCTATATTTCTTGATATCCTTCAAGCAGCTTGACTTTTTCAATTTCATTCCATGTCCTCTTGTTGCTCTCTTATCCCATACAAACAGATCTTCTTTGTCAATTTTATCTACTCCCACCATGGTCCTGAACACCGCAATCATGTCTCCCCTCTTTCTCCTTTCCTCTAACGAAGGCAAATCCAGTTTTTCCAGCCTCTCTCTGTATGACAGGTCTGTCAGACTGGGGACCATCTTGGTTGCTGTTCTTTGTATTCTCTCAATCTTGTTTATATCTTTCTTTTTGTGTGGGGACCACACTACCGCTGCATATTCTAACCTGGGGCGGATCATGGCCACTATCAATTTTTTCATCATTTCCTCATCCATATAATGAAATGCTACTCTTATGTTAGTCAAGAGCTTATAAGTCTCTCCAACTATCTTGTTAATGTGCTTTTCTGGTGACAAACTATCTTGGACCAGCACTCCCAAATCTTTCTCTTCTCTCCTTTTTGTGATTAATTCATTACCCAAAAAATAATTCAGTGATGGTCTCCTGGTACTTTTACCCATTTCCAATATTTTACATTTCTTTACATTAAATTTCATTTCCCACGTCCGGCTCCAATTGTGTATCCTATCCAAATCCTCCTGCAGTATTTTACAATCCTCCTCAACCTCTATCTTCCTCAAGATCTTTACATCATCAGCAAACAGACTCGCATAACTGTTCACTCCATCTACCATATCATTTACATAAATCAGGAACATTACTGGCGCCAACACTGAGCCTTGAGGGACTCCACTTGTTACTTCCCTCCATCCAGACATCTTTTCCTTTATTACTGTCCTCATTTGTCTGTCTCTCAAAAGTCTCTCATCCATTCCAGAAGTTTCCCCTTTAGTCCTCCTATATATTCTAGTTTCCACATTAGTCTCTTATGAGGTACCTTGTCAAAGGCCTTCTCTAAGTCTAAGTACACACAATCCACCCAACCATCTCTCTCCTGTACCACATCAATCGCTCTTGAGTAAAAGCTCAACAAGTTTGAAACACATGACCTTCCACTTCTGAATCCAAATTGACATTCAGCCAAAATATTCATCTCTTCCAGATATTTTATCCATCTGTCTTTCAGGATTCTCTCACACAATTTTGCGACCATGCTGGTTAGAGACACTGGTCTATAATTCAGGGGTTCTTCCCTGTTTCCTCCCTTGTAAATTGGTACCACATTTGCCCTCTTCCATTTTTTGGCACTTTCCCCTCTTCCAGTGAGCATACAATTAAGCTGTGAATTTTATCCGCCAGTTGTTCTCTGCATTCCTTCAGTACCCAATTAGAAATTCCATCAGGTCCTGGGGCTTTCCTTACATCTTGAGTTTCCAGTAATTTATACACTTCCTGCACCTCCACTTTTATATCTTTCATCACCGGAACATTTCTAATCACTCCCTCCCCTTCCACAAGCTCCTTTTCTTTAGTGAAAACTGACTGGAAACGTTTGTTCATTATTTCTGCTTGCATTGCCGCATCATTAAAGACCTCTCCATCTACTTTCAGCTTGGTGATTCCTTCCTTTTGTTTCAGTTTGCCATTAACAAATCTATAAAACAGTTTGGGTTCATCCTTGCATTTGTCAATTATACCTTTTTCAAAATTCCTTTCTTCTTCCCTACGTATTCTTGTGTATTCGTTTCTTGTTCTTTTATATTCTTCCTTTGTTCTGTCGTTACCTCTCTTTCTCCAATTGTTCCACGCCTTATCTCTCTCTTTTTGGCTATCATACACCTTCTATTAAACCACTCCTTTTTCCTGTTTTCTTTCCCTCTTACTCTTGGTACAAATTTTTCCACTCCCAAATTATAGAGGTCTAGAAAGATATCCCACTTCCTCTGTATCTCTCTTGTTTCTCTGAATTTTCTCCAATCCGCATTTTCAAAAAAGTTTCTCAATCCTGTAAAATTTGCTTTGCCAAAGTTGTATCTTCCCTGTCTATGAAGCTCGTCTCTTGGCTCGACGTTTCCTATTAACATCTGGAACTCAATGACCACGTGATCACTTTTTCCCAAAGGACAGAGATATTCCAATGATTCTATTACATCAGGTTCTTTGGTGAACAGTAAATCTAACCTTGCTGGTGTGTCCTCACCTCGAAACCGTGTCTCTTCTTTGACCCACTGCGTCATCACATTATTCATTATTATATTTAATAACATAGTACCCCACGAATCCTCGCCGCCTCCCGAGTACCATTCCTCCCAGTTCACCTCTTTACAATTAAAGTCACCCACCAAAATTATATTATTGCTTTTCTCAATTATTTTTTGCAAGTAGCTAGCCATATCTGACAACATCTCATGGTATTCGTCATCCTTCCATGCTCTCGTCTTTGGGGAACATACACTACCGCCATATCTCTCTTAACATTCTCTCCAGTTTCTAATTTCATATATATCACTTCAGCCCTGCCTTCTCCCATTTCCACAGTATCTACAATTATGTTGTTCTTCACTGCTATCATCACTCCTCCTCCCTTTTTTTCTTTTCTGTCTTTTCTCCACAATTTGTATTTACCATCTCCCAAATGAACATCAATATCTTCTCTTAATTTGGTCTCTACAAAGCACATGACATCAGGTTCATGTTCTCTCAAGAAATCATTAATTTCGATCCTTGTCGATATGAAACCATCAACATTAGTATATATCACCTTCAAATTATTTTTGACATTATTAATACCCTCTTCTCTCCTACTCTCTGTCCGTACCACTTCCTCAACTTCTGATCTTTCACAACCATCCCCCCTAATTTCCTTCACTTCTATTTCCTTAAATACCATTTCCTTACTTTCATATCCAATACTCTCCAAAAAAAGTATTACGTTCTTCCTCTGTCCTCTTATCATTTTTTTCCTTTACTTCTTCCTTTAATGATTTTAAAGCTTCTCTTTCTTCTTCATTCAGATCTTTTCTTATTATAATATTTTCCATCCCCGCCTCTTTGCTTAATTTCCAGGTCACTTTAAGTATCTCATTTATTACACTTTCTGATGTAAACTTGACTCTCATTGGTCTTGTTTCCCCTTTCTTATAAGGCCCTATCCTCCTTACTTCCTCAATTTCTTTTACCCACTTGTTTCCTTCGGGGTCAATCTTGCCTAATATTCCTCTCACCATGTTCGTGTCTCTCTCGAGTCTTGCGAACCTAACCTTTTCTTCCTCTTCCCTGTTTCCAAATACTATCACACATCTGTTCCTTTCTACCGTTTCTCTCACTATTTTCTCTTTTTTCTTCAGTATTTTCACTACATTTTCTTCCATTTCTTTCTTGTTCATTTCCCTTTCTTCCTGGATGATCTCTCTTAAGCTGACCACTTCTTTCTGTTCTTCCTCTACGTGTGCCCACTTTGCCTTGTGTTCTTCTAGTACATTACTCACCTTCTCCGTTTTATTAGTACTCTCTTCAAGTTTCCTCCTCAGTTCAACATTTTCCCGCTTCAAATTCTTAATCTCTTCATTGGCTGTTTCGTTGGACTGGATTAGACTCTGTATGGTGGTTTCCGTATTTCCTGACACATCCTTTATCACTAGATTCTCTACTTTTTTTTCGAGTTCACTAATCCTCATAATTAATGTTTTCACCAGGTCCATGACATTAGTAGTAGCATCAAATCCTTGAAATTCCATTCCCTCATTGTTTACATTTTCGGCCATCTTTAACGTACCGATCAAGTACCTAAACAGCTGTTACCAATAAGCCACAAACATTCATGTATACTATTGCCAACAAATCTTTACATTTTTGGTAGTCTACCAACTTTCATTATTTTAAATCTAAAGAAAGACCCTAGGAGACAGGACAGACAAAATTCCTGAAACTACTCAAGGTCAGGAGCGATGCCTAGGACGTCCTCTCTCTCCGGCTGTGTGTGTGTGTGTGTGTGTGTGTGTGTGTGTGTGTGTGTGTGTGTTTTAGTAAAACTTGGTACTGTACAGTGGTTGCAATGCCCCATGACAGCAAACAATGCCACATACATGAGTTTGATCCCAAATAAGTGAATAGATGTTTTCAACCATGTACAGAATTTTATCACAGGGAGTATGCTGGTCATCTACCCCTGAATATGACAGACTTCAATACTTTAGCCCCATGCTGTTCCAACTTGATCCTCTAACAATGAAAATACAGTAATTTTATTTTACTCAGGCAACTTCAAAATGAAATCTAACAATAGTCACGGCGCACGACTCTGAGGTTGTTATTATCGTGCTCCGGCAACTACCATTCAAAAGTGCGTCTGATTTCATGTATAATATGAGACGCTTGTGATTCGTGTACAATATGTTCGTGTATAATAATATTCGTGTATACTATATTCGTGTATAATATGAAAGGAAATCGGACACACTTTTGAATGTTAAGTTGCCAGGGTACGATAATGACAACCTCAAACTCGAGCGCCGCAACTATAGTCTCCTTTCTTCTGGTGAAAATAACACTCAAAGTCTCTTATTTTCAATGTAAAATACAGTATACAGAGTGAATAATATAAGTCCTCATTTTGTTAATTTTTTAACATTCATTTTTGCTATAAAAACCTCAGTAAACTGCAGAAAAATTGCCAGGTCTAGTTCCACTCCTACCTGTAAAGATAATTTTCAGTTTCCTCCTGTTTACAGCACTAATTTTAGAGAAGATATTTTGCAACACATTCATGGCTTCTGCTGAAGACTACCAGTATATCTAAGGAAGTCATCACCAAACACTCCCATTATACATTTTGTTATATGCTCCCAGGTTCTTTCCAGTAGTAGTATTGTAAGGAAGACCATACCTGTAAAATCTGCTACCACTTTTGCAACTTTCTCTTTCCTTGTTTTCTGGATCCTACTTCACCCATTCTTAGGTGAGAATGATGAATGATGATGACTATAATGACTGATGATGGCGGTCGTGATGAACTATAATGACATGATGATATAATGATGGTAACAGAAATGATTATTTGTAAAGTTTAATTTATTTCAGACTAATCACAATATATTTAAGACATTTTATACATGCATAAATACCAACAAAGCATTACTCTACATTTAAAATTCACATATCCTTATTTTACAATTTGTACATTAATGTGACAGGGAAACTTTAGTGTCACCTGTAAAATGCGAGAAAAATGTGTAAGACCTGAATGGTTAAGAAAAGCTGTGGTGTTCACTTGACTCTAAATGCAGGATATATTAATTTAGTCACACTGTTGGCCCCTTCAATCCAATGATTTTATATTATGCTCTTGCCAGCTCCAAACTATTCTAACCCTGGAAGAACCTCAGGTAACTTACAGCTTGTTAGGCTAATTCTAACAGCTCCATTTCAAAATGGCTTCCCTAGGCTGAATAAAATTATTTGGAGGCAGTAAGAATACACCAATAACAAATGTCATTGGATATCAAAGGGGGGGGGGGAGTCTTTATAATTCAGTACCACAAACCAGTCTCGGTTGTCTTGATCTATTCTACAACTGGCCCACCAGAAGTTCAATTGTTAAGGGGGATGCACTTCAAAGCTCCATTAAAGCAGACTATTTTTCCAAAGTACACTTTTACATACAGTAATTTATTGAACACATTCTACTGAACAGCAACATTCTTTTATCATTTACAAGAACTATATATACTGGATATACATTTCACCCCTACAACAGAACAAAAGGTGTGCTGCTTTGTTGCATCTTACCAGTATATTAATTTAGGTTTTTCTTTTTGCAATACCGCTTCTTAACTACATTTTAAATCAAAGAATTTAAAAATATTCCTTGAGCTCTTCTTCCAACTGTCCCTTCACAAAATCTACACCATGCTATGTCAATGTATTTCACTGTGAAAAGTTGCTTCAGCGGAACCTATATCAGTCGATCATACTAAATCTAAGATTTTTACTAGATATTTATATATGGCACAGAACTCAATCTGAGCTTCATTATTACCACATTATTACCATTATTCCACTGATATACAAACTTACCAAGTCTGAACACTTTTTGATCTAATGTTCAATTTTACCTCTAATAAACATCTAAACTGCCTTCTATACTGTGTGTGTGTGTGTGTGTGTGTGTGAGAGAGAGAGAGAGAGAGAGAGAGAGAGAGAATGATGACTGTTCCATGAAGACACATTACAGACAGTACTTTGATAGTACTTAACAAGAATACTTTACTACCTTTACCATACATGCTATGCCGATACACGCTATGCAAAAAGCAGTATTACTCATCCTAATGTATCCTACATCATACAGTAATCATATCTGGAAAGCGGTATTGCACAAGGAAGATAAAACCTATTAATACATTAGCAAAAGCATACGATATATGCAAGTAAATCTTCCTGCATTTAGCTTGACTGTAATTTTATACTGTAACTGCAAACAATACAAAGAAGTTGCATAAAACCTTTAATTATTGCTCATGTTTCATGTGAAAGAAAGAAAGAAGTACAAGGAACAATTATCCTGGGAGGGTGGCAACAAATATATTACTCCATAGGAGTTACAGATGGACAATCTTGGACTAGGCCAAGGTGAGTGCTGTGTCCTGCACCACCAAAGGGAAAAAAAATAATGCTCACTTAAATGAATGTCATTATCAACAAACAGGATACCTCTCAATAATTCAACTTGGTCCATGAAAGTGATAGGCAGAAAGTATAAAGTAATATGATATCCTATAGCAAACTGGTTACTGGAAAATTTCAAGTACACTAACGTCTTTAACAGACTGCCATATAAACATCCACGGGATGCTAAATTATAATAATATCATGCTAAACATTATTGACCAAATCCCAATATTCTCTGCCATAATAATGACTTCTGCCATAATAATGACTGCTGCTCTCTCCTCTCTGCAAGTGTTACCGGAAAATCCAGTGTCAGACTTAATCACAGGCACTTCTAAATGTTGTAATAAAAGTAACCCTTTCTGTGAAGCCCTGTGATATATTTCTAGATCTTTTCTTCTTATATATATATATATATATATATATATATATATATCTATATCTATCTATCTATCTATATACATCTATATATATCTATATCTATATATATATCAATATCTATCTATATATATATAGATAGATAGATAGATTGATTGATAGATAGATAGACATACTGTACTCCTTACCCTGCCCTAGGGTGGGAAAGTAGGTCCGGATGATAGAGAAAGAGAGAGAGAGAGATACTGTACTCCTTACCCTGCCCTACAGAGTAGGGTGGGAAAGTAGGTCCGGATGATTATATAAATATATATATATATATATATATATATATACACAGGCGGCCCTCCACATTCATGGGGGATAAGACACATAGACCCCCGTGAATGTGGATTTTCTGCCAATGTTTGGTGCACCCTCCTGTAAATGCCTCTACAGCCACAAATCACCCCCTGTGAGCAAGTGTGCACATACTGTACCTAATAAACCATATCTGGGACCTGAAAGCAGCATATAATATCACAAATAGGTGATGACTTGCCCACACTCATGCATTGGCAAGTCATCAGCTACATATATACCCCAAGTTCTTACAATTATACCCATTAAATTCAGTCCTGTCTTCACAGAGGAGCAATCTGTGAATCTGCGAGACCCGCGAAAGGTGATTCCGCAAATGTGGAGGGCTGCCTGTACATATATATATATATTTATATATATATTTTATAACTGTCCTGGTAAATAAATTACACCAAGACCTATTAGTTAAGAATAGCCGAGTGAAATAAATAACTGCATACCCCAACTTCTATATTTAGAATTTGAAATAAGGGAGATCATTTAAATTACATGATGGACTATTAAGACTGCTCTAATTGTAGTTATAATCAATAGCAGTGAATGGTGGAGGCTGTCAGTGGGGGTGTGTCTTGCAATCATAAGCTTAAAATTAACAGTTAAAGTGTTTCACGTTACAATAGCATGATTTCAGTTGCATATTTCATAAATACACCTGTGGGGAACTTTGCACCAGTTCTTCCAATATATTCATCTTTCCTTAAATAATCTTCAATGGGTATTTTATATTCTGGGATTATGCTGGACTCTTATAAAATGACAATGAAAGTCATTATACTTCATGTTACAATCCAGACCATGCTACTTAAGTATCATATTCAAGAGCATTACACTTTGCTAAAAATTTTATGCATTAGATTTTGTATAAAAAGCTTAATTATACACTCTATGACAATATATCCTCATGTTCATTTTCTTAATCCTTATTAATAACATCTCTTGAGGTCCGTTAATATTTTTACAAACTGCCACAGAAAAGCCACAATTTCACTTGGTGAGGATCTTCTTATATGGAGTGTATTACATAAATTATTTAATTAAAATATCTATTGAATGTACACCAATTTACATTTTGACAATTTTTTAATTTAATTTCTTATTTTACAAGGTATGAATCATCTTCAAATGAAATTAAAATAATTTTAATTATTTCAATATCATTCTTGAGGTGCAGGATGCAGTTAGCGAATCAGACAAGCCACACACACTCTAGTTGGACCAATACAATCATGATGACAAAATGCTCCACACTTCAAGCAAATAATCATAGCTTTCATATTACATGGGCAACCATCTTCATTTGGTTCAGTCTTCCCTTGAGGCATCATCATGTGAAGACCTTGGTTCGTGGGGGCCATCATACCATTCATGCAACCACCTGCAGGCATGGCATGCATATTGTTCACTGCCTGTATATTCACATTGTTCATTGGCTGCATGGTGTTCATATTGTTCCCTACCTGTATGTTACCCATGTGTTGCATGCTGTTCATCATACGCATACTGGGCCTCATGGGCATGTTTGCATATTGTGGTTGTGGAGGCTGTGAATGTGGGGGTGGGTGGAGGTGCAGGCGTGGGTGTGACAAGGAGGCAGGACTGTTAGTCACAGACTGCATGGGTTCTACATGACCTGCTACCACCCCCCCACCTCTACCTCCACCTCCACCCCCACCCTGTACCTGCACACAGCTGCCAGCACCAGGTCTGACTGAGCTGGTGGTTGCAGCAGTAGTTATCAGGACACTCTGTCCACCATCAGGGGTACAAATGGTGTTCTCTGATGAATCTGTAACAGGCAGAGATGCCCCAGCCCGTGTAGTGACAAGCTGGTTGCTGTCACAGTTAATTACACCTGAACTGGGGTCACCTTCGGATAAAAAATGTTGACCTGCTGAAGTAAGAATGGTGGCAGGGGAGCCCTGAGAACTATTGGTCTGCACAACAATTCTGGGTCCAACACTGGATGGTCGTGGAGACAGAGCCACCATCACCCCACTCTTGCTGGGTGGAGCACTGGAAGCCCGAGGAGGCTCTTGCTGCTGCTGCTGCTGTTGTGGAGAGTTATCAGCAGTATTGCAGTCACCATTCATACTAGGTCTGCTGCCAAGCCTCACCAACTGCAGCCCAGATACTGGCATCCTCACCACAATGGATTTGCCAGATGGTGCTGGCCGGAGAATTGCAATGGATCGTGGTGACAAAGCCGGAGGAGCCATGCTGCCTTCACTGGCATCAGACTGAAGGCAAAGTAATATTTATTTGTAAATTACATTGTAAATGAATAAAGTAATAATAATAATCATCATCATCATAACGATGATAATACTGAAAAAGAAAATCAATCCTGTCATCTCATAAGTTAACACTGTGTTGGCTATATTTCCTTTTACCAAAAAGCAAACTTTAAAAATGACTAATATCTAAACCAACAATTATATTCATCTACAGTAAAACCTCACATATGACGGACTTCAGTAGCCTGGAATTTGCTTTTATCGGACTCAAGGGACTACCAGACTAAATTCGTACCGGTATATATTGGAAAAAGTCCGATAAAACCAGAAGCACTCCAGACTGCCGTATCACTTCAGCTATGTTCACCATTATATGGTAAATAAAAGACATGCTGATCAGTGTACAGTACAGTATTATCATACATATTATACCATTTGATTATTGTAGTGAATGTATAAAACAGTACAGTACTGTAATGGTTAAAACAGTTTAAATACCACTGGTGCAATCTAGACTAATGCCTGACCTATCATAAAAAGTCCGGGTTAGAAAGGGGAAGTCCAGATGTTCCTTTTATTGGAATTATTGTAATGAATGTATATTACTGTAAAGTTCTGCAATGGTACTGAAAACAGTTATAAACTGTTAGTGCGATCCGGACTAATGTCTGATATATAGGAAAAAACCTGGGTCAGCAGGGGGAAGTCCGGATGTCTCTTTTAACGGAATTTTGCTTTTTTTTTTTGGAATGGCTTGGGCCCCAATTAGTCCGTTATAGTGAGGTTTTACTGTAGTGGCAAAACACTGGAATACTTTCAACATGCTGTTCTTCAAGGTATAAGGTAAAAAATACACATACAGCATCAACGACACACAGAATTTGTACCTGCTAACAATTATAACTCATATTCAACTAAATCAACTATATGTGCACCCTGCACAATTGTCACATCCCTACACAAAACATGAAAACAAAAATATACTAAACAACTATAGTTCATCCATCTTAACTTGGCAGAGATTTCGTCCTTTTGCAGCATACTTCCCAAAGCTCGATAACAGAGTTTGTGAGTATCAAATACCTTTTACATAAAGCTTCTTTGTCAGTATCTTGTTATTCTAGTGTCAATCTCTTGTTAAAACTTTGCAATCAAGATGGAGAAATGCCAAGCTTGGGCCAAGTTAAAGTGGACAGTGTAATGACAGCAACATAACTGCCTTCACAAGTAACCAACAAGACCTCCTATTCACCATAAAAACGACATACAAAACAAAACAGCAATTTGTTGTGGCACCTACTGTACAGCAATAGTACTCCACATCATCTGCAACCTCCACACATCAATATATACAACACACATCACCTGCATTCCCCACACATTTAAACAGTACAAGAAATATGGTGGCAGTATAACATAAAACTAAAACAGAAAACTAAAACCACACACTAATGTTTATTTAACTGTTGCTATCCATCATGCAAAGAGGATACAAAGCACACAAATAGCATTCACAAGCAGGGGCCTCCCTTAGTGGAGTAAAACTGCTTGGCTGTAGTAGCCTGCTAAAATGCCTACATAAGGTTCAGTACCCTCTGTCAGGTAGAGATCTCTATCTGCACGTGAAATAGTCTGGCAGCTGCCAGAATGAAGTATCAAAGTTAATACAGATTTCCTGAGACACTGATGCTCATACCGTAAAGTTTTGTGTTAGGCAGAAAACTGCTTCACCAGGGTAACTATATCTATCTAAATAGCTACTGTAAACAGCTGTATGATGGAGGAGTAAAACTGCAATTACACATGCAAGAAAAACCATTTTATGTACTGCACATTAATACAGTATAGTAATACTTTTCCTGGGGACTGGGAAGAAATACTTTAACAAATTCCCTATAATTAAGGGACTCCAATTGGATTGAGCCTGTGCAGGTTTCCATATCCAAGGGGTGGTTGGGGTCTATTACTCACATATTGCCACTCAGGGATGTGTGAGGCACTCTCATCTTAAATGTCAAAACCAACTTGCCTAGCCCCATGCTTCTACGCTCCTCATGGGGCAACACAGGATTAACTGATGATGATGATAAAACTCTTCATGGGGCAACACAGGATTAACTGATGATGATAAAACTCTGAATGATGACCACTGGTAAAGAATGCAACCTTTTCTCTCTCAGTTTTGAATACTGATGCGGCAGACACTTAGATTTCCATGTCTGTTACAAGCATTCTCATACCTCCTATGGCGAAGACAGAACTTGTGAGTTCCTTTCTCCCCTGATCCATACCACCAAGAAATGCAGAGTTATGCCCAGGATCTCCCCACTCAATGTAATTATGGGATACTTTCTTCTCATCTTGAGAAGTCACCCATTTTGACATCATTTTTCAATTAAGTCTACAATATAACAACTGTGAACTGGAAGAAATTGGCAATTTTGCTTTTAGGTAGCAATGGCACTATATAGTAATTGGCATTCTTTCTGTAATTTCTGGTGGACATGAAAATAAATATAAACAAATAAATAAAGGCAAAGTATTGAGAACTACTGTACTATTGTCTGGTGATAGCATTTAAAGATTTCAATCCATCGAAGGGAATAACAACTTCACTACAGTACAATGGCACCATCTTATGGAATTCTCATTCGTACCAGACACAGTGATTTTATTCAATGAGGGAGAAAGATACTATGAGAAAGAATCTGTTTCTAACCCCATCACTATTAGAAATATCACGTACGCTGAATAATACATTCTGGTGATGTCAGGTATAAAATATACAACATCACAGTATTATGGGTCAACAAGAGCTATGCTGAAGCACAGTGCAGCAGCCCTTTGTTATGTTGTCCTTTTTAAGTTCCTTTCTGTAATTATGTCCATGGTAAATTATTTGTTTTACGGGGAGGGGCACTAACCCTCCACCAACCCACTTGTTGACACGTAGGGAGCACGAATGGTTTGGTTATATGGTTACTACCCAATGTTGTAAATAGTTTCTTGGCTTACAGGAAACCATTTGGCTTATCACTCAATGTAAAGCCACCTGTAAAGGAAAGAAAAGCGATAAGAACTGACAGGAAAGATGGGAGAAATAGGAAGAGAGGAGGGCAGGCACAGAAAAAGAATGATAAAGGCAAAGGAAGACGTAGGTAGCACTACATCAAGTGAGTGGATGATGGTCGCCACCATCTACCACTGATTTACCAACTTCCCTCGATTTACAGTAACAGTGTATGGCAAGAGTTGCTACAGTATACTGTATTATGAAACATCACTGGCATATAATAAGAGCTTACTGTAGAGGCAATCCTTTTTAATAATTTGAACATGAGGCAATCCTTTTTAATAATTTGAACATGTCATAAAATTTTCCTGACAACTGGTGCTGTAAGCTTGGGGAGAACTGGCAAATCAGCATTTATAGGCAGCAATGGATAATGTAATTTTTACTATGCTCTGGTTACTGCCAGACAATTTTTTAGGTCTGGAAGAACACCAAATAGTAAAAGAGGTTAATGAAGGTTATATACTATCTGAACCTGTCAAATCAAAATGTAATCCCTAAACGAAGTAAAACTGTCCGGAGAGATCTACACTAAATTATGTAAGAGAACTGAAGGGGTTAAGAGAGATTTTTGCAGTAATTTACTTTGGTCTCACCCACTGAGCCTAGGGACACTACTCATTTTATTCTTGGTATCTCCCAATGATTTCATTCACCTCAGGATACTTTCTGAACTTCATGGGCCAGTTTTCATAAACCCTTTCAATGCCAGAGGTCATTCGAGAGAGAGAGAGAGAACTAAAAGGATGTTACCTATGCTTAAGGGGTTAACAACTAAAAATGGTCAAAAAGAGGTGACACAACAGGGTCTATCATATTCTACGGAAGTTCTTAATTCTACTTAAGTTCTCATCAACCTAAGCCTTTACTTTTCCTGCCACACCATCATCATCATCGTCAATCTGACCCTTTTCTCCACCTACATAAGCATGACAATAAAATTTACATCCTATTTTTTGTTGTCTCCATGGTTGTTCAATCTGTATATGGATGGGGTTATAAAAGAGATACAAGGTAGGGCCGAGGATGTTGGAGTGGCCCTAATGAGAGAGAGCAGTGTTAGGAAACTCGCTGTACTGTTGTTTGCAGATGATACTGCAATGTTAAGTGAAGATGAAGGGGAGCTGCAAGGCTTGGTGGATGAGTTTGGGAGTGGGTGTAAGAAATGAAATCTAAAGGTGAATATAGGGAAAAGTAAAGTTATGGTCTTCAAGAGAAATGAAGTCAGCGAATGTAGAGTGAGGTTGGATGGGGAGGAAATGGAAAATGTGAGTAGGTTTAAGTACTTGGGTAGTGTGATGAGTAAGAATGGAAGTTTGGAGGGTGAAGTGCTTGAAAGGGTACAACAAGGAAGAAAGGTTGCTGGTTCCTTGAAAGCAGTGATAATAAACAAGGAAGTGTGCATGGAAGTGAGAAAGTTACTACATGACAGTATTGTGATACCAACTCTGACGTATGGAAGTGAAGCTTGGACCTTGCTGGGGGGACACAAGTCAAGAGTGACAGCAGTGGAAATTAGTTATTTGACAGGAGCCTGTGGAGTCACATGGAGAGATAGACTGACAAATAAGGATGTGAAGGAGTGTTGTGGTGTGGATGTGGATGTGATAGGAAGCACTGGGAGAAACACACAGGTGGTTTGGCCATGTGGAGAGGATGGAAAGTGAGAGACTGATGAGGAGAGTGTATGTGAGTAAGGTGGAGGGGGAGAGGGGAAGGGGGAGGCCAAGGATAAGAGGGAGGGATAGAGTGGAGAGGTATATGAGAGAGGGGGGTGTGAGCTGGGAGCAGGGCAGTGAAATGGCAGGGGTTAGGGCGATGTGGAGGCGATCTGTTTGTGGCCACCCTGTAGGGGATTAAGGCGTCTGGCAATAGATAGATAGATTTTTCTACTCTCAGATGATCTTAATCAGCTTTTATGAGGCTTTTCAAAACAGACTGGGTAGATATATCTTCCAGTAACCTCCTCATTAGTAGAGGCCTATCCTACGTTAAATAAAAGTGTCAAATGGCTGCAAGAATAAAATGTGTAAATACATTACTGAATTAACAGGGTTTACTTGCATCTACTTTTGCCACACCACATGCCGCTTTAGCATTCTTAACTAAGCAATTTATATATATATACATACATACATACATATATATATATATATATATATATATATATATATATATATGTGTGTGTGTGTGTGTGTGTGTGTGTGTGTGTGTGTGTGTGTGTGTAAATACATTATTAAATTAACAGGGTTTACTTGCATCTACTCTTGCCACACCACATGCTGCTTTAGCATTCCTAACTAAGCAATTTATATATATATATATATATATATATATATATATATATACACTCAACCCTCGGCTATCACTCCCAACTGGTCCCGCTATGGCAGCGCTATAGCCGAAACTGTGATAGCCGAATTGAAGAACTTATGGTAATAATTCTAACTGGTGCCATGACCTCAATATTTACCCATAAGATACCTTTTTTGTACCACATATTACTATATAATAGTCTAAAAATGAGCATGTTTTATGATGTGATCATGATTCTTATAAATACCCCTCACAGTTGATTCATTGATGTTATGTTTCTTCCCCACACTTCGCTTGGTCTCACCATTCTCTATAAGTTTCACATTTCCAGTTTATCTGCATAACATAGGTTCTTCCTCTTCTTTATTTCCCAGCTAGGTGCTGCAGCATTATGTTGGGTGATGGTAGGGGGACGGGGAGGGGGTACGTTGGCCATGGTCATATCATAAAAAAGGTTACTGTTCTCGCTATCACTGTTCACGGTCTGAGGGCGCGCACTTGAATGGTTTGGCAGGCAGGAGACCCGGTCAAGCGGCCAATCAGTGCTCGGCTGGCACTGATGTCATACGACCAATCACGGAGTGAAGCTTTTGTTGGCTGGGTGGAGCACTGGAGCCTGGCCTTTTTGAAATTTTCGAACATTTGCGGTGCGTGATAGCAGGCATTTAGTGCGTGATAAAGGTATTTGGGTAGTTTTTTATATAGGTGTGATAGTGAGATACGCTATAGCGGAACCCGTGATAGCCGAGGGTAGAGTGTATATATATATATATATATATACCGGTATATCCTACGTGTCAAGTGGGGTTGGTGGAGGATTAGTGCCCCTCCCTGTAAAACAATTAACTCTAAGCCCTTGGCCACCCCGTTTGGGATACATGGCGTCTGGCAATGAATGAAAAAAAATGAATATCATATATATATATATATATATATATATATATATGAGATGGAGGGATGGGGTGGAGAGGTATATGAGAGAGGGGGGTGTGAGTTGGGAGCGGGACAGTGAAATGGCGGGGGACAGGGCGACGTGGAGGCGATTTGTTTGTGGCCACCCTGAACGGGACTGAGGCGTCTGGCAATAGATAGATAGATTTTTCTCCTCCCTATTCATTGATTTGTATCTCCATCTACTATATTTATCTGTATATTGTATGTTTAATAAATCAGTTGGTTAGACATGTAATATTGTCATGTATATTATTTTAACATATCATAAACACGTCTCATGGTCAATTTCTACTTACCAATACAAAAATAAATAATATAATGCAAATAGAAACGACGAAATGATAAAATAAATACTACCCCACAAAAGAGCCACGCCTGGGGGAAATTCGGCTTGGGGGGGGGAAGCTGAGCGGGGGGAAGGGGGGGAATGCAGTAACGAAGGGGTTAATAATTAGATTAAGGATTGTGGAAAGTATTAAGAATATATGGAGTACATGGCATGTTGTTGAATGCTGTGAAAAGTATATATGATGGTGCTAAGGCTGCAGTGCGTGTGGATGGTGAACTGAGTGAATTTTTCTCTTTGAAGGTTGGGTTGAAACAGGGATGTGTCATGTCTCCATGGTTGTTCAATCTGTACATGGATGGGGTAATAAAAGAGGTACAAGGTAGGGCAGTGGATATTGGAGTGGCCCTGGTGACAGAGGATAGTGTTTGGAAACTCCCTGTACTATTGTTTGTAGATGATACTGTGTTGTTGAGTGAAGACGAAGGGGAGCTGCAAGGCTTGGTGGACGAGTTTGGGAGAGTGTGTAAGAAACGGAATCTAAAGGTGAATGCAGGGAAGAGTAAAGTGATGGTCTTTGAGAGAGATGAAGTCAGTGAATGTACAGTGAGGTTGGATCGTGAGGAAATGGAAAATGTGAGTATGTTTAAGTACTTGGGTAGTGTGATGAGTAAGAATGGAAGTTTGAAGGGTGAAGTGCTTGAAAGGGTACAACAAGGAAGAAAGGTTGCTGGTTCCTTGAAAGCAGTGATAAGAAACAGGGAAGTAAGCATGGAAGTGAAAAAGTTACTACATGACAGTATTGTGATACCAACTCTAACGAATGGAAGTGAAGCTTGGACGTTGTTGGAAGGACACAAGTCAAGAGTGAGAGCAGTGGAAATGAGTTATTTAAGAGGAGCCTGTGGAGTCACATGGAGAGACACGCTGACAAATGAGGATATGAAGGTGCGTTGTGGTGTGGATGTGGATGTGATAGGAAGCGTTAGGAGGAACATACTGAGGTGGTTTGGCCATGTGGAGAGGATGGAGGGTGAAGAGTGTATGTGAGTGAGGTGGAGGGGGGTAGAGGGAGGGGGAGGCTGAGGATGAGATGGAGGGATGGGGTGGAGAGGTATATGAGAGAGGTGGGGTTGGAGCAGGGCAGTGAAATGGCGGAGGACAGTGCGACATGGAGGCGATTTGTTTGTGGCCACCTCATATGGGATTGAGGCGTCTGGCAATAGATAGATAAATAGATATACAGTAAAATCTCAAATTTGGACAGTTTAGAATTCGATGAATCAAATTTCAATGCATTTTGAAGTGGTCTGCCTACCTTACTTTTCGATGCAAATTCACGAATTTCAATGCTCTCAGGGTCAGACTCCAACCAAAACAAGCAAAGATAATATGTTTGATGCGAACCAAAATGCTAGAAGTGAAGGAAAATTATAAGAAAAAGTATGAACCTAACCTAATATCGCATGTGACATGTGCTCTCAGGGCCAGACTCCAACCAAAACAAACAAAGATAATATTTTTGATGCCAACCAAAATGCCAGAAGTGAAGGAAAATTATAAGAAAAAGTATAAGCCTAACCATATGTGGACACGCATTTCACTGCAATTTAGTTGTATGTATTTTCTTTGTATTTTCGTCACAACTTACCTGTTTCAAAATGGCAAGCAAAAGTGGTTCTTTGGGTAGCAGAGGTAATGTATGAGAGCAGCCTGGCACCTCTAAATCTTCGCAGCGAAAGGAGAAATGGCAATACAGGAAAGGGCAGAAATATTTCAAGTATACACTTGCTGACAGTATGGCAATACAATGCAGAACTACAGTTACTTAACCACAATTATAGTTCATAAAGTTTACAGGAGGTGTGGGCAAAAAATCATGATTTTAGGTAGTTAGGTTTGGAAGCCCCAGACCCATTATTGATTTTTCTCATAAGAAGTTCAGTTTAAATTTCGATTATTTGAATTTTGCGGTAATTTTTAGGTACATATGTCCATCGAATTTTGAAATTTCACTATAGATAGATATATATATATGTATATATATACAGGCGTGTGATGTCCCTGTGGTTGTTCAATGTATATGTGGATGGGGTGATGAGAGAAGTGAAAACATGAGTAATGGAGAGAGGGATGGCGTTGGTAATGAATGGTGATGGATGGAATATCTCAAATTTGTTGTAGGCTGATGATGCAGTACTGCTTGCAAGTACCGGACAAGAATTTGGTAGGCTAGTGCAGAGTTTCACTGATGTCTGTAAGCGTCGTTTCTTGAGGGTAAATGCAGAAAAGAGTAAAGTGATGGTTATTGAGAGAGAGAGTGACTCCCAGTGCAATGTAACAGTGAATGAAGAAAGACTGGAACTGGTGAAAGAGTTCCAATACCTGGGTACAGTGATAGAAAAGAGAGGAAAATGTGCAAAAGAAACTGAAAGCAGAGTGGCACAAGGAAGAAAAGTAGCTGATGCAATAAAGGCCTTGATAAGAAACAGAGGCTTGAGTGTTCCAGCTGCATGAGGCTTACATGAAGGAGTGTTAGTGCCAACTTTAACATATGGATGTGAGACTATGGTGTGGCATGAAAATGAAAAGTCAAGAGTAAGAGCAGTGGAGATGGGACTGCTGAGAAATGTATGTGGAGTACAAAATAATGTGATTTGTGAAAGATGCGGAGTGAGGAAGTCGGTGGACACCAGAATTGAAGAGAGTGTACTGATATGGTATGGTCATGTGGAGAGAATGGATAACAATAGAGTGGTGAAGAAGGTATATCTGAGCGAATTTGAAGGAGGGAGGAGGTGAGGTAGGCCAAGGAGAAGGTGGAGAGATATGGAGGATGAATGTGAGAGGAAGAGAGGTTTGGAAGTCAGTAAGGCTAGAGAACTGACAGGAGATCGAGCTGGCTGGATTTTTGTGAGGAGATATGCATGATCAGGGATTTTTGGCACCCCTTTTTAATGTGGCAGCGTCTGGATTGACTCTGTCGGATACGATATGCGAAGCTACAGAACGTGATGAATGTTTTTGGAATATCCGATAGAGCCAGGATTCCGGGGGCTTGAATGATGAGTGAAAGGAGGCGTGGCCCATTGGATTGGGCAATTTTGGGCTCCCTGGACATTGCTACTCCTCACCCTGCCCTTGGGTGGGACAGGAGGTCCGGATGATGATGATGATGATGATGATGATGATGATCATGATGATACATATACAGTATATATATGTATATGTATATATTTTTTCTTTATGCAAGGAAGAAGTAACCAAAAACCCAAAGCCCGCAAACCGTTCCTTAAAAAAAAAAAAAAAAAAAAAAAAGAGAGAGAGAGAGAGAGAGAGAGAGAGAGAGAGAGAGAGAGCCAAATTCAAGATCCATTCATTTCAAGATGCCTGGACAAACTGCATTTGAAAGACTGGAGATCATAGAAAGTAGGAAATACAGACAGTGGGAGACAGTTCCAGAGTTGATCTGTTGCATAAATGAAGGACTGGGAGTAATGGTTAACTCATGCATTAGAGTGTTGGACAGAAAAGGGATGAGAATTTGTTGCTAGACATGTGCTATGCGGCCGTCACAGAGGTGGAGGGATGCAAGCTGAAAGCTCAGAGAAGCAGTGACCATGGGAGTAGTGACAGAAAACAGACAGAAATGCAACAGTGTAGCAAAGAGACAGAGCTTGAAGAGAGTCAGTAAGAGGAGGAAAGTTAATGAGACGAAAAGCCTTTGACTCCATCCTACTGAGAAGAGCTGTATGTGGGGAGCCTCCCCACACATGAGAGTTGTACTCTACTGTACACAGGGGTGAAAAAAACAAGTGAATAAAGTCAACAATTGTGCAGGGGTAAAGAAGGTACAGAGTTGGCTTAGAACACCTAATCTCTTGGAAGCAGATTTTACAAGAGATGTAATATGATCTTTCCAAGATAAGTCCCGAGTGAATGAAACCCCAAGCATGCTCATGGATGATGCAGGATTGAGCCGGACATTAAACATTAGTGGGTACTCCTGTGGAAGAGTCTGTCAGGATGATAGGGATAAGAACTGAGAGTTTGATGCATTAAAAACAAAAAGATTTTTTTATCCCAGTCAGAAACACAAGCAAAGTTAGACATTAGGCATGCCATAGCCTCATCCCTTGTTTGTTGAAGTAACTGCCGAGATGGACGTTGTGGGAACTGAATGGAAAGGTGAAGGGTGGACCCATCAGCGTATGAGAGGATAGGATTTGATGTACAGCTTAGAAGGTCATTGATGAAGAAATGGGAGAGAGTTGGTGATAGGACAGAGCCCTAAGGAACACCACTGTTGACAGATCGAGGAGAAGAACGATGGCCGTCTACAACAGCGGCTATAGAATGACCAGAAAGGAAGCTATACTGTAGATGAGGGCACAGAGAGAATGATAGAAACCATAAGAGGGCAGTTTGGAAATCAAAGATTTATGCCAAACTCGATCGAAAGCCTTTGAGATATGGAAGTTTGGAAATCAAAGATTTATGCCAGACTCGATCGAAAGCCTTTGACATGTCAAGTGCAATGGCAAAGCTTTCACCAGAGTCCTGAAAGGAGTCTGACCAGGAGTCTGACAGGTAGGTGAGATGATCGCCAGTGGAACATCCCTGACGGAACCCTATGACGATCAGAAAGAGGGCTGTGATAGGAAAGATGGTTTTAAATTTTTCTGTTAAGAACTGACTCAAAAACTTTTGAGACACAGGATGTTAAAGCAACTGGACAACAGTTGGAGGGTTGGGAGTGGTCACCCTTCTTTGGTACTGCCTGAATGACAACAAATTTTCAGCGAGAAGGAAAGGTACAAGTTGATAGACAAAGGCGAAAGAGTTTACCTAGGCAGGGTGTAAGTGCAGAAGCACAGTTCTTGAGGACAACAGGAGGGACTCCATCAGGCCCATATGCCTTGTTAGTACTGAGGCCAGTGATGCCAGAAAATACATCAACTGAAGAAATTTTAATGTCAGCCATGAGGAAGTTAGGGGGGGGGAAGTGATGGAGGAACAGCACCGGAATGCACAGGCTGTCCAGATCCATTTCATTCCAATTCATTGATTCTAATCCTCCCCTACTTTGGTCCTGTATTCCTCTGCCATTTCTTTGATCCCCAGCATCTCGACATTCAGTCTTTCTCCCTAGCTGCTCCACTCTCTCCTGGTCCAACTCACTCCTCTCAGCTTGATCTTGCATACCACAATTATATGATATGACAGACCTCCACACTGTCCCCTCACAGCTCTCGTATCAGCAACCATTCCCAGCATCGACCTCTCTACGAGCACATAATCAATCAGGCTCCTTTCAACACGATCCCCATTTTTCTCTATACCATGTATATTTATATGCATCTTTGTGTTTGAAATACGAGTTACAAATGCACAACCTCCTTTCCTTACACATATCCTTCAGTCACTTCCCATTACCATTTTCTCCTGGCACTCCATTACAGCCCATTATGTCATCCTCAGGACCAGTGCCTACTCTTCCTTTCATATCACCCATTACGTCCTCACACAGTGCATACGCTACAGTTATAGCCACTTTCACCTGAAACAACTTGACATACATACATCTCAAGCTGACACATTTGTAATCTCTCATTCCACTATGCCACACTTCATTCATCAACAAAGCAACTCCTTCCCTGCACAACAAGGAAGAATGGTATGGCATGGTGGGACGAAGAGGTTAAGGGAGCAGTGGAGGAAAAGAGGAAGAAGTAGCAAGAGTGGTTACATGACAGGGGTTCAACTGAAATATGAAATGAATACAGTATACAGAGGGTAAGAAGCAAGTAAAGAGACTAGTGATGAGGAAAAAGGAGATGAATGATGATCTAGGAAAAAAAATGAATGCGAATTTTTCTGAAAATAGGAAGAGGTGCGGAAATGTAAGTGACAGCAGAATGAAATGCAAAAGTGTGAAGGATGTAAGTGGTAGATTATTAACACATGGAGATGAAGTAAGGACCAGATAGAAGGAATATTTTGAAAGCCTGATGAATAGGAATAGAGAGAGCAGAGCCACTGTAAACATGCTTGGTTTTGGGGGTGTGCAGAGAAGGAATGCAGTGCCCGGAAATGTGACACTCGCACAGGTGAAGAATGCTATGAAATGACTGAAAAATGGGAAAGCAGCTGGGGTTGATAAGATGTATGCAGTGATGATTAAGTGTGGTGGAGACAGTGGAAAGATGTGCTTGTTGGAGATTGTAAGAAGGCATCGATGAGTGAAATTGTGCCAGGAGAATGGAAAAAGGCTGTGACCACCCATGTACAAAAATAAAGATGGGCGAAATGAGTGCAAGAATAATTGTCTATCTATCTATCTATTCTATCTATAGCCCGACGCCCTAATCCCGCAAAAGGTGGCCGCAGACAAAACGCCTCCAAGTCGCTCTGTCACCCACCATTTGACTCCCCTCCCCCCAACTCACCCCCCCCTCCCTCATATACCTCTCAACTCCATCCCTCCACCTCATCCTCGGTCTACCCCTCCCTCTCCCTCCTCCCACCTCACCTACATACACCCTCTTAGTCAGTCTTTCATTCTCCATTCTCTCCACATGTCCAAACCACCTCAGTGTATTTCTCCTAATCTTTTCAACCACATAATTGTGGTATACATTTATTGAGTGTGGTATACAAGGTATATGGAAGAATTATTATAAAGTCAGAGAGATATCAGAAGTCCTAGTGAGTGATGAACAGGGTGGCTTTAGGTGCGGCGGAGGATGCATGGATCAAATATTTACAGCAAGACTGATAATGGAGAAGGCTTGTGAGAAAGACTATAAGGTGTTTATGGCATTCATGGATCTGGAAAAAGCATAAGATAAAGTAGACAGAGAAGGATTGTGGAAGGTTTTGCATTTGTACGGTGTAGATGGTAAGCTGCTAGGTGCCATCAAGAGTTTTTATGATTGTAGAGCGCATGTGTAAGGGTAAATGGGCATACAAGTGAATGGTTCACGATTGGTGTGGGTTTGCGACAAGGTTGTGCGATGTCCCCATGGTTGTTCAAAATATGTATGGATGGAGTGAAGAGGGAAGTTAAACACAAGTAACGGAGAGGGGGATGGTGGTAATGAATGGAGAT
This sequence comes from Coenobita brevimanus, assembly GCF_032717465.1. NCBI lineage: Eukaryota > Metazoa > Arthropoda > Malacostraca > Decapoda > Coenobitidae > Coenobita > Coenobita brevimanus. The sequence continues at coordinate 33,595,226 of NC_137024.1, forward strand.
GGATGGAATATTTCAAATTTGTTGTATACTGATGACGCAGTACGACTTGTAAATACCGGACAAGAACTTCGCAGACCAGTGCAGGTTTTGCTGATATATGTGAGTGTTGTGCCTTGAGAATAAATGTAGAAAAGAGTAAACTGATGTTTACTGAGAGAGAGAGTAACCCCCAGTGTGATGTTACAGCGAATGGATAGAGACTGGAATTGGTAAGAGAGTTCAAATACCTGGGTACAACGATGGAAAAGAGAGGAAAATGTGTAAAGGAAGTGGAAAGTAAAGTGACACAAGGAAGGAAAGCGGCTGGTGTTTTGAAGGCCTTGATAAGAAACAGAGGCTTGAGTGCTGCAGCTGCACAAGGCTTACATGAAGGAGTTCTAGTGCCAACTTCAACAAATGGATGTGAGACCATGGTATGGCACGAAAATGAAAAGTCAGGAGTGAGAGAAGTGGAGATGGGACTGCTGAGGAATGTATGCTGAGTACAGAGAGTGGTTAGGATATGAAATAATGTGATTCATGACAAAGATGTGGAGTGAGGAAGTCTGTGGATACTAGAATTGAAGAAAGTGTACTGAGATGGTATGGTCATGTGGAGAGAATGGATAACTACAGAGCAGTGAAAAGGTATATCTAAGCGAATATGAAGGAGGAAGGAGGTGAGGCAGGCCAAGTAGAAGGTGGAAGGATATGATGGATGAGTGTGTGTGGAAGAGAAGGTCTGGAAGTTGGTGAGGCTAGGGGACTGACAAGAGATATAGCTGGTCGGTTGAAAACTGTGAGGAGATGTGCATGATCAGGGATTTGGAACCCCTTTCTACCGAGACAGCATCCGGACTGACTCTGTCGGAAATGTTTATGTGAAGCTACAGTATGTGGTGAATGTTTTTGGCATATCAGATAGTGCCAGCATTCTGGGAGCTTGAATAGTGAATGAATGGAAGCGTGGCCCATTGGACTGGGCAAATTTGGGCTGTCAGGACATTGCTACTCTTCACCCTGCCCTAGGGTGGGAAAGGAGGTCCAGGTGATGATGATGATGATGATCCTAGCATCTACTGTAATCTGCAAATGCTGTACAAAAATATTAACAGGAAATCTCACATGACCCCCTCTGGCTATGATGGTCAGACACTACTCTATGCAGTCCAGTACAATTAAAGGGAGAATACACACCTACTTTCTTGACAGCATTACAGTACTTGATCAAATAACCTCCAGCCACCTACTGAGACTTGAGCCTGTGCACATGGCTACACTGTCACTCCAATTGGTGTGCTCTAACCACTCAACCACCAAGTAAATGTTTGATAGTAATGAATTTTTATTTGTTTATTTATTTATTTTTCACAGTACAGCCTAGTATGTATGTACATGTCCCTGTTATACTGTATGTTGTATTACCTTTTGTTCTTTTTTGCTGTCCTTGGTAAATTACAAATATTATACTGATACCTACAAAGGCCATTTGCCAGTTTTCCAAAATTACAGTACCAATCAAATGGAGCAAGTGGTGATATTTTGGAACACATTCCTGACTTATAATGAAGACTGATTGTACTGCAGCTAAATGCTGTACTTATTTAATACTTTCAGCCTCAGTACATCATCTTTATTCAACTTGCTTCTACGCAGCCTTATTACTCGGCTCAGGAGATACCTCTCATAGTTTGCAGAAAACCAAAACTACTGACCACAGTGACAATGTATTTTTGTAGCTTATTCTTACTACAGTAGAAGTCCTATTTTTCGGCATCTATGGGACCAGGCTAGTGCCGAAAAATCAAAATTGCCGAATTATCAAAAACCCTACCCACTCAGTACCTTATATGTTTCGGTGAACACTATCATCACCACTCATATCATTACAAATGTGCTTGGAGAGAGTACTGTATACTGTTTGATACTGTACAATACTGTAATGAATACAGTACTATACATGAATATGAAAAATAAAGAAATTATTGAACATACTGTATATAAATGTAATGGTACAGTAGGCCTACAAGTTCACATGCACTTACCTGAACTTATAGTAGGTTCCTTAATTACATATGTACAATAGAAGGGGTTGATTGGACTCTGCTACAGCTGGAAGAAGTCTCCAGCAGTAGAGGGTCCTCATGGAGAATTTCAAGACTGACGAAAAAAATCGGAAAATCTGCCGAACGATCAGAGATTTTCGTAAATGGGACTATTTCTCAAAACTGCCGAAATGTCAGATTTGCCGGGGAATTGGATGCCGAAGAATTGGACTTTTACTGTACTACTAGACACCTTTATTCATGTCCAGTTCAAAATTTGTAGTACTGTATATCCTAAGGTGAATACAATTACCTGGCAATAGCAAGAATAAAAGAGTGAATAGTGTCCCTGTGTTGAATTGGTTAATAAATGGTCATATTTAACCCCTTAGTGAAACATTCAACTTGAATAAAAACATCTGATGATGGTAATACTGAAATAAATACATCACAACAGAGACAGGGTAAATAACAACAAAGTATCCAATGAAACAAGCATGAGAATCATTTACTCATCATTTATGCCTTCAAAATCGCAGATCCACCTCAAAGGGGATAGCCACTTGCACTATTAATGAGATAGATAGATAGATAGAGAGAGAGAGGACCAAGCCATAATATGGCTATATGACAATAAGTTAGGAGGAAGTGGTGAAAATAATGATATTAATTGTATGACATGAAGTATAGTAAGAAACGTGATAATACTGGAAACAGAAACAATGGCAGGGTTACCTAGCAATCAGTATGCATTGGGGGCTGACGCAGTGAGGAATGGAAGGGGAAAGCTGGGGGACGTTGTCAGAATGTAGACAGGGAATCAAGAATGAGACGATGGAGAGTCAAGGACAGTTTAAGTGTGAGAAGATGAGCTGAGGGTCATGGCTCATCAAATGACCATGAATCAGGCAGGTACGACCTAAGTGAAGACGAGTATGGATATTCTCCCATTAATGATTGGAGTGGGTTGATGTGTGTCAGGGAAGAACAGAGGTTTAACATAATGAAGTTTGTTGTGAACCTGTTGGTTCCACGAGGAATGCCAACAATCAAGGAAGAGACGGATCAGAATAGGGAAACAATCAAAGGCAGGAATGGGGTGGAGGAAGAACATAGGGGAGATGGCAGCAGACACAACAATGAGTCAGCTTGTTCATTACTTGTAAATCCAATACGGATAGGAACCCAGCGAAGCAAACTGACTTTTTTCTAACAGAAAGGTGGAACAGCCACTCCTGAATCTGAGTGATTAGAGGATGAGAAGACATAGTGTGTAAGGACGTGAGTGCACTGAGAGAATTGGAGATGATGATAAAGGTGGATGAAGAGAACCTAGGCAGACACTTCAGTGCAAAATGAATAGCATACAGTTCTGCAGTGAGGATATTTGCAATGGAGGGAAGCATACTCTCGAAGGAGGTGTCAGGGAACATGAGCAAACCCAAGACCATGACAAAATTTAGAGCTGTCATTAAAGATATGCATAGCAGAAGACTGACAGGACATATGCTCAAGAAAAAGGAAACGAAGGATATCTGGGGGAAGAAAAGGCTTAGAACAGGGGAGAAAAGAAGGGCAGACCACAGCAGGAGGCAGGGAAGGAACGAAACTGGGCGTAGTGGGAGTAAAGGAGGAATGGCAAAATCAATAAACTGAAGAAAAACGGAGACCTGAAGGGGGAATGGAAGAAGGAGATAGGAGCCTGAGCAAAACGAGTGTTGGAGAAAGCTAAGAGGTGGAATAACTTATTTATGGGGAACTGAAGGAGATGTGTATAAGGACCTGATAGTGAGAAGAGAAAAACGATAAGAGAGGGGGGAAATGCCTGACTCAGCACAAAGTTTTCTAGCAGGAGTTGATCAAAAAGCACTGATAGCTTAACCCTTAGGGTACACAATTCTCCAGTCTCGACAACCCCCCAGGACGCAAAAGCAGGCCTATTTTTTCACTTTCTCAAAAGTTAAAAGTTTTATGCCCGATTTTAGAGCTTGAATTTACACACCTGAAAACACAAACCCCTGTACTGTTGTTTGCAGATGATACTGTGTTGCTGAGTGAAGACGAAGAGGAGCTGCAAGGCTTGGTGGATGAGTTTGGAAGAGTGTGTAAGAAACGGAATCTAAAGGTGAATGTAGGGAAGAGTAAAGTTATGGTCTTTGAGAGTGGTGAGTCAGTGAATGTACAGAGAGGTTAGATGGTGAGGAATTGGAAAACATGAGTACGTTTAAGTAGTGTAGTGTGATGAGTAAGGATGGAGGTTTGGAGGGTGAAGTGCTTGAAAGGGTACAGCAGGGAATAAAGGTTGCTGGTTCCTTGAAAGCAGTGATAAGAAACCGAGAAGTGGGCATGGAAGTGAAAAAGTTACTACATGACAGTATTGTGATACCAACTCAAACATATGGAAGTGAAGCTTGGATGTTATTGGAAGGGCACAAGCCAAGAGTGATAGCAGTGGAAATGAGTTATTTAAGAGAAGCCTGTGGAGTCACATGGAGAGACAGGCTGACAAATGAGGATATAAAGAAGCGTTGTGGTGTGGATGTGATAGGAAGCGTTAGGAGGAATACACTGAGGTGGTTTGGCCATGTGGAGAGGATGGAGGGTGAAAGACTGATGAAGAAAGTGTATGTGAGTGAGGTGGAGGGGGGGAGAGGGAGGGGGAGGCCGAGGATGAGATGAAGGGATGGGGTGGAGAGGTATATGAGAGAGGGGTGTGTGAGCTGGGAACAGGGCAGTGAAATGGTGGGGGGCAGGGTGACGTGGAGGCAATTTGTTTGTGGCCACCCCGAACGGGATTGAGGCGTCTGGCAATAGACAGATAGATAGACAGACCTTTAGTCAGAGTTGGGAATGTACGAATGGATGGAGTGGTTCGTCTGTGGGGTGTGCCAGCTGAAGTAGATGGGAATGGTAGTGCTTTGGTGGACATCTGTGCTGGTAAGGGGTTGACAATAGCCAACACCTACTTTCGGAATAAGATGATCCACCGGTATACATGGAGAGCAATGAGGAGGATGGATGGTGAACTTGTTGAATGAAAGGCAGTGATATGCTACGTGTGTGTGGATGAGCGAATGAGAAGACAAGTGTTGGATGCAAGAGTGTGGAGAGGGTGGAGCAATGGAGTCTCGGACCATCACTTAGTGATGGCCAAGGTAAAGCTGCAAAGTAAATGGTTGAGGAGATGAAGGGGAAGACAAGAGGAAACAGCTCCTGTGAGAAGAGTGGAGAAATTGCAAGACAGTGAGAAAATGGCAGAGTATAAGAGCACGGTGGAAGAAAGATTGGGAAGGTATGAGCTAGAGCAGATGGAAGGGGTGGAAGACGTATATAAGATATTTATGAAAGAGATAGGTGCAGCGTGTGAGGTGGTTTGTGAAGCGAGGAGGAGATGCAAGGGTGTGCAAGGGACAGCATGGTGGAATGATGAGGTGAAACGAGCTGTGGACCAAAAGATGAAGGCATATAGTGAATGGTTAGCGAGTAGAGGTAGGGGAGAAGATGAGAGAGAAGGGAGAGGTATATGTGAGCAGGAGAAGGGAGATGAAGAGACTGATGGAGGAGAGTAAGAAGAAAGTGGATGAAGAGTTTGGGAGGAATCTGAGTGTGAAATGGAGGGAGAGTAAGAAATTGTTTGGAAGGAGGTAAAGAAAGTATGGCAGTGTGGAAGGGGAAATAGTAGGGGAGTGAAAGATAGGAATAACAGATTGTTGATGGAGAAGAGAGAGAAATTGAGGAGATGGAAGGAGCACTTTGAGGATTTGTTGAATGTAGAGAGTGACAGCAGTGCGAGTATAAGCGGTTGGGGAATGGCTGGGAGAAGAAGAGATGAGCGGAGGGAGGAAGAGATCAGTAGGGCAGAAGTAGTGGAAGCAATGAAGAAGATCAAGTTGGGAAAAGCCCCAGGAACTGATGGAGTGTGTGGTGAAATGCTGAGGTATGGGGGTGAGATTGTTGTGGAGTGGATATGGAAGTTGTGTAGATTGGCTTGGGAAGAGGGAAGGGTTCCACAGGACTGGAAATCAGGTATAATTGTTCCTTTATACAAAGGAAAAAGGGAGAGAGAAGTATGTGGTAACCATAGGGGTATTTGCCTTCTTAGTGTGACTGGTAAAATATATGGTTGAATACTCATTGATAGGGTTAGGCATATGACAGAGGAGCTAGTTGGAGAAGAACAAGGGGGATTTAGGAAGGGAAAAGGGTGTGTAGATCAGATATTTGTTCAAAGATGTTTAGTGAAGAAGTATCTAGAGAAGGGAAAGAAAGTGTATGCTGCCTTCATGGACTTAGAGAAAGCTTATGACAGAATAGATAGGCATGGTATGTGGAAGGTATTAAGCATATATGGAGTGGAGGGGAAATTGCTCAGTGCTGTGAAGAGTATGTACGAAGGAGCTAGGGCTACGGTGCGAGTGGATGGTGAGCTGAGTGAGTTCTTTGATCTCAGTGTGGGACTGAAACAGGGGTGTGTGATGTCTCCATGGCTGTTTAATATATACATGGATGGGGTTGTAAAGGAGGTGCAAAGTGGCTCTAATGAATGAGGGTGAGATTTGGAAGATTCCGGTGTTGCTGTTTGCTGATGATACAGTATTATTGAGTGAAGATGAGTGGGAGTTGCAAGGTTTGGTGAATGAATTTGGGACAGTGTGTAAGAGGAGGAATCTGAAAGTTAATGGAAATAAATGTAAAGTTATGGTGTTTGAGAGGAATGAAGTCACAGAATGTACAGTGAGGTTGGATGGTGAGGATATGGAGAGTGTGAGTGCATTCAAGTACTTTGGTAGTGTGATGAGTAAGGATGGAACTTTGGGGGATGAAGTAGGTGAAAGGGTACAGCAGGGAAGGAAGGTTGTTGGCTCACTGAAAGCAGTGATGAGAAATAGGGAGGTGAGTATGGAAGTTAAGAAGTTACTGCATGACAGTATTGTGGTCCCTACCCTGACGTATGGAAGCGAGGCGTGGACCTTGCAAGAGGGGAACAAGTCAAGAGTGAGAGCAGTGGAAATGAGTTACTTGAAAGGAGCATGTGGAGTGACATGGAGGGACAGGCTGATGAATGAAGAAGTGAAGGAACGTTGTGGGGTGGATGTGGATGTGGTTGAGAAAATTAGGAGAAATACACTGAGGTGGTTTGGACATGTAGAGAGAATGGAGAATGAAAGACTGACTAAGAGGGTGTATGTAGGTGAGGTGGAGGGAGGGAGAGGGAGGGGTGGACCGAGGATGAGGTGGAGGGATGGAGTTGAGAGGTATATGAGGGAGGGGGAGGTGAGCTGGGGGAAGGGTAGTCAAATGGTGGGTGACAGAGCGACTCGGAGGTGTTTTGTCTGCGGCCACCCTTTGCGGGATTAGGGCATCGGGCTATAGATAGACAGATAGACAGACCTTTAGTCAATAATTGTTTCTTCCACGCTATAGTCGCCTTTGAATTATATTCCAGCGTCACCCATTAATGACGGCGAATTATCTTGTTATTTTTGTGACAGCAAATTGACTTGATAGCGAATTGCCTCAAAACCGCATCACTGCCCAGTCTCACCCACACGCTCGTTTAGCTTACAACCTCCGTGCGTGTGCGCGCGCCAGTGCTCAGGATACTACTGTCTTTCCTGTTCTTCATACTGTACCGTATATCATGTTGCAGTTTATGCTATTTCATGTCTTTGTGTTTGCAAATGTACATTCATATGTGATCCATATGTACTTCAATACATAAATCATCACTATTACTGCACATTAGATCACTTGTACGGGTGCTGGGTTTCTTATATGTGAGTCCAGGAACGCAACCTATTTTTCCCATTAAACCTTGAGTTCGCTCCATGATATTTCGGTATAGGATTGCCTTTCTAGGAATGCATACTGATCGTAAAGTGAGGGAGACCTGTATGTGTGTGTGTGTGTGTATATATATATATATATATATATATACAAAAATCATTAAAGACCAAGGCGTAGCCATTGTTCACTATTTTTCTGTTGATCTTTTCGAGTTTTCGAAAAGATCAACAGAAAAATAGTGAACAATGGCTACGCCTTGGTCTTTAATGATTTTTGTATAAAAGAAAACATTCTGCCTAAATATACTAATTAATATATATATATATATATATATATATATACAGTATATATAATGTATATATATATATGTATATATGTATCTATATATATATCTATATATCTATATCTATATCTATATCTAGAGAGAGAGAGAGATATATGAGGCCCAGCGTGCAAGAGTATACCCAAGCGCCACCTTTTCGAAAATTGAGATAATGCTATCCCACAGTCCCTCAGAGTATGTACAGTACTTTCATGTGGACTTCGTGGATGTGATGTATGAACCAAGACATAAAGGCGAAAACCCATTAAAATAACATTGGGTTTACATCGCCAACCTTTATCAAATGCTTTTCGCCACTATGTTGGAGCAAGAGTATTCCCATGCGCCATCCTCACGGAGAATGGCTTATCAGTGCACCATTTTATGCGTGCAGTAGTGTTAACAATCACCAAGGTGATGAGGATAGTCTCATCCCAAGCCTTTTTGCTGTGCTGTAGTAATACTAATGCTCTCTTCCCAAGCTTTTTCTGGCTGACCAAGCGATGTGCACACTCTGTTGTATGTGTCATAACCTACGTAATTTCAGTGGTTATAACACCACAACAGGACACAGTGTGAGTTTTGACTCTGGTTTTTCAGTAAAAAGAAATAATAACCTTTCATAACTTCCCATGGCTTTGTGTTCATTAACTCTTTCAGTGAGGTTAGTTTTTTAATTGAACCATTGTATTTTTTATTGCGGCAGCCACTGAATTAATAAGATTATTAATGTAAAACATCATTATTCCTAGTATAATTGGTGTTATTTTGTTTGTTATTGCATTTAATAGATGTAAAGTGTCTATTGTTCACATAAAAACACAGAACAACAAGGACCAAGTGAAAAAGAAATGCTGCATATTGATAATTTTTTTGAAAAATTTATAAAACTTACTTTTTACGACAATAACCAGGCATATTCATAACCAACCATTCTACAGACATTCAACTTCATCTTACAACATAAAGGAACTCACTAGCTATTGTCCTGTGGTACTAGTTTATGCATAAAATAGCAGCATTGTGTGCTAATGTTGATTTTTTTTTCCGGGTAAAAACAATAATACCTTTACTAAAAAGTTTTTGGATAAAGTAGAGATAATCAGCTTTAAGATGATGTAAACGCCATTATCCTAGGTACTGTATAATAGTTTTTGCAGTATCATTCTTCTAAGTTGTAAAAACTTTAAATGCGATTTCTGTAACTTTTTAAAAATGGCGCATGGGTATATTCTTGCACACGGGGCCTCATATGTTTATGTACATATATATATATATTCACTACTCGTTTTACGATGATTTGGTATACAATAATTCGCTACAACGATAACAGAAATGTTCCACCCCAAAATCCAATTTACGATAAATTTCCCGCTATTACGATATTGTCATCAGAAAATTTTGTACAATGCACCAGGCACAGGCAAGGTGACCATCGCTTGTCTCAGGCAAGATGGTGGCCCCAGCGTGCAGAGCATTGTTTTGGTTCAGTTGCGGTCCTGCCGCCCCTTCAAAGCCCTGTCGTTTCCACTTGTTCACGTGTGCCCCCCAGCTATCGTCACCTCTCAGCCAAGCATCGTGCTACTGTAGGCCTATACATCGTGTAGCACCAGGCCAACATTGCGCAAGTGCGTTTGTTCTGTTGTTGCAATGATTCACTGTACGTGAGTAATGCTGTCTGTATTAGTGTAAGTGTGTTTGTTTTGGTCTTGGAGACAACTTGGACCAACACAGGAAGTAATTTAGGTGGGTTGGCATTTTTGTTTCAGTCCTGGATAGGTGACTTTGGGAAGCTGAGCTGACGTAACCCCGCATTTATAATGTGTTTCAATCTCCCGATTTATGATAAAATCGTTATACGTTAAGGTATGATCTGACGTAACCCCATCGTAAGACGAGTAGAGACTGTATATATATACTGTAGTATATATATATATATATATATTTGTGGTAGGTGGTGGCAACCATCATCCACTCACTTGATGTAATGCTGCCTACTTCTTCCTTAGCCTTTATCATTCTTTTTCTGTGCCTGCCCTCCTCTCTTCCTATTTCTCCCATCTTTCCTGTCACTTCATATTGCTTTTCTTTCCCTTACAGGTGGCTTTACATCGAGTGACAAGCCAAATGGTTTCATGTAAGCCAAGAAACCATTTCCAATGCTGGGTGGTAACCATATAACCAAGCCATATATGCTCCCTACGTGTCAACAAGTGGGTTGGTGGAGGGTTAGTGCCCCTCCCTGTAAAACAAATAACTCAAAGTCAAATGACCACCCCTTACGGGATTATGGCACCTGGCAATAGATAGATAGATAAATATAATATTCTCTCTGCCAAGGTAATCCTGTTCACTCCAGACCTGAAATGTAACATTATCAAGAAAAAGAACTCAAGAAGTGCTGGACAGATGGCATCAGCAGCCTACACCCAAAACACTTAGGGTCACACTGCATCAACATTAGCAATTACTGATATGCATATTGTAGCATTCCCAACATCTGGAATTCATGGAACAACTATCACTATGCTTACACAAATACCTGTCTTTGAACAGACCCATGACACTGCTCAGTATGTTGTCAAAGCTAAATGAATGCCCAATCCTCAACAATGTCAGACCTCATGTACCCCTTGCTTCCAAACAACAGGGTTTTAGACCACTATATTCCACAAACATCCTTACTAACCAGTCTCATATAACAATTACATCATCAATTCTACAACACCCTCAACATACACATCTTACAACAGACATGAGTAAGGCCATTGATGTCATACTCTGCTGCAAAATAATCATCAAAATCTACAACACAAATGTAGAGAACACCACCAAACACTTGCTTATCTGGTGGACAAACACAGATTACACTCCTGGGCATCACCACAAACACAAAACTTCCTTAACGGATTTCCACAGGGTCCCATACTTTCTTCTACAATCTTCAACCTATATAATTATATGCATGATCTTCTCACACCTCAACTGCCCAAACTGTTTCATATGAAGATGACAGTACCATTACAGCTACTCACTACACTGCAGACACAGCCTATACACTGCAAGCAGACTACCTCAGCACACATTAGGTTTGGGCCGAGGACACCACGCTGACAAATCTATCGATCTATCTATTGCCAGACGCCATAATCCTGTAAGGGTTGGCCATCTGACTCTGAGTTATTTGTTTTACAGGGAGGAGCACTAACCCTCCACCAACTCACTTGTTGACATGTAGGGAGCACATATGGTTTGGTTATATGGTTACCACCCAGCAATGTAAATGGTTTCTTGGCTTACAGGAAACTATTTGGCTTGTCACTCAATGTAAAGCCACCTGTAAAGGAAAGAAAAGCAATGAGAAGTGATAGGAAAGATGGGAGAAATAGGACAAGAGGAGGACAGACACAGAAAAAGATTAATAAAGGCTAAGGAACAAGTAGGCAGGACTGCATCAAGTGAGTGGATGATGGTCACCACCACCTACTACCAATGCTTCCACCAAATCCACCACCATACTCATCACCAGCAGCAATTATGAGCACAGGCACACCTCTAATATGACACTTAACCCCTCCATGGCCACTGGCGTCGAATGACGTTTGGCCAATAAATGGCTGCAGGCGTCGTTTGAGCGCAGCCTATAAAAAACAGCAAAAATTTTGGGGAAGTGTGCGAACATTCTGAATGTCTTCAGACTGACCTAAACTACACTCCCATACACCTCAACAAGCAGTTCAGAGCCTGCTGCTGTGATGAGTGGATTTTCGATCTTTTCGCTGCTGGCCATGCCTAAACAAGCACAACTACACCCATTATCTCAACCCAGGCAGAAAACATAATCTTTGTCCTCTCCTGCAAAACACACACAATCACCTGTTTTTTATTATGAATTAATATAGGCACAAACAAAAAAAGATATGATAAGAAGAGAAAAATACATTTTTGTCTGTATTTTTACCTATTTGCTCAGGTTCGTTGTACTGGTTTGGATCATTCAAAGCAGTACGACTTGTAGAAAACTGAAAACTTTCGGGAAGAGAACGAACATCCAGGACATGAGACTGCCCTTCACTTCACGCTCACACACCTCATTTGTCAGTTCACCACCTGCTGCCGTGATATGTGGATGTACGATTTTTTCGCTCATGGCCATGCCTAAACACACGCAGTTACACCCATTACCTCGACCCAGACTGAAAATATCTTTCTCCTCCCTTGCAAAACACAAGCAACCACCCTGTATAAACACAGGTATACACAAAAAAGACAAGAAAATAAAAGAAAAATTAATTTTTGTTTGATCTCTTTAACTATTTGCTCAGGTTTGATACATTAGTTTGAATCATTTTACATATTCTTTGTCTTTTACAAGCATAACAGGAAAGTTTTCTGTGTTCATGTGATGCTTTCGTGGGTGGAAAGAACTTGATTTCCCTTCCTGCTAATCAGCTCGTGCGATGTGTGAATAGTAGGTCGTCTCGTAATTCTGACTGTAAAAAGTGTTGGGAAACATCCAGCTGTACCCTTTTTCCTTACCCAGCCAGAAAATATCATACTTTCCCACACTCATGACAGACAGACAGCAACATATATTGCAAAAATAACAAGGTAAAATGATAGGGAAAGGTGAACGTGTTATTATGGAAAAAAAACGCTTTCCCCGTCCATACATGTATTTATTTCTGCTCTGTCTCCCTATTCATAATAATCAGACATACTCGTAGTTTTGAAACTGCATTACGATTCTATTTTTAGCCATGCATGTCGTGTGGGAGCAGCAAGCTGCAATTCAACTCCCCTACTGTATTTCTAATAGTATCTGATCCTCCACTTTCATCCCCCGTGGGAGAGCCTAGCCTTGGGGTACAGGCAATTTTCTTTTTTAGGGCTGAAAATTCAACCCATTCACTCCCTTTCCCATGCATGGGCACAACAATAACGTAAAAAATAACTCAACTACTGTAAACGTATATCAAAAAGGTTAAAAAATATCCAAAATAATTTTTTTTCAAGCCAATCCTAACATAATATGTACTGAAAGCATTCAATATCATCATATCTAATTTATGCACAACATTTCAGCACCATTCACATTGTTCTGGGGGGTAAAAAAAATGATAACAACATGTGCGATGTTGCAACGGAGCAGCACCTTGCAGCGACGAATATCAGTTGCCAATATTGCTGCAACTTTTGCGCTCCATTGCAATCCAAAAATAGATCTATGAAGCTGGCATTTGCAGTGTTGAGTGCATCTGAACTTTCTCTTCAATGTGGCAAGAGAGAGAGAAAAAAAATCAGTTTTCGAAACTTCAGAAAATGGCCATGGCGTCGGCCTGGAGTGCACATTAAATTCCGGACCCACAGCCGTGGAAGGGTTAATGATGTACCTGTGCCACCACCCCTCCAGCTCCACGATCCCTGAAGTGACAAATGACTCTAGTCTCACTTTCAAGGGCCACATACAAAACATCAAGAGGCAGTACACCCTTAGACTCAACATGTTCAAGAGAGGACTGACTCTGTGATTCCCCTGCATGAATTTGTGCATGATGGCTTCCGCTATGGAAAGTTGTGTCCCCACTGCAAGTTTCGAGAGGGAGTACCTTGAATTAAAGGAAGAGCTTCTCGAACTGAAGCGGGAGGTACAGGTTCTCCAGCAGGAGAAGTCACAAATGAGGGAATTGTTGGAGGAGATTTTGGAAGAGATAGAGAAAAAGGCTGAAGGTTGGACACTTGTTCACAAGGGTGCAACAACGTTCACCCTTAAGAAGCATGCTGAAATAAGGACCACTAATGCATCTGACGCACTACAGGACGAATGTGAGGGGAAGGCAGAGAGGGAAGCAGAGGAGAAGGACGGTGAGAAAACTTCCCATACAGGTAGGTATAGTGAGAACAAAAAAGGGAAGAAAAATGTTGCCATTGTTGGAGACTCCCAGGTAAGACATCGTAACATAGCCATGTATACACCACTCACTAAACATGTGTGTCTTTCAGGGGCCAGGGTGGCTAACGTGACAGAAAAATTTTCAAATATCGTGAAGGATTGTGGATACAAGCCCACTGTGTGCCTCAGTGTAGATGGCAATGATATTAGTAGGCATACAAGTGAGGTGCTATGGCAGCAATACAAGTTGATGTTTGAGAAGGTTAGGGAGAGGGGAGGGACCTCTGTAGTACTCGGTGTTTTGCCTAGGAGACAGGTTGGGAAGGAATGGTTGGGCAGGGCGATAGGTTTTAATTGCTGCCTTGAGAGATATTGCAATGATAATGCAATACCTTTCATAGACAGCTGGGACCGGTTTTATGGATGGAGTGCCTTGTATAATTGGGATGGGACTCATCTTAGCAGGCAGGGAGTTACTGTTTTAGCTGGTATGATAGATAGGGAGTTAGAGGGTTTTTTATGAGGCTGAGAAGTAGATGTACAGGAAGTTACAGCAACTACACTCAGAAATCATTACTACCATGTTTGGATGGATGCATTAAGACTTGCAAAAGTAAAAACAACAATTTAACCATTAGTGAAGATACATTCACTCAGGCACCTCAAATTGAGCAGGCGATGACAGAGGACAGAACAAGCGATGATAGAGGGATGATAAGTGACAGTTCAAAAAACTGTTATAGTAGTAAAAAGTTTCCAGCTAGTAATAAAATAAAAAATAGTAAGTCCCAAGGTAGAGACATAACTACTTGTAATAACCTACATTTTCTATGTAGTGGTAACTATTGTAAACCACTCAGAACATGTAGATATTTGTTCATTTGGTACAAATTTATATGCAGTACAAGAATATACTGGTTTTCACACAGTAATATAAGCGATATAAGTGTTACTTCATTCACTGAACACATCAACATACTGCACCTTCCTTGATGACATTACTTCCTCATCACTTCTGCTTGTTTCTACCTCTGGTGCCATGTAATCTTTGTCCTCCACATCATCATCAACTGGGGAATCATTCTCGCCTTGAATTTAGCACCATGGCACGACATGTCTTTACTGGCCAAGTCACTGCTAACAGGTGAGTTGCCAAGACAATGGCATGCGGAGGGGGGGGGGGGGTCACACGGGGTAAGGCAGTGTCCCCACCTGGCGGCAGGTAGAAGGTCCCGCATCTATGTACCAAAAATCACGTACGAAATATGAACATTGTGGAATGATGGACCTTGCAAATGCAAAACGTATGGAATTCTGTTTTAAACTGGAAAAAACTTTTACGGAGACATTCCAGATGTTGCAATAGGCTCATGGGGAGGATTGTTTAAGCCATACGCAATGTCATGAAGTGGTTCCGTTCAGGAAGAATATCCACCAAAGATGATCCCAAATGTGGACGGCCTTCCACATCACCACATGACAATTACAAAAAGAAAGTGTGTGCTGGCCCTGCTGTGGTCCAGGAAAATCATCGCCTGACTGCCTGTGAAGTTTCCATTGAGGCACGCTCTGTAAAAGTTCAAGCCACACGATGTTTAACCAAAAAACTAAAGATGCATTGTGTTGCCGCAATATCTGTCCCACATCTGCTGACAGATGAGCAAAAAGAAAACCATGTCACAGTCAGTCAGGAGCTGTTTGTTTGAAATGCTAATGAAAACTTTCTGAAAAATGTCATAACATGTGATGGAATGTGGGTGTATGGCTACAATGTCGAAACAAAGAGGCAGTCATTGCACTGAGTTGAAACATCATCACTGTGACCAAAAAAAAAGGCAGGTCAGTCACTCAGATGTGAGGGTGATGTTGACTGTCTTTTTTTTGTTGGACGGGTGTCGTTCACCACGAGTTTCACATGGCCAGTCAATAAAAAGCTTTGGATGTCCTGAAGCATTTGAGAGGAAGTGCAAAGGAAGTGGCCTGAGGCATGGACAAACGAAACATGGATGCTGCATTATGACATTGCACCTGCTCATGTATATGCGACTTTTGGGCGAAGCATGAGACAACTATTGTCCCCCAGCCACCCTACTCTCTGGATATGGCCCCCGCACACTTTTTTTTGTTCCCAAAGCTGATATCCACCCTGAAAGGTAGCCGATTTCAGACGATAGTTGAGACACTAGAAAATTTGCTACAAGAGCAGTTCACCATCCCTGAAAACATGGTCCAGAACTGGAAAAATATTGGTTTGAAATGCTGGATGAAGAGTGGAGGGGAGTATTTTTAAGGAGACAAGTCTGATTAAGCTGTAAGTAAAGCAACAGATTTGTTTCTGAAAAGTTACTGTTCTTTTTTGGACTGACCTCGTATATTCCAATTTCCACTCAATGCCAGCGTGCCACAGGGATCAGTTCTGGTGCCAACGCTGTTCCTGGATCATATTAATGATCTCTTATCTGTCACCCACAGTCCCATTCATTCATATGCAGATGACTCAACACTTCACAGTTCATTCACACTCAGACACCCATTTACAAAGTCTAATATCTCTAACTCTCAGCTCAGTACAGCCATCTCCATAAATCAAGACGTATCTACCATCAATGAATGGGGACAAAACAACCTTGTCTCATTTAATGCTAGTAAAACCAAATATATACAATTTACTAACAGACAGATATTGCCAGAGTTGTATATTACCGTCAATGCTACTAATATTCCCATCTCCAAAAGGACTGTATTGAAATTCTCGCCGTCTCATTTAACAATGCCCTCAGCTGGACCTCTCATGTCAGATCACTTGCTAAACCCGACTCAAAAAAACTTGGATTATTGTACAGAGTCCATAACTTCTTCACTGACGAGCAGTTAGCTATAATTTATGAGACGTGTGCTCTCAGCTTGAACATTGCTTACCCTTTTGGAATGGATGTGGAGAGGTTGCATTAAAACAACTAGACAAAATTCAGAACAAAGCTGTTGGAATTACTAACAACCCTGCTACTATAAATAAACTACCTACCCTACAAGTAAGAAGGAATGTTGCCTCCCTTGCATTGTTTTACAGATATTTTTATTGCAAATGCTCAAACGAAGTTGCATCCATTGTGCCACCTTTCCATGCCTTCCCACGTGCTACACGGGCATCTGGTAGCGCTCATGCCTGGAACGTCACTCAGCCATGTTGCAGAACTTCTGCCTATCAGAATTCTTTCATTCCCCAAATTGCATCTCTCTGGAACTTGCTTCCCCAGAGATGTTTCCCTCCAAACTTCAACCTATACACCTGTTCAAGTCCAAATGTTAGAGATATTTTATGAATGGAGGACACCAGTAATGTGGTGTATGGATTTTTTTTTCATTTGTTTTTCCTTCCTCTGGGGGGGGAGAAAAAAAAAAAAAAATAGTTTACATGTTCCTCCTCCAAACATCCACACATCAGAGGTAACTTTAAACAGATATGATGGAGTACACCACTAGACTTAGATCATATCACCCAGCCGTCCTCAGTTATCATCTTCAATTCGAGTTAGGTGGAAGTACATTACAGGTGAATGCTTTCTGTTAGTAGAATAGGCCCATACAATATAACATACATACTGGAATACTGCACAACATATCCCATATTAATACCCAGACAGAACATTAGTGTTGTAGGGAACCTATGGATCAACTCCATAAGGTACAGTTACTTACCAGTGCTTCATGGGTCTGCTTGGTCAGACAGACTGAGGTTACACAATGATGAAATAAAAAAAACAATAGAACTTCAAAATCATGACTTCACCCCACATACATAACAATCCACGCTTATTTGCTTCACAGTACTCATCAGCCAGAGTCAACTGAAGAAATATCACATCATTAGGTAATAGCAAGGGTGCCAAATCCTTGTCATACATTCATCCATACAAAATTCTTCCACTAAAGGTCAATCTTCTGTCAGTTCCCAAGGCTCAACCACCTCCATACCTCACATTCTCACGTAATTATTTACCTGATCTCTCCACTTGCCCATACTATCTTAAGCATACTCTCATTGACACTAATGTCCACAGCCTTCCTTGCTCAACATCTTTCGCAAATCACATTATTCCTTAGGTTTTCCACTATCTGCACTCTACCCACTTTCCTCAGTAATCCTACTTCCATTGCTCTTATTCTCGACTTTGCCACATATGGTACAGTACTTTTTCTGAATGAATAAATGACATAAATATCTTGAAGTTCTTCCTTATTATCCATGTCCTATTCACCTTCTGTAGTCACACTCTTCTAGGAGCTTCAAAGCAAACGCCAAAAGGGTGAAGCAGTAATCCTCTTATGTTCAACTGCCTTCTTCACCATCCGTCTTACTGCAAATATCTGATTCAAACATCCATGTGTATGCTTAGTAACCACAGCTCATGATATAAATATGTAGCGACAGGAGAATCAACAATTTTTTTTGTACCCTCACAATGGAGTGAATACTTTTTTTTTTTTTTTTTAACAGAACAGAGGAAGGAAACACAAATGAATAAAAAATCTTCTCTAAGACTTGTAATATTCCACACGGAAAACCTCTACCATAACTTCTGCATTGCATGGAAAGCCTCTTATCATAATTTCTGCATAGCATGGAAAGCCTCTATCATGGTTCCTGCACACTGGTGACAATAAGGAGTATACTGGTACTATATTTACCAGTAATTGCAAAATTTTACCCACACTTGTGTACACTAGCATGTTTCGAAAGTAACTGTACTCTAAAAAAAAAAAAATAAAAAAATAAATAAATAATAATTAATCTTTCAGTAGTGCAGCTAGAACTTGAGTATTTCTGTGGGCAGAGCATTAATTTTACAGATAATCAAGTATTTGCATTCCCCCCCAAAAAAAAAATTGGGTGAAAATGTATATTCAGAAAAAAAAAAAAAAAAAAAAAAATGCAATTCACTCTAACTTAAACATTTTAATCTAAAAGATATTAGCAATGTCATGGGTTAAAAAATAATGTACTGACTAATCAAAGAGCATGGAAATTAGTACACTACAGAGTGATACAAACAACAAAGAACTTTCAAATGTGCTAGGGCATGCTAAATACAGTATGAAAAGTTAACTCTGAGGTAGCATGGAAGTGGATGCAGGACATAAAGGCAACTATTAGGCTGACAATGATGCTGATAATGGGGATCTCTCACCTGCAGCAAGAGGGGTCTGGTATTAGACAAGCATACTGAAGTTGGAACAGATGCCAAATGTGGTGACTGAGAGTTGATGGAGGCTCCAAGACTTAGCGGGGAGACGGGGGCGGGGCTGAGTTGGGTGGGTGGGACGGGAGGGGTTGCTACGGGGTGGGACTGGGACCGGGGGGGTCGAGAGTCTGATGGGATGGACACCAGCAGTGGGCCGCCGCCACTACCGCCAGGGTGTAGCACCATTAAATGACTATTACTGTTGATCCCACACGATGCTTGAGAAACAACCACCATGGCTGGGTTGGATTCTCCACCATAACAGTTTATACCAATATTCTCTCTAGAACTTCCCACAACTGTGTTTTCATTACATAAACTTTTATTACTGCTACTTATGACACCATTGTCCATTCCACTCTGCCCTGATACAATGACACTAGCCTGTGCAATATTTGTTAGAGAACTATTATCTCTTATAGCACCACCACCACAAGCTAATAAGGGTGTATTATCCACCAGGAAAGCAGAGGTTCTAGTGGAGGAAGAAGCAGATACCTGGGAGGTAGCAAGCTGAGGTGTCACCATCTGCCGAAGAACAACAGTTCCTGCAGGAGTAGTTGCAGCAGCAGCAGCAACAGAAGCATTCCCTTGAGTCTGAGGCCCAGCACTGGGGGTGGCTGTGCTTCCCACTGAGAGGGCCACCTGTCGCACTGTGCGACCACCAATCTGGGTGCCCTGGGCTGATGTAGGTATACTACTGCTGCTACTACTATTGGTGGCTACAGCTTTGACAACAGTGAAGGCCTGCAGCTGTGGTGCTGCCTGGACTACCAGGTGACTATTGTTATTGCTGTTCATGTTATTTTTGCTGCTGTTGCTGTTGACATTGGTGCTGCTGCTGACAACTAGAGCTCCAGAGTTGCTTAAAGTAGGCTTCACCTCTGCCAGCAGTGAAGCTGGAGGTTTGAGTTGTGCTTGTAACTGGTCACGATTAGGACTGTTGGCAATTACAGCCTGAACAATCTCATAAGATCTCTGGATATTCACACCTCCAGGAGTTCTGGGTTTTGCCACTTTCAGAGTCATGGTCCCACCACCCGGCACGCCCTGGAAATGAGTGGCAAAGGATACAACTCTAGTATGAGGCAAGAAAATGTTTAAGAACAGTGCAATTAGAAGTGTGAAAACACAGCTTTCATACAGCTACCATGAGTACATAAGCATTTTAGAGAAAGCTTTCGATTACTACTTTAGAAGAGTGCAAAGTCATTATCTTAGATTGTCCTGCCTTAGAATTCATATACCATACAAAAGTTTGTAGTACAGAGTACAAGAAAGCCCCAAAGACTGTGTTATTATCAGACTAAACCAATTGGGATGGAATAAAAATCAGTTGATACTCAAACTACTGTGCAGTATACAGGCATCCTTGGATGAACTAGTTACAGTTGTACAAAACAGTTATACAGCAAAAGTATACTGAAGACAAGCATAAAATTCCTAAATGTGACTAGTATCAGCTGATACGGCTACATACATCTGAAAAACTAATTTACAAACACAAACACCACGAAGAACTAGGAAAAAACTAGGAAAAGTAAACACATGAAAATCCCAGCATTTAGGACAGGTCCAAGATGGTAGGACACCAACTTAATCTTACCCAAAGTATTACAATGTAAAACCAATATACAACATGCAGGGAAAGATCTGTGTGAATATAAAATATAACTGAGGCTGAACTGGCATGGCAACATTTGATTATTTCACACACCAGAATTAATTCATACTATTAACTGCTGCCATTATTCATTAATTCTCAAAAAGAAGGGCTATCCAATCTATGAATAAACTGGTCATTCTGTACCACTGTATTCAATCAATCAAAGAATACTGTAGGAAAACCATCCATGATTCAGCATAATAATTTTCATATGTGATATGACAAACATAGAACACCCATATATGGTTTATGGTACTGGACATGGATTTTGTTAGTGTATAGGATATTAAAACTGTTTTGACTTTCTGATACACAGTTGACTGTAGTCAAAGGTAGCTGCATTATAAAAAATATTAAATGCCATTACACTGAGTCCTTGTTATGTTCCATGGACGTTCCAAAATATTACACCTGTATTCACACAACCAGTGCTGTACACTAAAGGAAAACAGATACATTAGCTTAATAGGCAACAATGGAATTTTAACCCCTTCAGTACAGTGATGTTTTTATTTAAGGAAAGTGGTGCATAGTTACCACTGTCTCTGGGAGGCATTATCATGGTAGTAGTGTAGGGTCAAAAGCTCAATAGCTGGCACTGCACAGAACTCCCAGCTGGGGAATCCAATTTACATTTAGAAAGTCAAAGTCTGAGCTGACACTGCTACACATACATAGGGTAACTCAACTCTATTTCTCAGGGTTGGCTGGACTCATTAGCCCTGGATGGTAGCAGGCCTACAGTTCAAAAATGATACCCTAGGTTGTTACTGTTGTTGCTGTTCAACCCTGGTCCATCTGATCATGCAGACTCATCAACCACAGGCAAGCAACAGCCCCAGTGGAGTTGTCCCACAGGTTTCCTACACTGCTAATATGTTTGTGTCTTGGTGTGACATGTGCTGTGCAGTGCTTCACTGTGTGTGTTATATTGTGTGGGTCTACTCTACAACCTGAGGACATTTCATCTGAGATGCCATCCAACCCAAATCTATGCTGATAGCTGAGGAGGCCAGGTGATGTCCTACTCTAAGCCTAGCTAGGTGAACTTAATTATCTCCATTTATGGGCACTTTTGTTGGGTGGATGTTAGGATAGGGGGTTCGGGTGTCTTGCAGTGTGGTGTTGTGATCGAGGTGTTATATTGCTCTGCATGTGAAGTAGTGCTTCTTCACTACTAGTGCTGGAATCCCTGGAAGTGAAATATTGTTGTAAAGAGTTTGATAATGTTTGCGTGGTGACGTTTTATGTGCCTTGGTGTGCTGTGTGTCTCTGTCATGTAATGAAAGGGGTGTTCTGTACTGCCACAGGCTGTTGCTCAGAACTGTGAGCTCTCCCTCGTAACAGCCACCCTGCCATGGTGGGGGAGCTTATGTGCCCCTGTGGTCCTGGCAGGGTCTCTCATGCTGGACATCTTGCTAGTGAGGGCACAACCAAAAGCTGCCAACCCCCTAGGGTGGGGGGTAGTGGAAGAATGCTTCCCCAGTATCCCTGCTTGTCATAAGAGGTGACTATTAGGGGTCTTTTTGTCTCCCACCTTTCTCTTCTTACTGTCCTCTTCTGTCCTACTTCTCTTCTCGATATTCCACATTCCTTCTGGCTTTTAGTTTCCCTCTGCTCTTATCAGGTTAGACATTTGGGATTCCCACTGATGCTGACCCTTTCTCCCTTACACTACTTTCACACCATGACCACTTCAACACCATCCTTAGTGCCATGTAGGCATATTATGGCCTGGTGCAAATTCTTCATTATTCATTGTGCAGTGAGTGGGACCTGTGCTGTGTCTGTCCCCATTTATTAATACTGAAGATGACAAAACAAAAAAGGTTTCAAAGCAAGCCTGAGGACAGTAAATCACCCATGGGGATGAGGGTGGGTTCATGGAATGAGGGAAGTTTGAGGGGAAGAGCAGGGGAAGTCGTTGAGGCATTCAGTAGGAGGTGGGTGGATGTGGCGTGTTTGCAGGAAGTCCGGTACAGGGGTGGATCAGCCAGAAAGATTGTTGGGAAGGACTGTTGCTATAAGTTGTTTTGGCAAGGGGGGACAGACGGATATCGAGGTGTTGGTGTGATGGTTGCAGAGAAATGGGTGGAATATGTTATGAATGTTTTGAGAGTAAGCGATAGGATACTGGTAGTGAAAATTCTGTTGGGAAGAAAGATAGCTGTGATTATATCGGCATATGCTCCACAGGCAGGATTGGAAGAATCAGAGAAAGATAGCTTTTGGGATGATTTAATACGTGTAGTGGGTGGTATGCGGGATGATGAGATAGTGATTTTGGGAGGGGACTTAAATGGTCATGTAGGTGAAGCAGCTCAAGGTTATGAAGGAGTGCATGGGGGATGTGCATATGGTCTAAGGAATGCAGAAGGGGAAAGGATACTCGAGTTTGGGGAGGCAACGGACATGATTGTGTGCAACACATATTTTAGGAAAAGAGACAGTAGGTTAATTATGTATGAGTCTGGGGGAAATAGCAGTCAGATAGATTATTTTCTGGTTAGGAAGGCCGATAGGAGGTTAGTGAGGGATGTTAAAGTTATAGGAAATGAGGAGTGTGTGCAGCAGCACAAACTATTGATTTGTGATATAGTGCTTAAAGAACAAGTGATGAAAAAGAGGACTTATGTACCTAGGAGGAAAATATGGAAGCTGAAAAACCAAGTAGTAAGGGATGCCTTCTATAGCGAGTTGAGGAGAGTGGTGGCTGAACAGGGAGCTGTAGACAGAGGCGTTAATGAACAGTACAGAGCCCTCAAGAACAATTTCTTGAGAGTTACTGATGTAACATGCGGCTGGACAAAAGGACCACCAAGACATAAAGTAACTTGGTGGTGGGATGAGGGTGTAGAAGCTGCAATTAAGGAGAAAAGAAGTTTTTTCCGGGAATGGAAGAAGGGTGGTAGCAAAGAGGAATATTTGGCTGCCAAGCGTAGGGCTAGGCGAGAGGTATACAGGGCAAAGTCTGAGTCACAGAGACAATTACTCGATAACCTAAATCATGGGGAAAGGAAAAATATATTTAGGGTGGCAGGTCAGGTGAAGAGGGATAATTGGGATATCATAGGTGAGCAGTGTGTGAAGAATGATGAAGGAAGGGTAGTGGTGAACAGTGAGGATATTAAGATGCATGGAGAGAGCATTATAACCGGTTGTTGAATGTGGAGTTTGACTGGGACAGGGAAGGTTTGGAGCCAGCAGATCCAGTGTCTGGCCCTTGGCCTTTTATTGATACTGCTACTGTGAGTGAGGCAATAGGCAGGATGAGGGTGGGGAAGGCAGCAGGTGTGTCTGGGTTGACTGCCGAAATGTTGAAGGCCTCAGGCGATATAGGGGTGAGTTTAGTCACTGACCTGATAAATAGGATTATTTATGAGTGTGTTGTCCCAGATGATTGGCTGAAGAGTGTAATTGTAAATGTGTATAAAGGGAAGGGTGATGCCCTGGAAAGAGGAAATTATAGAGGTATAAAGCTTTTAGATCAGATAATGAAGGTAATGGAGAGAGTTTTAGAAGGTATGATTAGAGAAAGAGTGAATACTGATGAGATGCAGTTTGGGTTTATGCCAGGTAGGGGGACCACTGATGCCATATTCATTGTTCGACAGCTTCAGGAAAAATATATTCGTAGGGGAAGGGATCTTTATTTTGTTTTTGTTGATTTGGAAAAGGCCTTTGACAGAGTCCCTAGAGAGGTGGTGAAGTGGGCAATGAGAAAGCTTGGCTTGGAGGAGTGACTGGTTAGGCTGGTTATGGCCATGTATGTGGGTGCTCACATCCAGGTGAGAGTGAATGGAGATTTGAGTGATGAGTTTTCCGTGAATGTTGGTGTGCATCAGGGGTCAGTCTTGAGTCCCATGTTGTTTATCATGGTACTTGAAGCCCTTTCACGTGACTTTAGAAACGGACTCCCATGGGAGTTGTTGTATGCTGATGATTTGGTGTTGATTGCAGAGAATGAAAAGGAGGCAGAGGAAAGGTTTAGGAAGTGGAGAGATGGTATGGGGCAAAAGGGTTGAAGGGTATATGCAGATAAAACAAAAGTGATGATATCTTGGGTTGGTGGCGGTACTGTCAAAGACGAGGGAGAGTGGCCATGTGCAGTTTGCCACAAGGGCGTGGGAAGTAATTCCATCTTGTGCGGTGTGTGTAATAAATGGGTGCATAAGAGATGTAGTGGTATCAGAGGTAGACTGCGAGATAATGCTGATTTTATGTGTACGGCGTGCCGGGGTGAGCAGGTGGAAATCGTCAGACGTGAAAGGATTGAACTTGCTGGTGAATCTCTTGAGTGTGTGGAAGAGTTTTGTTATTTGGGAGGCATGTTGTGTGCTGGAGGTGGGGCTGGAGCTAGCTCTGTGGCTAGGGTGAGAAGTGGTTGGAAGAAGTTCAGGGAGCTCTTGCCTCTCCTGACATTGAGAGGGCTCTCCCTACGTGCTAAGGGGTCTTTGTATGCAGCATGTGTTAGAAGTGTAATGCTGTATGGCAGTGAGACCTGGGCAGTGAAGAAGGAAGACATTCGCTGGCTCAGACGTACCGAAATGACAATGATTAGGTGGACGTGCAGTGCGTCCCTGTGTCCAAGGCCTGGAGGGGCTGGGTATACAATGGATAAGTTGAGAGGTAGGATGGGACTGGAGTGTATTGGTGTTGTGATGAGGAGAGGTAGATTGAGGTGGTTTGGACATGTGGAGAGGATGGGGGAGGATAATGGGTGAGGAAGGTGAGAAGTGTTAATATCGGGGGTGGGGTTATGAGGGGTAGACCGAGAAAGACATGGAACGAGGTCATTAAGTGTGACCTTAGGGTTAAGGGACTGAACAGGGAGGCTGCAATGGATCGTGCAGCATGGAGAGCCGCCATTAGGTGACCAAGGCCGACACATGCAAGCATGTTGGAGCCTTTAAAAACGAAACGAAACGAAACGAAACGATGATTCCTTCCTTCCCTCACATCAAGAAAGGCAGGGCTTCAGTTTCAGAGCAAAGCGTGAACTGAGGGAGTGGTTTTGGTGCAGGCAGTGGTGAAGCATAGGGTATTGTTCAGTATGATTTGCAGTGTTGTACTACGATAGAACGGGAACCAAAGCTGGGGAGCTACAGGACATCACTGATCTAATGTGTTGCTTGTACAGTAAGAAAAGTGTTCCTTTCTCTTGCCTAGTCTGACCCAGTAGTTGCTTTGAGTGCACTGAGTCTAGGGGTGCACTGCCTCTTGCTGTTTTACTTACAGTCCTTGATGGTAAGTCTGGTGTCATGTCACTCCAAGAACCTTAGAGAAGAGTATGTGTGACACACATACATTTGTCAAGTGTGATGTAGGGGAGTACCAGTATTAATGTTTACTGCTGGTGATGACTGTGGTGGTGGATATGGCTGGGGTGAATGTCAGCCTGTTGTCTTCGAACTACGTCTGCAGTGTGCAGGTTGTGTCTGCAATGTGGTAATTGTTATAGTAGTGTCATCTGCATATTAAGAAATGTATATAGGTGCCTGGGGTTGGCACTATCATGTATGTATAGGCAGTAGTAGTAGTAGTAGTAGTAGTAGTAGTAGTGGTGGTAGTGGTAGTGGTGGTGGTGGTAGTAGTATTAGTAGTAGTAGTAGTAGTAGTAGTAGTAGTTGTTGCTGTTCCCTAGGCAGTCTGGCCGAACAGCCCCGAGTCCCTACGGAGGGCCACGGTCAAGACTGGGCTTTCCCACAGAGCTCTAAAGAAGTGTATGCTGTGTTGTTGGCACAGGTGATTGTATGCAATGCAGTCTTCCATAATGTGCTTAACAGTACGGGATGCTGTGTTGCATCCTGGACAGGCGCAAGCGACAAAGTCATCCAGCCTCTTCTAATAACTCGATGGCTGGATGATGCCCACATCTCTGCCTGACCAGGTGGACCCTGTCCTCATAAGTGAGACAGGATTCAGAAGGGTGGATATCAGGAGGCAGTGCATGCAGCTGTGTGTTGTCTCTAAGTGACTGAATGGAGCGGTGAGTGATTTGAGTATGGATATGCTTCTGGAAGCTGGTTTGAGGTGAGCGAGAGGGGAGAAATGACAGTATTTTTGTATGATATCATGTGCTGGGCGTTGTTTTGATGTTTCTTGGTGTGTGCAGATGTGCTGCCATGAAGTGTAGTGGATGGTGTGGGTTTGTGGCAGCTGCAGCAAGAATTAGTGTGCCTCTCATGTCTAGATGATCATTGACTTTGAGGACTTTGGTTTCTTGATGTCGGTGGTTTGTGGGTGTAATAGCTGTGCAGCCTGAGATTATTTTTAGGGTCTTGTTCTGTGTAGTCTGTGTTTTAGTGAAGTTAGAAGCCCAAGCAGGGCTTGCATAATTCATCACTGAACTATTATATACTGTTTGCATACTGTGGTGGTGGTTTCTTTGTTGTGTCCAAACGCTGTATGGGCAAGTGACCTTAAGGCATGAGTCTTGGTGTTAATTTGTCATTAATGTTTGTGATGTGTTGCTTAAATGACACTGATGTATGTTACGCCAAGGATATCGTGTGTGTGTGTGTGTGTGTGTGTGTGTGTGTGTGTGTGTGTGTGTGTGTGTGTGTGTGTGTGTGTGTGTGTGTGTGTGTGTGTGTGTGTTTTACCTACCTATTTACCTATTTGTAGTATAAAGGAATTGAACTAAGCTCATGTTGTCCTGTCTCTATATCTACATTTATCCAATCTAGTTTTAAACACATGAATGTTCTTTGCCTGCACTACCTCCTCGTCTAAGTCATTCCAAATACTTATGCTTCTGTTCGGGAAACTGAACCTTTTAAGATTATTGAGACATCTACTTTTCCTCAACTTGAAGTCATGACCTCTTGTTCTTCCAGCATCCAACACAAAAAGATACTCTCTATCCACCCTTTCCAATTCTCTTACATTTCTAAATATCATGATCAAGTCACCTCTTTCTCTTCTCTCACGCAGCATTGGTAACTTCAGTTTTCCCAGTCTCTCCTTGTAGGTGAGTTCCCATATACATGGTATCATCCTTGTTGCCATCCGTTGAACCCTCTCTAGCTTATCAATATGCTTCTTCAAATGAGGTGACCATACCACAGCCGCATACTCTAGCCTTGGTCTTATCATGGTCACTATCAACTCCCTCAGCATTTCCTCATCCATATAATTAATAGCCACCCTCATATTGGTCAGCAATTCAAAAGTTCCTCCAATGATTCTGTTTATATGTTTTTCTGGTGACAAGTCATCCTGAATAGTCACTCCCAAGTCTTTCTCATCTGTTCTCTTACAAATTATCTCATTGCTACATCTGTTGTGTGTGTGTGTGTCAGTTTTGTTTCTTGTCAGTTTTGTATCTTGTTGGTAAGGGTTGGTGATAGTAATAAATAAAAGTATATCTCCAGACAATTTAAGCTACATGGAAACTTGTTGAACTGGGTAGAATATATGGCTCTTCACTAACCCTTTCACTTAAAAATATCTTCTTCAAACTAAATAAAATTGCCCAGAGTATGCTGTTGCTGCTGTGGTCCCTGGCTCCTCTGAAATGTGAACCCAGTGGTCTGCAGTTTTAAGCTGCCCTTCTGCAGTCCATCCTCCTCCTTTCGGTCGATAGAGAGGGATATGAGGAATGCCTGTTTAATTAAGCAGTTCCACTGCTCAATTATACTGAAGTCACCATGTAAACATGTCCCTCTCCAGCAGTGCTGGGAATAATAAAAATTTCACCAAATGGCAGGGATTGATATGCAATCTCTTGTAATTTACTCTGCATCTAACTGTAAAAACAGACATAAAAAAAGGGCAACATACAACAAGAACTTCAAGTAATGATACATCAAGGTCTTGCTACCTCACACAAGACATATCCCTGCAGCCACAATACAGTACCAGAGCTGCACCACAATGATGAAGACATACCAACATTACGCCAATGGTTAACCCACTGAATCCAGAGACATTTTAAAATATTTCATTAATACCATCTCCTGATTATTTAAATTAGCTTAGGATATACTTTTTGGAGGGTGAGATATGGGCTTTATAAATCCTGTTGATGTGAGATACCTTTTGCACTGTTTGTATCGTATTGTTTATAAAGGCTTCAGTGTGCTTGCATGCATCAGAATTCGTCACCTAAAATCGGCTCTCCACACTGCTTGATCTCTGGTAGTCTCCCCATTCAGATCCTTATCCATGAGGTAACACTCTATGACCTCGTCCCACATCGTTTTCATCTACCTCTTGCAACTCTACCCTAGACATTCATAATGCCCATCATCCGTGCTCAATTGTTATCTTCCATGCAATAAACATGCTCAAATCATCTCACTCTACCCCTCCTTATCACATTATCAATACATTCCAATCTCATACTTCCTCTAAACTCGTCAACTGCATTCCTAGCCCCCTAGGCCATACACTCAAGGATGCACTACATGTCCATCTAATCCAAGGGTTCCCAACCTTTATAGCACTGCGTCCCCCCTTTGGTCAGGACTGCATTCACGATGCCCCCCCACCCCTCTGCCACCTAAACAACAATGTTTTTATTTGTTCCATATGGATGCTTAAGATGCTAGATGGCAACACTACATGTGGTTGCTCTAAATGACAGTTGTGAAGCTTTCCTATCAAAGTTTCTAATTTGTATATGTCTTTGGGAATACCCTGTATGCATATGAATGGCCTAGCCCTATGTTGACCTTTGATTACCCCACGTCCCCTCCGGCAATCTCAAACGCCCCCCCAGGTTAGGAAACACTGATATACACTGGTCAACAGCAAAAATGGTTCTGACTTATTCTCACCTGTTTCTAACTAATTTGTTACCCCCAATTTCTAAACTGACCTTAAAATTTGGCTATCACGTAACCTTGACGCGCTATATAATAAGTGAGGGAAATTTCCATTAAACATGCAAATTCATCAAATAAATGTCAGTAAGACTATACTGTATATTGTTACAAAAATACTATACAGTACAACCTCGATATAATGGACTTCAATAGACCAGAATTTGCTTTTATCAGACTCGAGGAGCTACCGAACTAAATTCCTAAATATCAGAAAAAGTCCGATAAAGCTAGAAGCAGTCTGGACTGCCTGACCACTTCAGCTATGTTCACCACAATAAAGTAAATAAAAGACATGCTTATCAGTGTACAGTACAGTATTATTATATATATTATATCATTTGATTATGTAGTGAAGTTATAACACAGTATAGTACCGCAATGGAAGTCAAAACAGTTTAAAAACCGTTCATGCAATCCGGACTAATGTCTGATATATTGGAAAATGTCCGGGTCAGCAGGGGGAAGTCCGGATGTCGTCTTATCAGAATCTTGCATTTTTCGGAATGGTTTGGGCCCCAAATAATCCGTTATAGTGAGGTCTTACTGTACTTAGTCTTTAATTTAGGTCATATACTATGCACAAATTGATATACAGTAATACCTCGATATACGATACCCCCAGATGCGATACCCCGGCTGAACGATAAGGGTGGAAATTGGCCTAACAATGGCCAAACCCTGGTTTAACGATGGGTTTTGATTTTTCTTGCCAATTTTAATGACATTTTAGGCAAATAGTGTGTGTTTAGGTTGATTTATAAACTGTTTTTAGACTTTGATTAATGTGTTTTAGCCATAGGTGGGGTGCATATTGTCATTTTGGGGTACAGTTTTCTAAGCCTGATTTTTTCCAGACTTATATTTGACGATATTCAGATTTGATTTGTTGATTTTAATGAGTTATTTACAGGTGTTAGGCTAAGGTTAGCTTCCTTGACAGCTGTTAGGCCATTTAGATTGCCTTAAAACCTGTTTTTGGCCTTGGTTTGGGTGGAAACCCAAGGCTGGTAAATGGTCCACATTGAAATACATGTTAAAAGTACCCCGATATATGATACCCCGCCTAACGATGGGGTTTTCCCTAACCAATTAGATCGATAAACCGGGGTATGCCAGTATACACAAAACATTAATGCATGACCTTTGCACACTAGAAGTGCCTCTGCATTTTGCATCTGTAGGAGCAAAGTACTCTCATGCTGTAAAGTCCAACAATAGTCGCTCATCATGTCTGGACTGAATCGACCTTGATATCAGCTCTCCATTATGACAATTTCATGGTGAAACCTTCCGCCACATTCATCACTGACATTGCCAAGAATAATTAGAAAGAAGTCCAAATGAGAATGGAAGAAGTTTATCTTAAGCCCCATTCAAGCACCGAGTGCAGAGTAACTCTTCAACATCTTGTCCAAAAGGTCCTCATAATTCGATGCTTGAAAATATCCTAGGTAATTCTTGGTAAGACCCATGAAGCTCTCCCAAGCAGCCCTTTCCAGCTCAGATAAGCTCTTTACAAAATCCTGATCGTTGAGTATGAGATGAATTTGAAGGACTATTGAAAAAACTTGCCTTGACCTTGGCCTCAGATACAATGCCTTGGAACTTTGTTAGCAAGCAGTGGAAGCCATCACCATCTTGATCCATGGCCTTCACAAAGTTCTTCATCAAAGTTTCAAATGATGTGGAGGCAAGACTACCTTCTCAGGGTCAACAAGAGGTTTGTTAAGGCAGTTGAACCTTCCAGTCATATCTTTCAATCACACTGGGCATTCCTTTTGTGTGTAATGCTTAGCGTCTGCTCTGCTGTCCCATGAACAGAGAAAACATATGTGCTTTGCGTAACCTTGCTAAAGTCCTAGAAACAAGCAGGTTACCACCCAAATGTCTCCCCCTGCCAAAATATCCCCATTTTGTTTTCCTGGTTACCATCTCCTCACAAACTTCGATAACAAGGGTGGCAACTGTTGCTACTGTATAACCATTATCAGTTATCACTACCACTACAATAAACAAGAGATCTAACCTTATCGGTGATGTGAACAAGACTGACTTCCCCAGTCAACCACACTCACCATAAAAACGACATACAAAACAAAACAGCAATTTGTTGAGAAGATTAGGAGAAATACACTGAGGTGGTTTGGACATGTGAAGAGAATGGGGAATGAAAGACTGACTAAGAGGGTGTATGTAGGTGAGGTGGAGGGAGGGAGAGGGAGAGGTAGACCGAGGATGAGGTGGAGGGATGGAGTTGAGAGGTATATGAGGGAGGGGGGGGGTGAGCTGGGGGGAGGGTAGTCAAATGGTGGGTGACAGAGCGACTTGGAGGCGTTTTGTCTGCGGCTACCCTTTGCGGGATTAGGGCGTTGGGCTATAGATAGATAGATGTATACTTCTTCCCTCAGGTACGCTGCTACATCAGTTGTCCTTATTATGAAGGTAGGGCTGATGTGTTGTGTGTCCCTATAAAGTCTTCCTTATCAGTAACGTCCCTGGGGCATGAAATCCGGATATTTCCCCCGCAGTTCAGACCCGAGAAAGTTCATACTGTTCACACCAGATCATCTCTCTCAAAGGTAATTCTCCTGCTCGTCCTTCCCAAATTAAAACCACTAAATATTACTCCTGGTGACTCTGCCAACTTACAAGTCTCTTGTCCTACCATGTCATCAGTTCGGGATAAAGTTAAGTCTGGAGAAGAGCACGCTAATTGTGATGGGACAGTGTACAAGTTTGTTGAAGAACTGGGCCTTCTCTACCGCTCTTGCATTCAGTCAAAATTACCAGATAGAGTTGGTAAGCTTCCTTTAGTTGTCCTCATTGACTGAAGACAGACTGCACTTTCCATCACATGAGAATCCCTTGGCTGGTCATTTTTCCCATCGGAAAACCCAAATAAGAGTAGCAGATCAATTCTTTTGGCCATCTATAACTAATGATATTAGGAATTTCTGTTGCTCATGCGATATATGCCAACAAATGTCCCCCAAAGGACGAGTAAAGCCAGTCCCCCTTAAGCAAGTACTGTACCGACTTCTACAGAGACTTTTTCGAGAGTAGCCAGAGATTTAGTAGGTCCACTATCTCCACCAACTTCAGATGGCCATAGGTACATCCTTACTTTGATAGATTGCACTACGAGCTTTCCAGAAGCCATCCCTCTCAAAGAATTTTCTTCAGCATCAGTTGCTGTGGCACTCCTTGTCATCTTCTCAAGAACAGGTATTTCTCAGGAGATTCTGTCAGACTGTGAAGCACGATTCAAATCTGACCACGTGAAAGAATTACACAAACTGTTAGGTGTTATGCCCTCTTTTACCATCCCTTACCATCCTAGCTATAATGGATGGATAGAGAGATTCCACTCCACCCTTAAAGCTTCACTTGGAAAACTGCTCAGAGAAACCCAGAGAATGGCACAGGTACCTAATTCCAACTATGTTTGCCTTAAGAGAAATACCCAGTGACAGAACAGGTTTCTCACCTTTTGAGCTTTTGTATGGACGTGCTGTTAGGGGACCTTTGGCTATTCTTAGAGACTTATGGGAAGATAAAGAGTGTGAGTAAGGACGACAGATCATCGTTTCAATATGTGACAGAGCTGAAAGATAAACTAGCTGAATGTCCAAAGATTGCTGCTAGGAATGCTGATGTTAGTTCAGCTAGATATCAATCCTACTTTGATTTTAAATCTCCGGATGGGCAATTTAAGCCTGGAGACAAGGTCCTAGTTTTGCTGCCTGACAGTAGAAACAAACTGTTGATGTCATGGAGTGGTCCCTTCCCTGTTCTAGAGAGAAAAAGCAGAGTAAATTACTTAGTCAAACAAAATCGGGTTCGTAAGTTGTACCACGCCAATCTTCTGAAGAAATATCATCATTGGGCCACAGTTTTCCAGGCTAATGTTGTAGATGAAGAAAGCTACACAGATGAAGGATCTGAGGAGCCCCTTTGCACTGTCCAACTGTGCACTGTGAAAGATGATTACTATGACTGCATGAACCGTGCTATCACTCTAGATGGTATCACTGATGCTAACAACGAATCAAAACACCCTGAGATTTCTGAAAGCCTAACAGTAACTGGGACATCTGATGTAGGTAGTCTGATTTCCTCATTTTCTGATGTGTTCTCGGAGATTCCCTGGTGTACGTCATTAGTAACTCATGACATCTCGCTGCACCACCGATCGGTTTAAATCAACGATGTATCCTATTCCTGTGCAGTTACAATCTCACTTTGAACAGGAAGTTGACAAGCTGTACGAACAAGGAATAATTCAGCTGTCAGCTTCTTATTGTTCGTCATGATCAAGAAACCTTGTGGGAGTTACCGGATGGCTATCGACTTTAGGACTCTAAACACTGTCACAGTGTTTGATGCCGAACAAGCTTGCTTGGTTGAAGAAGACCTACACAAATTTAGTGTTTGTAATTATTTCACCGAATTAGATTTGGCAAAGGCTTACTATCAGGTTCCACTTTCTGAACAAGCTAGGAAACATACTACTTTTCCTACTCATAGTGGCCTAATGGAGTTTTTTAGGTTACCATCTGAGTTAGTTGCCGCTTGTGCAACATACAGTCGGTTAATGCAATTAGTCTTGACTGGATTAGACAATGTTGCCTTTTATTTTGACAATGTCTTTGTTTATGCAAAGACTTGGGAAGAACATCTGACAGTAATTACTTCCGTCTTGGAATGGCTGCAGAAACACAACTTGACAGTTATGCCGTGTAAGTGTAGGATTGGTCTTCAAGAAATACAGTATTTGGGCTTCACAATAAATGGCAAGTGTTTGAAACCCCAACATGGTAAGATTGAAGCCATAATAAAGGTCACCCCTCCAACAAGTAAGAAGACACTAAAATCTTTCCTGGAAATGGTTTCTTTTTACAGGAAATTCATACCCAATATGTCTGGTCTGTCTGGTCCTTTGTCAGATATGCTCAGGAAAGATGTTCGTCAACCACTGGTCTGGACCAGCGATTTGACTGAGAGGTTTAACAATCTTAAAGTATCTCATGCCCAAAAGACCATCCTTAAGCTGCCAGATGCTGATCTCAATTTTGTCCTCAGAAATGATGCTTCAGATTTCAGCTTGAGTGCTATTCTTTTGCAGTATGTGGATGATAGCCCATACACGGTAGCATACGCCAGTCAGAAACTTCATGAGAGAGAGAGAGAAGGTATTCTACTATTGAACGTGAGTGCCTTGCCATTGTTTTTGTAGTCCAGAGATTTGAGAATTACTGTATTTGATGGGTAGAGTTCATTCTTGAGCCTATGATATACATGAATAAATCTAAGCAAGTGAATAGTAGTATAACTAGATGGGCTCTTATTCTACAACCTATTAGATTCAGACTAGTTCATGTGGCTGGCCCGAACAATGTTGGAGCAGATTTCCTTAGTAGGTAAGAGAAAGACTAAATAGACAGATATGCAAATGGGTGCTCATCTAGCAGGCTAGATACTTGTTGAGGGCGCCCTGTAAAGGAGTAGTCTTTCTCTGTATTAGAGCAACTTTAATATGTTTGATATGCTTAAAATTTTACCATATATTATACGTAAATTAATGGCACTGCTATCAATTATAGACTGCCAAATTTAATAAACTGGTTATGGTTTCAGTTCATAGTGTTTGGTTTGAAACAATAGCCTATTTCGAATTTGTTATGGTTGCAACTGCCCTTTGTTTTATGTTTCATTTGTGGGGGTGAGTTAGATTATGTTTGGAATTTGATGTCTCGGTGAACCGAGACTAGTCATAACTGCTTCATTTTGAGGATTTGCTTCTACAATCAGAGCTAAAGTGGTGAGTGTGGTTGACTGGGGAAGTCAGTCTTGTTCACATCACCGATTAGGTTAGATCTCTTGTGTATTGTAGTGGTAGTGATAACTGATAATGGTTATACAGTAGCAACAGTTGCCACCCTTGTTATCGAAGTTTGTGAGGAGATGGTAACCAGGAAAACAAAATGGGGATATTTTGGCAGGGGGAGACATTTGGGTGGTAACCTGCTTGTTTCTAAGACTTTAGCAAGGTTACGCAAAGCACATATGTTTTCTCTGTTCATGGGACAGCAGAGCAGACGCTAAGCATTACACACAAAAGGAATGCCCAGTGTGATTGAAAGATATGACTGGAAGGTTCAACTGCCTTAACAAACCTCTTGTTGACCCTGAGAAGGTAGTCTTGCCTCCACGTCATTTGAAACTTTGATGAAGAACTTTGTGAAGGCCATGGATCAAGATGGTGATGGCTTCCACTGCTTGCTAACAAAGTTCCAAGGCATTGTATCTGAGGACATGGTACAGATAGCTACATGGAATGTAAGGGGTGCAAATGATGAGGTGAAAGAGAGAGATATTGTCCAGGTGCTTGAGAGTGCAAAAGTGGGTGTACGTGGAATAACTGAAACTAAACGGAGAGGTGAGGGTGTGAGAGAATGGGAGTATGGATGGGGTAGGTGAGAAAGAGAGGGCAAAAGAAGAAGTGTGTATTGTTTTGAGTAACAGATGGAAGGAGAATATAAGAGAGTATGGATCGGCTGGCCCAAGAATTGCATGGGTAAGATTGAAAGTTGGACTACAAATGCAGATGATTGTGTGAATGTATGCGCCAACACAAGTTCGTGCAAGCACAGTGAGAGAGGGGTTCTGGACAAATGTGGAAACATGCATGGAATAATTTGAAAGGAAGGAGATAGTGCTTTTGATGAGATATGAATGGAAAAGTAGGGAATGTGAAGGTAGATGGAGTAGTTGGTGAGTGGGGTGTGTCCGCACAGATGGATGAAAATAGCAGTGCTTTAGTGGACATTTGTGCCGGGAGAGGGTTGGTAATAACTAATACCCTCTTCAGGCACAAAATGATCCCTAGGTATATGTGGCGAGTGAGGAGAAGGGTGGGTGGTGAACTGAATGAACGGAAGGCAATGATTCATTATGTGTGTGTGGATGAAAAGATGAGAAGTTGTGTAATGGATGGAAGCGTATAAAGAGTTGGGGGAGACTTTCTGACCACGACTTGGTGGTGGCCAGAATCAAAGTCCAAATGAAATGGAGAAATAGAAGTATGGAAGGACAAGAGGAAGTAGTGCATAAAAGGAGGGTGGAAAGGCTACAAGAGGATGGAAAAAAGGCAGAATATACGAGGGAAGTGGAGGAGCGACTGGGTAAATATGGATTGGAGAAGAAGGGGGACATGGAACGTGTGTGCAAGATATTCACAGCAGAAATCTGTGCAGCATGTGAGGTAGTGTGTGGGGTGAAGAGAAGACGCAAGGGGGTGCAGGGAACAGCGTGGTGGAATGAAGAGATAAGACAGGCTGTGGCATCAAAGAAGAAGGCATATAGTGAGTGGATGAGAAACAAGGGTATGGAAGAAAATGAGTGACGGAAGATAAAGTTATATGTACAGAGTAGAAGAGAGGTGAGAAGATTAATAAGAGAGAGTAAGAAGAGAGTGGATGGGGAATTTCGAAGGAATCTGAGTGTAAAGTGAAGGGAATCTAAGAAAATGTTCTGGAAAGTGGTAAAGAGAATTAGACAGGGTGAAAGATAAAAATGGTTGACTACTAGTGGAGAAGAGAGAAAAAGTGAGCAGATGGAGAGAACACTTTAAGGAACTGTTGAACATGGAGAATGAAAGTAATGCAAGTATAAGTGGCTGGGGAATGGCTGGGAGGAGGATGGATGTGAGAAGTGAAGGAAGAAATCAGTAGGATGGAAGTTGTGGAAGCAATGAAGAAAGTCAAAATGGGGAAAGCCCCAGGAACTGATGGAGTGTGTGTGAAATGCTAAAGCATGGAGGAGAGATAGTAGCAGAATGGATGTGGAAGCTGTGCAAATTGGCCTGGGAGGAAGGTAGAGTCCCAGAGAATTAGAAGTCTATCTATCTATAGCCCGACGCCCTAATCCCGCAAAGGGTGGCTGCAGACAAAACGCCTCCAAGTCGCTCTGTCACCCACCATTTGACTACCCTCCCCCCAACTCACCCCCCCCTCCCTCATATACCTCTCAACTCCATCCCTCCACCTCATCCTCGGTCTACCTCTCCCTCTCCCTCCCTCCACCTCACCTACATACACCCTCTTAGTCAGTCTTTCATTCTCCATTCTCTTCAAGTGTCCATACCACCTCAGTGTATTTCTCCTAATCTCAACCACATCCACATCCACCCCACAGCGTTCCTTCACTTCTTCATTCGTCAACCTGTCCCTCCACATGATCCTCTCAAGTAACTCATTTCCACTGCTCTCACTCTTGACTTGTTCCCCTCTTGCAAGGTCCATGCCTCGCTTCCATACGTCAAGGTAGGGACCACAATACTATCATGCAGTGACTTCTTAACTTCCATACTCACCTCCCTATTTCTCATCACTGCTTTCAGTGTACCAACAACCTTCCTTCCCTGCTGTACCCTTTCACGCACTTCATCCCCCAAAGTTCCATCCTTACTCATCACACTACCCAAGTACTTGAATGCACTCACATTCTCCATATCCTCACCATCCAACCTCGCTGCACACTCTGTGACTTCATTCCTCTCAAAGTCAGGTATAATTATTCCCCTGCACAAAGGAAAAGGGGAAAAAGAAATGTGTGGTAATCGTAGAGGCATTTGTCTTCTTAGTGTGGTAGGAAAAGTATATGGTAAGATACTTATTAACACAGTTGGGGAAATAACAGAGGAATTAGTTGGAGAAGAACAAGGAGGTTTTAGGAAGGGAAGAGGTTGAGTATATCAGATATTCATTCTTAGATCTTTAGTGGAAAAGTTCTAGAAAAGGGAAAAAAGTTGTATGCAGCCTTCATGGATTTGCAGAAAGCATATGACAGGGTGGATAGACATGGATTGTGGAAAGAATTAAGAATATATGGAGAAGATGGGAAGCTGTAGAAGAGCATGAAGAGTATGTATGAGGGTGCTAAGGCTGCAGTGCATGTGGACAGTGAACTGAGTGAATTTTTCTATCTGAAGGTTCGACTGAAACAAGGATGGGTCATGTCTCAATGGATGAGGTAATCAAAAAGATACAAGGTAGGGCAGTGAATCTTGGAGTGGCCATAGTGAGAAAGGGTAGTGTTTGGAAACTTCCTGTATTGTTGTTTGCAAATGATACTGTGTTGTTAAGTGAAGACCAGAGGGAGCTGCAAGGTTTGGTGGATGATTCTGGGAAAATATGTAAGAAACAGAATCTAAAGGTGAATGCAGGGAAGAGTAGTGTTATGGTCTTCGAGAGAAGTGAGGTCAGCAGGGAAGAGTAGTGTTATGGTCGTGAAGTCAGTGAATGTATAGTGAGGCTGGATGAGGAGGAAATGGAAAATGTGCGTGCGTTTAATACTTGGGTAGTATAATGAGTAAGGATGGAAGTGCTTGAAATGGTACAACAAGGAAGAAAAGTTGCTGGTTCCTTGAAAGCAGTGATAAGAAACAGAGCAAGAGCATGGAAGTGAAAAAGCTACTGCATGAAAGTATTGTTATACCAACTCTAATGTATGGAAGTGAAGCCTGGACCTTGTTGGAGGGACAGAAGCCAAGAGTGAGAGCAATGGAAATGAGTTATTTGAGAGAAGCATGTGCAGTCACGTGGAGAGAGAGACTGACAAATGAGGAAGTGAAGGAACGTTGTGGTGTGGATGTGGACGTGATAGGAGAAACACACTGAAGTGGTTTGGCCATATGGAGAGGATGGAGAGTGAGAGTCTGATGAGGAAAGTGTATGTGAAGGAGGTGGAGGGAGGAAGAGGGAGGGGGAGGGGGAGGCCAAGGATGAGATGGAGGGATGGAGTGGGGAGGTATATGAGAGAGGGGGGTGTGAGCTGGAAGCAGGGCAATGAAATGGTGCGGGACAGGGTGACATGGAGGTGATTTGTTTGTGGCCACCCCTTATGAGATTAAGGCATCTGGCAACAGATAGATAGATAGATAGATGGGAGAGATTATTGGTTCTGTGAGGAACAAGGCCACAGGAGATATGGACTGTAGGAAAATATGATCTGAATTCAGATTGGTACTGAGACAACGGAGAATAAGGCCGCACCTGCACTTATCCAGTGACGAGTATGAATAGAATTGCAACAGTCACTTGATGGCAACCAGGAGGACCCTGTGCTGCCAGCCCTACCCTGCCGGTGGTGGCAATCCAAGATACCATGTCGTTTGCTAGTAATAATGCAGTGGCCACTACTAAAGGGAGTGGAAATAGGTGTGATATCTTACATGCATGTAGTGTAGAGAATGAAAGTAATGTGAGTATAATTGGCTGAAGAATGGCTGGGAGAAGGAGGTAGGTAAGAGGAGAGGAAGAAATCAGCAGGATGGAAATAGTGAAGAAAGTCAAAATGAAGAAAGCCCCAGGAATTAATAGAGTGTGTGGTGAAATGCTGAAGCATGGGGGAGATATAGTAGTAGAATGGATATGGAAAATGTACAGATTGGCCTGGGAGGAAGGTAGAGTCCCTGAGGATTGGAAGTCAGGTATAATCATTCCAATGTACAAAGGAAAAGGGGAAAAAGAAGTGTGTGATAATCATAGGGGCATTTGTCTTCTTAGCATAATAGGAAAAGTATATGGTAGGATACTTATTGACAAAGATAAGGAAATAACAGAGGAATTAGTTGGAAAAGAACAGGGAGGCTTTAGGAAGGGAAGAGGTTGTGTAGATCAGGTATTCATTCTTAGATCTTTAGTGGAAAAGTTTCTATAGACAAGAAAGAAGTTGTATGTGGCCTTTATGGATTTGGAGAAAGCATATGACAGGGTGGATAGACAAGGAATGTGGAAAGTATTAAGAATATATGGAGTAAATGGAAAGAAGCTGAATGCCATGAAGAGTATATATGCGGGTACTAAGGCTGCAGAGTGTGCGGACAGTGAAC
Organism: Coenobita brevimanus; assembly: GCF_032717465.1. Lineage (NCBI taxonomy): Eukaryota > Metazoa > Arthropoda > Malacostraca > Decapoda > Coenobitidae > Coenobita > Coenobita brevimanus. The sequence continues at coordinate 33,635,886 of NC_137024.1, forward strand.
TGAGTGAACTTTTCTATTAGAAGGTTGGATTGGAACAGGGATGTGTCATGTCCCCATGATTGTTCAGTCTGTATATGGATGGGGTTATAAAAGAGGTAAAAATAGGGCCGTGGATGTTGGAGTGACCCTAATGAAAGAGGGCAGTGTTTGGAAACTCGCTGTACTGCTGCTTGCAGGTGATACCGTATTGTTAAGTGAAGACAAAGGGGAACTACAAGGCTTGATGAATGAGTATGAGAGTGTGTGTAAGAAATGGAATCTAAAGATGAATGTAGGGAACAGTAAACTTATGGTCTTCAAGAATTATGCCACGGAATGTACAGTGAGGCTGGATGATGAGGAAACGGAAAATGTGAGTGTGTTTAAGTACTTGGGTAGTGTGATGAATAAGGATGGAAGTTTAAAGGGTGTAGTGCTTCATGAGGTACAACAGGGAAGAAAGGTTGTTGGTTCTTTGAAAGCAGTGATAAGGAACAGGGAAATGAGCATGGAAGTAAAAAAGTTGCAGCACAACAGTATACCACCCCTAATGTATGGAACTGAAGCTTGGACTTTGTTGGAAGGACACAAGTCAAGAGTGATAGCAGTGGAAATGAGTTATTTGAGAGGAGCATGTGAAGTTACGTGGACAGGAAGACTGATAAATGAGGAAGGGGAGGAGCATTGTGGTGCAGATGTGGATGTGATGGAAAACAGGAGGAGAAAAACAATGAGGTGGTTTTGCCATGTGAAGAGGATAGAGAGCGAGAGACTAATGAGGAGAATGTATTCAAGTGAGGTGGAGGGGGGGAGGGAGTAGGAGGCCGAGGATGAGATGGAAGGATGGAGTGGAGAGGAATGTGAGAGGTGGGTGTGAGCTGGGGGCAGGGCAGTAAAATGGTGTTGGACAGCATGACATGAAGGCGATTTGTTTGTGGCCACCCCTTTCGGGACTAAGGCATCTGGCAATATACTGTACACACACACACACACACACACACACATATATATATATATATATATATATACACACACACACAGTCAAAGTCTTTTAATCTGGAATGCAGCGGACATCGGGAGTTCCGGATTATCGAAAATTCTGGATTGGTGGATAAGAATTCTGAAAAGCCCCCTAAACACCCCCCCCCATCATTAATAAATAAAATTACAGTAATATCCATCTATCTATCTATTGCCAGACACCTTAATCCCGTAAGGGATGGCCACAAACAAATCGCCTCCAGGTCACCCTGTCCCTTGCCATTTCACTGCCCTTCTCCCAGCTCGCACCTCCCTCTCTCATGTACCTCTCCATTCCATCCCTCCATCTCATCCTTGGCCTCCCCCTCCCTCTCCCTTCCTCCACCTCATTCACATACACTTTCCTTGTTAGTCTCTCATTCTCCATCCTCTCCACATGGCCAAACCACCTCAGTGTGTTTCTCCTAACGCTTCCTATCACATCCACATCCACACCACAACGATCCTTCAGTAATATGATTATGTTTTTTCTTTTCCAACTTTTCCATTAAGTGTAGTGCAGTTATGTGTTGCAGATGTATTACAGGTAAATGCAAGGCATCAATAGTGCAGTAATCCAAGTTAATCCTAGGGTTGTGGGAGCAATCAAAAGGCATAATAAGCGAGAATTCTGTGAAAATTCCGAGCATTAACCATACTGGCAGACGTACAATGGCAGACTACAAGCCGGGCTACATGCAGGACTTTGTGACTAGTGGCTTGGTACAAAAATTTAAGATTCTGCTCAACTGAACTGTAATTTTTTTTCCCCCTTGTTAGCGCGAAGTAAATATACCGAACAATCAGATTCCAAATTAAAGGAATTTTACTGACTATATATATATATATATATATATATATATATACATGTACATATATACACATATATACATGTACATATATATATACATATATATATATAGCTTGGAGTAAATATACTGAACCATCAGATTCCAAACTAAAGGAATTTTACTGACCCTATACAGTATATATATATATATATATATATAATATATATGTACATATATATACACATACATATACAGGTATACCTCGATATATGATACCCCTAGATGCAATACCCAGGCTTAACAATGGGAGTAAAAAAAAACACCCCACCCCACCTAACGATGGCCAAACCCTGGTTTAATGACGGGTTTTGATTTTTTAAACCAATTTTGTTGATATTTTAGACTAAAATTGTGGGCTTAGGTTGACTTATCAACTGTATTTAGACTTAATGTCTTTTAGCCATACTTGGAGTCAGAGGCCTCATTTGGGTGGGGGACAGGGGGACATGTCCCCCCAACTTTTTGGAGCCTGGGAGACAGAGTATTTTTTGTCCCCCCCACTTTTCTGGGTGAAAATTTTCAGGATGAATAGCTTTACACCATTTTTCTTTTTTTTCCTTAATGGAAAAATCCTTTCCATACAGTACAGTACAGTTCAGGTGATATGAAAATCATTCCCTGCTGAGTGGGCAGGTCGCGTGGTCACCTGAGTCAAGGATTAAGAGAGGTTAATCCCACCAGATGTATTTACGTAGGTCAGTCTTGACGTATGCACCACCCCTAATGCTTGAGCATGATGCCTGAGCCAGTGGCCGGGGGACTATGCACCCCTGGATCCCCCCCCCCCCCGGGTGTGCACACAGTAGTATGATGCCGATTGTGTCCCCCCACATTTGCAGATAAAATGAGGCCCCTGGTTGGAGTGAACACTGTCATTTGGGGGTACTGTTTACTAAGCTTGATTTTTTCCAGACTTAAATTTAATGATTTTCAGATTTTATTTGTTGGTTTTGGTGAGTTGTTTACAGGTGTCAAGCTTAGGTTAGCTTCTTTATGAGCTGTTAGACCATTTAGACTGGCTTTAAACTTGTTTTTGGGCTCATTTGGGTGGGTTTTGGATTTGGTTGGGAGGGAAACTCAAGGCTGAAAAACAATCCCATTACTTTCTATGTTAAATCTTCCCAGATATACGATACCTCACCTAACGATGGGTTTTTACCTAACCAATTGCATCATTAAATTGGGGTTTACCTGTACAAATGCCCAGAGAAGCAATGACACGATTCCCAGACCTTTCGCTCAACAAGTGGTATCTGGCAACTGCCACGGCCTAATTATTTTTCCTATATTGCAAACTGACAAGAGCAGTACTTAGGTAAACAACACCATAAAGCAATATATAAGCATTTTTACCATGTATATCTTGCATTACAGAAGAGAAAACCACAATACTGTATACCGAAGTTTAGGCTTAACCGTACAAAAGAATGTGAAACGCACAGCTTATCGCTCAATGGTTCCACAGTTACAATGTGGAAAACTCTCATAATACTTATTTTACATCCTAAATCGACAATACTGAAGGAAAACTGTCACATAAAATAAAACCCACAGACAATGGTAATGTCGAAATCACGAGTGCCATCATATCAGAAAAATAAACATTTAAAAATAGATTAATATCCACATTTAATTCTCTATCCAGAATGATAAGTACAGTAAACCCTCATTATACAATGGGGTTCCGTTCCTGAAAACCCCATCGTAAAGCAATCCCATTATAACATGGAGTCAATGGGGATACGTTCCCAGACTTGCCTAAACTCTCACATACACACACCTTAGCACTCACATACATGAAATATCCTTATGTTTAAACATTTACAGTAACACATTAATAGTGAATAAAGAGAAAAAAACATGAAAACTACAGTATACAGTAGATCTTAACTTTACTGAAGCAAGCAACGGTTGTTTATGTGATTCCTAGACAATTCGCCATGAAGTCGACAATTCGCCGTCATAATATGGACGTTCCCCGTCAGGACAATTCCCCATCATTCTATAAATATACTTATTACTGATTAACTGATACTTTAATAACTAATTCTCAGGGGAATCTATCAAAGTCTATTTTCATTCAATAGCGTTGGCTTTGGATATCATTTGTAAGTTGCACTTTTAAACAATATTTAACTTGTTTCTACCTTGCTGTAGTTGACTTTGAATTATGTTCTAGCATCACCCACAGCTGTTTTCATTAATTTCCATTGGTACTACAACATTCTGGGTATATTTTAAAACGACTTTGAAGAGGTACAAGTACAGTACTAAAAACTAGTGTACTTCCTAAATAAACTGATATGAAAATAAACGACGGGGAATCATCCTGACAACGAAAAGTCCCAATGGCGAACTGTATTGTTATTGTTGTGATGGCAAATTGACGTGATGGCGAATTATCCTGAAACATTTATACAGACGTAATATGAAGATTATTTGTATAATTCCAAAGTATGTCGATCGTTCACTTAAGGTAATTAGGCATTTATATAAATGCCAATGTCTCGTATGTAGCCTTATGCTAAGATGAAGGATCGATCATAAATCAGCTGATTCACGTTTCAATATATTATTATTTTTCATTTAATGCCCATGATTTGATGCCATATTTTACATTTACTTTATAAACAATAAACCACCATCACTTTTATAAAAAACTAGTGTACCTGCTAAATAAACTGATACGTAAATAAATGACGGGGAATTGTCCCGACTAGGCCTCACAGTCACAGCCCTCACTCATCAATGTCAGAACTTCCTGGCTGGTCATGGCTGGCTGGCTGGGCAGGGCTAGCTAATGAGGTTGGACCAGTGGACAAGTGTGTGTGGTCCAACGCCGACAGTGTGAGGACGTTTTTGTTGCGTTTGCACATTTGCTGTTCACTGAGCCGCGGATGATCCATCGTTGTAGCAAATCGTTCCCATTGTATAGTGGGCATAGGGTACTAAAATTTTGACACTGTATAAGCGAAATATCGTATAAAGAGGCATCGTATAATGCGGGCTTCCTGTACTCGGAAAAAACCGTGAGCACTGTAAGCAAGGTGAATTGTCAACACGATGCTACAGCCTCTCACTGCAAGCAGATTATTGCCCTTTATTTTGTAGATATTCCAGCAATAAAGATATCCAAGCAGCTTAACATCAAGAAGAGGACAGTTCATGGATAGATAAGCGATACAGAAAGAGGCAAAATATATAAAACTTGCCAAATGGAGCCCCTCGTAGCACAAGACGACCAAGAGACATATTATTGCATATGCCCAAGAACAACCCCTAACCACCTGTGTTGCCATCAAGATGCAAAATTAGTCAGCTGGTATTCAGTGAAGTTAGTGAAACCAGTGCAATTAATGGGTGAACATTGGTCATTTTTATTTACACAATGAAATTCTAACACAAAACAAAAGAGCAGTCTCATGACAGAACTAGAGAGGGTGACGGCAACAGTCAAAAGCAAGAGTGCAACAATAATAACAACTACAGACAAAAAAGATTGCAGTAAAAAAAAGAGGGGGAGAAGGGAATCGTGACAAAGGCCGAAACATCCACTCCCTTCAATCATGTGATAATAACTGATGTAAGGCATGGCTGGTGTGTAGTGTTACCAAAGAATGGGTATAGAAATCTGCAAGATTGATCTCAAAAGTGGTAAAAATCGGCCAGACAGAGAGAAATTAAGGGAAAAAACACTAGACGGGGCTTTAAAAGAACACGAGACATACAGAAAATATCCTAATTTTTACCAGCTAGATTGCTTTTAAAATCTCTAAATCCAGCGGCAAAATTAATACATTGGTAACACTGCTGGCAAGAATCGTGATGATGAGTGGAAATGAGTCAAATGTCGCTTTTAATTATCGTTATTGACCTAAAAAAAAATAAACATTAAACTTAAATAATATATTCCCATGAGTATTTTTTTTTTTTTACCCCATAAACAAAGTCTGCAGGGCAGGCAAAGACTGTTTCCGTCTCCTAATTCCCAATCAAGTGAACATTGACAGACCCAGGGAGTTTTTTTCCGAAACTTAAAGAAAGCAAGTCATCACCTGTTTGGGCAATCGTACATACATATATACGTATATACATATAAATATATTTAAATGCACACACACACATTTAAATATATATAAAAATACATATCTATCTATCTATTGCCAGATGCCTATATCACATAAGGGGTGGCCACAAACAAATCACCTCCATGTTGCCCTGTCCCTCCCCATTTCACTGCCCCATCCCCAGCTCATAACACCCCCTCTCTCATATACCTCTCCACTCCATCCCTCCATCTCATCCTTGGCCTCCCCCTTCCTCTCCCCCCCCCACCTCTCCTGATGCTTCCTATCACATCCACATTCATCGCACAATGCTCCTTCACTTCCTCATTTGTCAATCTGTCTCTCCATGTGACTCCACATACTCCTCTCAAATAACTCATTTCCAAAGCTCTCACTCTTAACTTCTGTCCCTCCAACAAGGTCCAAACTTCACGTCCATACTTTACAGATGGTATCACAATACTATCATGCAGTAACTTTTTCACTTCCATGCTCACTTTCCTACTTCTTCACTTCCATGCTCACTTCCCTGCTTCTTATCACTGCTTTCAAAGGACCTGCAACCTTCTTCCTTGTTGTACCAGTCAAGCACTTCACCCTCTAAACTTCCATCCTTACTCATCACACTATCCAAGTACTTAAACACATTCACATTTTCCATTTCTTCCTCATCCAACCTCACTGTACATTCAGTGACTTCATTTCTCTCGAAGACCATAACTTTACTCTACCCTACATTCACCTTTAGATTACATTCCCTACACATTCTCCTAAACTCAATCACCAAGCCTTGCAGCTCCCCTTCGTCGTCACTTAACAACACAATATCATCTGCAAACAACAGTACAGGGAGTTTCCATAAACTGCCCTCTCTCATAACAGCTCCTCCAACATCCACTGCCCTGCCTTGTATCTCTTTTATAACTCAACCCACATACAAATTGGACAACCATGGAGACATGGCACACCCATGTTTCAATCCAACCTTCAAATAGAAATATTCACTTAATTCACTGTCCACACGCACTGCAGCATTAGCACCCTCATACATACTCTTCACGTCCTTCAGCAACTTCCCATTTACGCCATATATTCTTAACATTTTCCACAATCCTTGTCTATCCACCCTGTCATATGCTTTCTCCAAATCCATGAAGGCCACATAATGCCTCTTTCCCTTTTCTAGAAACTTTTCCACTAAAGATCTAAGAATGAATATCTGATCTACACAACCTCTTCCCTTCCTAAAACCTCCCTGTTCTTCTCCAACTAATTCCTCTGTTATTTACCTAACTATGTCAATAAGTATCTTACCATATACTTTTCCTATTACACTAAGAAGACAAATACCCCTATGATTACCACACACCTCTTTTTCACCTTTTCCTTTGTACAGGGGAATAATTATACATGACTTCCAATTCTCCGGGACTCTACCTTCCTCCCAGGCCAATCTGCACATCTTCCACATCCATTCTATTACTATCTCTCCCCCATGCTTCAGCATTTCACCACACACTCCATCAATTCCTGGGGCTTTCCCCATTTTGACATTCTTCATTGTTTCCACAACTTCCAGCCTACTGATTTCTTCCTCTCCTTTGACATCCCTCTGTCTCCCAGCCATTCCCCCAGCCACTTATACTTCCATTACTTTCATTCTCTATGTTCAGCAATTCCTTAAAGTGTTCTCTCCATCTGCTCACTTTTTCTCCCTTCTCCAATATCAATCTACCATTTTTATTTTTCACTGCCTGACTAGCATCTTTAACACTCTGTCTAACTGTCTTTACCCCTTTCCTAAACATTTTCTTACATTCCCTCCATTTATATAAATATATATATATATATATACATCATCCAATCCTACGTTGCCCCATGAGGAGCATAAGAACCCGGGGCCATGCAAGTTGGTCCTGGCATTTAAGATGAAAGTGACCAGCCTCACTCATCCCTGAGTGGCATTACATGAGCAATAAACCCCAACCACCCCTCGGATATAAACCTTCACTGGCTCAATCC
>NC_137024.1:33648824-33783824 GCF_032717465.1 Coenobita brevimanus
TCGAGGTTAGGGTGGGGGAGGCACAAGTCAGGTCTGGGGGGGAGGCAGGGTAGGTGTCCCCTGAGGGTGATGATGGGCTGCTCACACTACCCTCCCCCTCCAAGCTACACCATGGCTGCTTCACTCCCCACAGAGGTTCAAAATGGGCAACCTGCAAGCATAATACCATACTAAAAACACCATTATCATCGGCCTTTTCCCCCTCCCCCCAAGGACTATTTCACTCTCCAATGAAAATGGGAAACCTACAATCATAACACCTCAATAAAAATCATCATTATCGATCTTTCCCCCTTCCCCCAGGAGGACTGCTTCACTCAACACACAGGTTCAAAATGGGCAACCTGCAAACATCATACCACATTAAAAATTATCATGAACATTATTACCCCCCCACCTTAGGATTGCTTTACTCCCCATCAGAGGTTCAAAATGGGTAACCTGCTACCCCCCCCCCACACATAAACACACACATTCATGCATGCTGAACCCTACAATAGTGATAATTGCTGCACAGCAGGGTAATTGCACCAGGTTTATGCTGCTTTTAAAAATTAACTATGATAGTCACAGAAACTACAAGCGTGATTTCCTTTATTGCCTCAAATTAGAGGTATATGCCTGAAGAAATTAGACTGTGAAAACAGAGTTCTAGCGGAAAACATAACTTCAATGACATATGGGGAAAACATTGATGGTGCAACTGTTCCAAACTTCTGGGCATGCAAGCCTGTCTATATAAAATTAAAGTATTTTCATGCATAAATGCTATTACCAATGGCATTTAAACCTTCAAATAATTATTAAACACTGCTGAGAAGAGGCCATTGTAAAATATTAGAATTCATAGTGTGCTGACAACACAACACTGTGAAATGCAGTAAACTCTCAATTATCCATCATGGCAACATCCAGAGCGTTTTGCCATCCATCCATCCATCATCCAATCTTACGTTGCCCCATGAGGAGCATATAACCCCACGGCTAGGCAAGTTGGTCCTGGCATTTAAGATGAGAGGGACCAGCCTCACTCATCCCTGAGTGGCTTTACATGAGCAATAAACCCCAACCACCCCTTGGATATAAACCTTCACCAGCTCAATCCGATTGGAGCACCGTTATTACCCACTACCCTACCAGGCGCCAAAATTTGGTTGTATGGTTACCACCCAGCATAGTAAATAGTTTCCTGGTGTACAGGAAACCATTTGGCTTCTCACTCAGTGTAGAGTCACCCACAGGCAGAAGGAAGAGGAGAGAATGAAGGAAAGAAAGAAACAAGAGGCAGTGTAAAGTCACCCGCAGGCAGAAGAAAGAGGAAAGAATGAAGGAAAGAAAGACAGAAGAGGATGGATGGAAAAAAGGATGGAGGAGAGGAAAGGGCAGACACCCGAGAGCAGCACTACATCAAGTGAGTGGATGGTGAGTGCTCTGACCTACCACATACAGAGCTGTTTGCTCAGCTCTATTAAAACGTTATCCAGTGCTGAAACAGGAAGCAATCTGCAGTACTATGCATTTTTCGGCAGTAATGCATATCATCTGGCTCAGACATGGGACCCAATCAGCCTGCAGGCAGACCCACAGCACAGCAATACTGTACACGCCAGCCAATAACAGTGCACTGTGGGAACAACGCACCCAATGTGCCAAGCCAATCGAGCCCCCCCGTGCCTTGTTCACTGCTGCAGTGCTGTGACTTCCCTTGTGGCCCCTCAGTGCTCCATGTCCTATTGCACTGACTACTGTAGCCCAGTTCTGTGTGATGGCTAAGTTCATGGATTTTGTGGCAGTGCTAACACTAGGAATGTATGGATTATGATTATGCAGTCACATCCCACTATTCGTGGGGGTTGCGTAATGGAACACTCCATGAAACTTGACTTCCGTGAACAGCCCAAACCTGCCAGAGAAGTCACTGATTTTGTTTTAGATACTGTATTCCTATTGCCTACAAACCCATTATAACACCTGTAATTGCATTTTATGGCACATTAATACTGTACTTCCTTTAAAAAACAGTACAGGATGATACACAAGCCCTTCTGGGTACAGTGTACAATACTCACCATACAATGATGATGATGAGAGTTCCCATGTGTTGAACAGCACATACCTATACAGGGTAACTGCACAGTTTAAATGTACAGGACAGTATTTCTCACAGAAAACATGCAAAAAAAAAAAAAAAACACTTATGAATCACTATGAATAGCTGATGCTGAGTGAAAAGCAGGAAATACTTTCAAATAAATTCCCACAAAAATCCAAGCATTTATGAACCCATAAATAGCAGGGGTCGACTGTATTATACACTGTATTATTGTACTATATATACTCTCACGAGTACTAATTTCCGCTCAGGAGTTCCCCCCTTCCTACCCTAGTACACCCAGGGAAGAAGGGAGGAGGGGGAGCAAAATGAGCTCAGCCTGCCTATACCCCAGCTCCCAATCTTCCCCCATATCCCTACCTAACCTCCTCAACCCGTCATTCTTAACTGGCAGTTACATTTTATGCTGACCTAATACTTAAAACTCTTGGTCACACTACTATTAAACAAACATTAACCCGTACAATCCCGCTGTTGGCATGGTGCCGACAGTACAAAAAGTCTCACTTAATCCCACTGATGTGATGGTGCCAACAGCAAAATTTCAGCCTTGTAACATGTCTCAAACTGCTTCAGTCGAGCTAATTTTTTGCTGAGGAGTAGCTTCATATACTGGCACTTGTAGCACTGCGTTTGGTTCCACATCGGTGGGTAACATCAGTTGGCCACTGTCCATCATAGCATCAGGATGTCGTGAAAATCACACCCAAGTGTCCACCTCATTGGGTTGAAGGAGGCTGTTGAAATGGTCACAGACTCTTCTGTGGCTTCATTTACTGTTTCCCCAGAAGAGGAAGACCTGGATGAATCTTCTGGGGAGGAATATGAGCCAGTGGAGGAGAATATTGAGAATGGGAAATCCCTCAATTTCCCCACCCAGTTATATGTACCGGAGCCTAGCCCAGCCAAGAGTGTGTTTCCTACGGCTTTGGCAACACCTATGGAAGAAGGGGAGGAGGCTCCTGAAGGTGTGGATGATGAAAGCACGCCCATGGCCTTCCTGTATCCGCCAGGGAAGTATCGCCGCTATTGACAGTCAAAGGAGGCAAATGTTTGTTTATCACGTGACCCCCCCCCCCCGGCCTCCAACCGTCCCCACCTGTCCCACACACTAAGGACTTTCTATGGAAGAGAAAATTGGAAGTGATTGAGGATGATGACGATGATGATAGTGATGATGATGATCAACCATAACATTTGCCACCAGCTCGACGGCTATACTAAGGGTGTCCTGGCTCACTTGTTCCTGGGCCTTCCTCTGAGGTATGCTTACCACCGCCACCTTCATGCCCTGCTTCATCTTCTTACTCTGCCACACCTCTTCATTCCTCCCCCCTTGCTTCACCTCTTCCCCCTGCCACTCCTCATCCTTCCCCTCTTGCCTCATGTCTTCCCCCTGCCTCACCCCCTCCACCTTCCCCCCCCCCCAACTCACCTCTTCCACCTGCCCCATCTTCTCGACACCATGTATGTGTGGTACGAGGCCTAACAACTTGTGGCACTGTCCCAGGGCAGCACCGCCATGCTAGTGCCACTCTCCGCTACCATGCCACCCGTGGCAAGCCTCGTGAGCATGGGCATGCACAACAAAGGATGGCCGAGGAGGAAGTGGATGACCCTCAACTCGCCCACAGTGGTCCAGGGTCACCTCCTGGCAGTGACAGTGGAAGTGGAGTTGGGAGTGATGAAGACCCAAGGACCTGGACATGGGAGGATGGCTCAGATTTCAGGCCAAACATGTTTGAGTTTCAGGGGGAGGAGGATGCAGGCCCAACCAACCCTGACTTCAACACAAACACACCGAGGAGCAACTTCTACTTTCTCACCAATAGTTCAGTGGAACACATTGTCACCCAGACAAATGCATACATTGCATACCATTTGGCTGGCAGCATTGTCTCTCCACACTCTGGATGATTGGCATGGACAGACATCATGGTGCATGAAATGTATGTGTTTATGGCTGTTGTCCTGCTGAAGGGTGTCACAAAGAAGTCTTCCATACTAAAGCACTGGTCCCTTGACCCTCTGATACGCATCCCCTTCTTCAGTCACCTGTCAATCAATTCCAGGTCATCGTGGGAAATTTACATTTCTCAGACATCCTGGAAGAACACCGTCAGCTTGTCCAAGGATTTGAAAAGGATCCTATGTACTGCATCAGGCATATCTTCAACACCATCAAGAGGAAATTCAATGAGGCCATGAACCCCTACCTCAAGTTGAACATCGACGAAAGGCTGGTACTGTGGAGGGGTAACATAGGATTCCACCAATACATTCCATCAAAGTGTCACTGATACGGCCTCAAAGTTTTTGTAATGTGTGACTGTAACACAGGATTTATATTGGATATGCTTTTTTACCTGGGCAAGAAAACGGAAGTGGACAAAGACCAATGCGTGGGCTTCTCTGGTGCCATAGTGAAGACCCTGATGGCACCACACCTCAACAGGGGCCACATACTCTATGTGGACAACTGGTACACCAGTCCCATCTTGTGCCAGTACTTGTTCCACCATGAGACAGTTGTCTGTGGCACTGTGAGGAGGCACAGGCAGGTGTATGCCAAGATTTCCCATCATGAGAGAGGCAGGCAGCATCTTGTACTGGCAGTCACACCACATCCTATGCCTCTTGCGGATGGACAACAGGGATGTGAACCTCCTGATTACTGTGCATCAACCAGTGTTTGAGGCATCACGACGTCATTGAAGGGGCACCCGAGAGGTTGTCAACAAACTTGCTGCTGTCAATGTCTATAATCACAATATAAGGTGACTGACAAGTCTGATGCTGTCTTTGTTTCTGTGGACTGTGCAAGGAAACCCATGCGATGGTATAAGATGTTCTTCCACCTGCTAGACTTGGTTGGCTACAGCTCGCACATCCTACACCAACAGGTAACAGGAGTCAAGGAGACAATGGAGGACTTCGTCATCAACCTGGTACGGGAAGTGCTGGAGGTCCACCTACCTCACACCAAGCATGAACAACAGCTGATCGTAACCCATCAAAGCACCCCAGCCCATGACATACCTCTTCATCTCACAGAGAGGCACTTCATCAGGCATATTCCACCCACTGCACAGAAAACCAAACCATCACGAAGGTGCCAGGTGTGTTCTCAAACAACACATTGAGAGAGGAGGCAAAAAGAAACTTGATTTTACTGCTGAGTGTGATGTGGGACTGTGCCTTGAAGACTGTTTCGAGGAATACCATACTGTCGCAAATTTCTGAACATTACTGTGACATCTGAAAAAGACAGTAAATACAGTAATCCCGCATATTTCGCGGTAGTTACGTTCTTGTAACCCCCGCGAAAATTCAATTCCGCGAATACTCTATTAACAATTGAATCTTACACTTGTGTCCACCATGCTGCCCATCACACAGTCCATGTCCATACTGATTGCGAGACAATTCGCCGTCAGACAATTCCCCGTCAAAACATGGACGATTCCCCTTCAGAACAATTCGCACCCTGGACGATTCCCCGCCATTCTATAAATATACTAATCAATACTTTTATCAATATACTTATTAATTAATCAATACTTTAATAACTATATTTCAGGGGGAACCAGCAAAGTCTATGTTCAGTAGCGTAGGTTCTGGATATTATTTATTAGTTGCTCCTTTAGTCAATAATTAACTTGTTTCTTCCTCGCTGTAGTTGCCTTTGAATTATATTCTAGCGTCACCCATAGCTATCTTCATTAATGAAGGCGAATTGTTTTGTGTTTGTTGTGACTGCGAATTGTCCCGAAACCTCCATACTCATCCCGAAATACCTTCTTACAAGATTGAAAGCACATACTCCATTATGAAGGAAAAACGTAAACACCGTACTGTAATACACAATTATCTACACATTTATTCACAAAACAGTACAAAATAAAAAGATGCATTAACTGGTGATAGCAAACACTCCCACGGTCGTTTCTTAGCTTGTCCAGTAACACAATTTTCTCTGCTAAGGTCATAACTTTTCTTGATCGTTTTGTCACTTTGGAGTTCTTACTAATTGTATTATTAGCCTTTGGTGAGGCTGGCTTATGTCCTGGGGCCATGTGGAAAGCAAGTGGGAGGCAAGAGGCTCGTATCATACTGCGGTTACAAGTACACCAGACACGTGATGCAGTCAGGCGTGGACTGAGGAATGCGGGGCAGAGAGCAGTGTTGCCATATCCAAACAACGAAATTATGCTAGGGCAATGAAAAAATTATGCTAGATTGAGCAAATTTGTTCCAAGTAAAAAATGAATTATGCTAACTTGAAGCTAAACGATAAAATTCTATACATATTCGTGCAACATATTAATTATGTATTGTTTACTATGAAAATATTAAAATGAACCTACATACAGTAAGAGGGTAAATATCGGTTTTCTGCCCATACTGCTTTTTCCCACGAAACTTACGTTTTTCTGATGGATTTTGATGTGATTCATTCGATTTTGAGCATCATTTCCGTCAGAAATAACCAGATTTTGAGATATGACCCCCCCCCATCCCCCTGCAATAATGGGGGATCTTTGGGGAATCGGAGGTTATAGGGAGGGGGGGAAACACAGAAAATGGTCACTTCCGACTGAAATGAAGCTGAAAATCAAATGAATCATACCAAAATCCATCGGAAAAACCTAGGTTTCATGGGTAAAGTACAAAGCTCAAACTTATCCTAACCTAACCTAACCGAACCAAACCTAAAACCTAACCTAACCTAATCCAACCTAACCTAACCTAATCCAACCTAACCTAACCTAAACTAACCTAATCCAACCCAACCAAGCCCAAACTGAAAGTAACCAACTATTCAAACATCTTCTTACCTTATTCGTCTCTCCCTCTCTCTCTCTGTCTCTCTGTCTCTCTTTCTCTCTCTCTCTCTGATTTGTAGCTTTTATAAAATTATTCCAAAAATATTCCATTCCATTCTATATTATGCTAGAATGATTCTGAAACTTCTAATATGCTAAAAAATATTCCAGACTCGAAAATTTGATCAAAATTATGCTAAAAGAATAAAATTATGCTAGATATGGTAACACTGGCAGAGGGGCCGCGGGAAAGGGACAGAGGGTGGCGTGAGTTTACCGCGCTACAATTGGAAGCTGCGGGAATTTCAAATTTTTTGTTTTCTGTATATTCAAGGATATTTTAGTTGAACTTATTAATGTTAAGAAAATCCGCGAGAGGGCAAAACCGTAGACAAAAAATCCGCAAAAAATGCGGGATTACTGTAACTGCAAAACTAATATGTGAATAATGAACTGTGCAGTACTTTGGGGAACTGAGAATGAGCGTGTTTTCATTATTTACAGATACTGTGATTACTTACTACCTAACAAGCTAATGAATAACTGTGACTGTACGATTACGTGGTGCCACAAAACTATTATAACTACGGTCAAGTCGCCTATGGCGCCGACTTCCATGCTGTGCTTTTCTGGCATGGTCAGCTGACTGACCAAAACATTAAAGATGGCAGAGGCTGCCTGGTCAAGCACTGACTGAATAAGTTTATTTGAAAAAGTCTGTATGATCAAGTGTCAACAAAACTCACATTTAACACATTAATAATCATTCTTATATACGTGATGATGATGATGGGAGGCATTATACTTAGTCTTAGCTCAGAGATAGGTGATTCGTCACTAACCAGTTCATATCGGTTTTACGGATGACTGTATTATGCCCAAGTAGATACAAGGCTAATCATCCTCCCACTTTTTGTGCCTATTGTTATGTGTAATACATGCATTGACTGACTGCTTGATTGTGTGCCTGTGTAAAGTGGGGGCAAATAGGGAAAAGTGGGGTGAGAAGGGGGACTTTCGGTGAACGTCCAGAACCAAATTCCACTTTTCCCATAAGTTTAGTTCCTTCTATGGCACGGTTTTCCATGGTGTGGAATTGTTCCAGAACCAAGTACCTGCACCTTACACGACTTGACTGTACAGCTGTATTCATTCTGGCATAGTTAGTGAAAAACTGTAAAACTAATATGTGAATGAGTGTCATGAATGAATAACTGTGTGTATGTAATAACTGTGAAGGACAGTGCATGCCTGTGTTCATTTCTTTCATGATTTCACCTTCGTTACCTCGACCATGAAACTGTGAGACTGTGATAACTGTGAAATGGCGATCTCTGACCTATGATGTGGTTTACAACACAGGGTGGTGATAGTGCTGACTATCTGCCTTGCTCAGCTGTCGAAAGCCCCTTCCCTCCCGGTCCTCCTCCCCCCTTCCAGCTAGGAGGAAAGCATCACTCGTGGCTTGGGAAACTAGCCTAAAAATGCGACAGACGGGCATCCTGCTCTTACTTCTCCTACAAGGAGTACTTTTTTTGTGCTTTTTCTTGATTAATATGTCCTTTTGGATAGTTTTATGCAATAAAAATTTTTTCCATTTTTGGTTTGGGATTGGGTGGGTATAAAATTGCAAATATGTCTGGGATGGTATGGGTTAAACACTAAAATATGTAGAAAGTACTGTATAACACTATCAATATGCTGCAACAAAAAATTAATGCATTATAAGTTGAGACTGAAACAATATCGTAAAAAATGGCCACCCTAAGGCCCCCATTCACTAACGGTCGCATGCTCTTGACCCCTCCCTTACCGGTTGCGCAGAACCCTTTTGGTGTTACATTGGCATGCAAAAACTGTGTCAGCTGCCATCTTTGTGGTGTAGTCTCTTTTGCTAAGGGGCCTCCTGACCACCTTTACAGGATCATGAATTGGAAATGCTGTAGAGGGACATAGGATCAATTACATGGCCCTTGGCCAAAACAAAGGCGAGTTATCTGTGACATGGATGGTACAGTATTTCCTTACATACACTATGTACACATCTATGTACTGTATGTACATATGTATGCACCTGTATATGTACTTACATGTGCATCTGCATAAACGAGTACACTTACGTACACATCCATGTACATAACTACATACCCATCTATTTACATACAAACCTATGTACATGCCTACATATGCACCCATGTATTGTATGTACTAATGTACATACTTATACACAGTATGTACTTATGTATGCACCTACACACGTACTTATGCACGTAATTATGTACAGTACTCACCTATTCACATACAGTGAAAGCTCGATTATCCAGGCTCGGATTAACCAGCTTTCGGAATATTCGGGCCATAACTGAATGATTCAGTGGTACAATAATTCATAAAATTATCCGTACGATAGCTCCAGTTGAAACAGAAAGCACCGCGGTTGCTAGCGAGCGAGCTACGAGTAAACGAGCGTGAGTTTACCCCCACCCGCGCCGCCCGCTCACGACCTACCTTGTCTGACTCGGTCACTCACGTGTGCGACATTCACCATGGCTAGTTCACTTGTTACCCCTCCTGACCTATCACTATGGCAGTTGTTTATTTTTATATTTGTGATGCTGGCGATGCCCTTCATCATTATATCCATGGCTCTACCACCAACAAAGAGGAAAAGAACTGTCCTGACGCTGCAACAGAAGCTGGAAATGATTAAAAAACTTGAATCAGGCTGGAGTATCAAGCGCTGCTCAGAGTTTTACGGAATAGGCAAACAAACTGTTTCTGACATTCGCAAGTCCAAGGGTAAACTCATGGAATTCTCAGGTAAGATAGCCATTGACTGTAAAGTTAGTGGGTCTTCGGCTGCCAGAAAAACCATGAAAATTGCAGTGGATGATCGTCTGGAGGAAGCAGTGTATAAGTGGTTTGTTCAGCAACGGAGTGTCGGCATTATGGTACGAGGTGCTGAGATTAAGTCTGCTGCAGAGAAGCTAGCAAACCATATCGGCATCCAGGGTTTCAAGGCATCTGATGGTTGGCTTTCTCGATTCAAGGCAAGGCATGCAATGATAAACCGACGTGTGTTTGGCGAGTCTCTGGATGCAGATATATCACAAATTCAGCCGTTTCGGGAGAAACTGCTGAAGCTTATACAAGACGAGGGCCTTCTTTTCTCCCAGGTATAAAACGCAGACGAGACTGGCTTATTTTACTGGTCGCTGCCCCTGAATACACTTGCACAGCGCCATGAAGAGTCTGTTCCTGGGCGCAAAATCTCCAAGGATCGTGTGTCTGTGTTGTGCTGTGCAAGTGCCGATGGTCTCCACCGGTTGAAGCCGCTCGTTGTTGGCAAGGCTCGTCGCCCACGCTGTCTCCGCACCTGCACGGATAAATTACCTCTTCTGTAAGACTTCTCCAAGAAAGCCTGGTTCACATCAGCGATTTTTAAGAACTGGTTTTTTAATAATTTCATCCCTGAGGTGCGAAGGTTTCAACAGGAAGTCCTGAATATTGCACCAGCTCGTGTACGAGCAGTTCTCCTGCTTGATAACACCCCTGCTCATCCTGGTGTTTCTGAACTCGTGAGTGATGATGGACAAATCAGGTGCATCATGCTGCCTCCCAGCACAACATCAGCTATCCAGCCTATGGATCAAGGCATCATATGTGCAGCCAAGCGACTCTACCGACGGCGATTCCTTGAGGAGGTAAGTTTTAATTCATCGTATGTGTCATTAATTCCTTTAGTGCAAGAAAAGCCTTTTTTTTTTTTTTTTTTTTTTTTGTTTGTTAAACATACGCTTTATCAGAGGCAGTAAAAGCACCTTACCAAATCAGTTCTTCCTGACAGTCTATTATATTTTAATTATATTTCTGAGGCAGTAAAACATTTCATGTAAAATCTGTTTCCCCATCAACTCGTTTGACTCGTAAGCTTAATGTTGGAAGTGACTCCTAACCTAAGTGTTCTAACCTCACCTAGCTTAACTGTACCTAATAATTTAACCAAACTTAACCTAGCATCCAGCTGGGAAACGAAAACCACCTTTGAGTACGTTGAGTAAAAGACAATCATAGGTACGGGCAAATGATAATACAAACCGGGCAAATATTTCCCTTACTGCTGTTTCCTATTTTTGTTTTTTTCTTCCTTTTTTTTTTTTTTTTTAAGTTCATTTGAGTGTTTTGAGGCCTCATTTGTTGCGCAAGTGAATAATCATACATGTAATATGACTATGACGATAATCTGCTCGAAAATAGTAATGGCGGAAGGGATGGCCAAATCTAAGTGTTTAAACCTAACCTAACATAGCTTAACTGTACCTAATAAATTAATCCACCCTAAACCCTAACCTAACCTAACCCAGCTCAGCCTAACCTAACCTAACCCTGTTTTATTTTTTATTTTTATGCTGGCTAACATGTGACGAGATTGTAACGATCAGGCAAGGTTGTTTTGTGTCCAGTGGACTTAACCAACTTACTCTGACTACCCCAGAGAAGTAAAATTTATTGAAGGGGTGAATGAAATAAAATTTATAGAAGAGGTTTACGAAATAAAAATTAATTGTGAAGAAAAAATACGAAAGTGAAATCTCGCAACCTAACCAAAAGGAACGACAGTTTCTTGCGGAGATCTGGCATGTCCTTATTTTTCTTTCTTTTTCGTCTGCATGTATTTTCTTAGGTCATGGTTGTGGTTGATGACGAGGATGAGGATACCAGAGGGCAAAGGACGTTGTCAAAGTGTAAAAATTATTCCCTGAAGTCTGCCATATTTAACTGGGCCAAGGCTTGGGATGATGTGAAACAGACGACGCTTGCCAATGCCTGGTCCAAGCTGTCGCAAAACGAGGAAGCCGTCCAAGATTTTGATGGGTTTGAGCCATACCAGGCAGCTTTAAAACGTGGGGGAGAAGAGGCAACGGCTGATGAAATTATGGAATGGTTGGAAGCTGACGAAGGAGATCCTGGGTTCGAAATTATGACAGACGAAGAGATTGCCGAGTCTGTGCAGCCGAGAGATGATGATAGTGATGATGACGATGGCGATGATGATGCAGCCAGCGTCCCTAGGCCTCGACTCTCGCAGGCACGTGAAGCTACTGATGTCCTCCTCAGTTTCCTGGATGGGATGGAAGACGATGCCGAGTTTTCCCGGTGCTACAACACTATCTGGGAGCTGAGAGATTGCATCATACAACGGCAGCACAGGGGCACAGGATTTCGTCAGACTCGGTAAATTACGTAACAATGATGCGTTCTTTTATTTTTTTATTACATTACAATGCAAGAGTTTTAGGTGGTCTGAGTCTGGTAAATGTTGATGGAGGAGAGTGGAATCTGAAGCAGCTGCTGTTTGCAGATGATACTGCACTGGTGACTGATTCAGAGGAGAGATTGAGACAGTTGGTAGAGGAGTTTGGAAGGGTGTGTGAAAGGAGGAAATTGAAAGTAAATGAGAATAAGAGTAAAGTGATGAAGTGTACGAGGTTGATAGATGGTAGGGGGATGAATATAGTTTTGAATGGTGAGTTGCTTGAGAAGGTAGATTGTTTTAAATATCTAGGGTCACATGTTGCTGTGGATGGAAGAATAGATGCAGAAGTGAAGTTTAGAATAAATGAAGTAGGAAAGGTGCTGGGAGGAATGAAAAAAGTGTTTAAATGTCGTTCGCTTAGAATGGATGTAAAGAGAAGGCTGTATGAGGGTGTTGTGGTACCGACTGCGTTATATGGGGCTGAAACATGGAATATGGGTGTAGCAGAGAGGAAAAGTTTGAATGTAATGGAGATGAGATGTCTGAGGAGTATGTGTGGAGTGACGCGTATGGATCGAGTGCGAAATGATGAAGTGCGAAGGAGAACTGGAGTTGTTCGGGAGATGGCTGGTAGAGTTGAGCAGAGGGTGTTGCAATGGTTTGGGCATATGGAGAGAATGGATAATGAGCGATTGGTGAAAAAGATAACTAGATCTGATGTGAGAGGTGTAAGACTGAGAGGAAGACCACGAATAGGATGGATGGACAGTGTGAAGAGAGCGCTGGATGCGAGAGGGATGTCTGTTGAGCAAGGAAGAGTGGCTGTGCGTGACAGAAATAAATGGAGAGAAATTGTGAATGAATAAGTGATGACGCAGCCCTGAGGGGATATTCTCCCGCATTTGGTCTGATCAGCTAGTCAGGTCAGGTGCGGGTAAGGGGATGGGTCTGTTATGATGTGGCAGGGGTAAACCAGTCCTGCTGTCGGGCCCTGCTGTGGATGTCACTGCTTGCATTGCGCAGTTGACCCTTGTGCGGTGTGATGCGGTGAGGATCTGTCCGTTCTCCCCTTTGGGGCTAAGATGCGAATGAATGTGTTTGAATGGATGAGTAAATGGAGAGTGAGTCGTCCTGTCTCGGCTACCTCCCTTTCCTTGGGGGAAGCAGCCTAGGTATATAGATAGATAGATTACATTACGAAGCTTCACAATTTTCTTTATTGTTTCAGCATTCATTAATTACAAGAATGCACACATCAAAGGCAGCTACCATTTTTTTATTTATTTATTTATTTTTTTAAGGATTTCGCAGTTCTTCCGTCCACGTACTGCTACTCCCCCTGGTTCTCCTCCCGGTACTGTAGCAGCTTCTTCCCCTGAACCTGGCCCTTCAGGTGTCTCAAATACACACCGGTCCACAGCTGCTGAATCGCCACCTACATGTTCCCCCGTTGATGAGGCATTGCTCCGATCGTGTTCACCCGAGGTGGACGACCCAGATTCGGAGTGAAGTACAGTAATAGGTTTTTTTGTTTGCTTCTTTTCTTCATTCTTATGTGTATGTATGAAAGTCAGAGTACTGATACAAATAGTAATGTATTCCATTAATAAATCAATCTAACAGTAGAGTACTGTACTTGTGTTTTGTTTTGACAGGATTAATCGTGCTTTTGGATTATTCTGGCACCCCTTCACACCATATAGCCCGGATAATCGGGCTATCTCTGTACTTATGTATGTATCCATGCATGTACTTACGTACACACCTATGCACATAATTATATTTGCATCTATGTACATACGTATGCACCTATCCACATACTTCTATATGCATCTATGCGCATACTGTACTGTACTTACACAAGCGCTTATGTACCCACCCAGGAAAATTCCGCATTATACACTCCCTCACCACTCTGAAATACTGTAGCAAATGTGAGATGAGTGGTAGCGAAGCAGTAGCCAATATTCATCTATCTGGTAACTGTGTGAGAAGGATGGGGATGGACAAGGGAGGAATAGGAGCTATCAGCTCCCTCAGCTTTCCCCCTCCCTTAACCTCTCCCCTCCCACACAGTGGTACCAGACATCTGACTATCTGACTACTGCTTCACTAGTGGTTGTCTCACACATACAGGTCCAAAGTGGCAGGTAGGTGTATAAGGCAGAACTTTCCTCGGGTGTACATACTTATGCATCTATGTACACGCGTACCTACATTTGTACATACTTGCATACTTACAAAATTACTGTACATATATGCACACACTCATACTCATTTATGGACGTATTTATTTGCAGCACTTATGTGTACTAACATACATATACTGTACATACATCAATACTGAACCACATACATTCTTATGTATGTAGTACTTATCCCCTACATGCCAAGAAGCGGCATGTGCTGCGGCAAAATGGGTGGATGGGGACCACTGGTGACAGGAGGAGCTGCTAATGTATTCCTGCCATCGTTTGAACCAGCTGCCACTTGATCTCGGAACCAAAGGTTAGGGAGAGACTCCCGCCACCTCGTGAATGTGTATCTCGGTCTTTGCTGTGAATATGTATGGCAGAGAATGATAATTTCTGAAATTTCTCGTCCTATTCCTTTCCCGCTTCATGCAGTCCCCTTGTCTCATCCACCCCTGCCAAGCCTCTTGCCAAGGATACTAGGAAATGGCTCATTGATGGTGCCATAGGATGTGCCTTGAACGCCACTCTGTCTAGTTTACCTAGTAGTGGAGATAATATCACGCTGAAAGCAAAGCCAAAGTCAGGTCCGCGCACACACACACGAATACATCCTGCTTTGAGCATTGAAGTTATTCATCTTCTTAACATCCTTACTCAACAATGTGACCACCTGCAGACCTGGGGATGCTTTCATTTGCAGGAAGAAGAGCTAGTAATATGGTTTTCGTTTCCCAAACTCCTATACTTTCCCAGATACGAAGGTTTGAAAGCAGGCTATTTGGGAAAATATGTGCGTAATGAGAAAGCAGCCACGCCAAAATGCTGCCAGTGCATAGGAGTTAAGTACATATGCACACAAATGCCCAGGTTACACACAGTACATGCAAAAGTACATCATGTGTACAGGTGGCCCCCATTTTACAAATGGTCGACTTTCAAATTTTCAACTTTACGAGGGCAAAAACCATACTTCGAAATCTGAATAATGATCTTTTCCCGGGCTAGTAATGTGCAGTACGATACTCTAGCACGATGCTGGCAGTAGACCCCTCAGCCACATCTCCAAGTCTCCCCCACGATTGCTAATGTACACAAACCACAGTCTACAGTGTTCTGTGTTGCCGGTGTTTTTTTTAATATCTTCCAGTATCTAAGTTGTATTTTGTGCATCCATCAGGGCTATCAAACACACCTCTCTCTCTCTCCTGCTACTGCTGAGAAGAAGAGGAAGGTGATTTCTCTTGAGATGAAACTCAACTGCCCAGTATGAAGGCGGCAAGCCAGCAGGTTCTGGGAAAATTCCTCATCATTTATATACATATTAATTTCCTTAGCAAGTTTATTAGTTTTTGAGTTATATGAGTTATAACAGTCATGAGGGCTTATTGTTCTTATGATAAATGTAAAATGTGGCATCAAGTGTTCAGTATTAACAGAAAAAATATAACACTGAAATACTAATCGGGCGATGTGTGATAAATTTCACTTTATCGTTTAACATTAGGCTACATACGAGACATTAGCATTTAGTGTATTTGATTGTCTAATAACATTAAGTAAATGATCGAAAAACACTGAAATTACATGAATAACCTACACGTTATTTGTATACAAGTATGTATGTCTGAGATTCTCAGCCTACTGAGAGGGAATCGTCCATGTTTTGATAAGGAATTGTCTGACAGCAAGCTGTCATTTCTGTACGTCTGAGCTTGCAAATATCCTCTTCCTTCACTGCCCAGGTCTCAGTACCACACACCATTACACTCCAAACACATGCCGCATACAAAGATCCCTTAGCATGGAGGAAGACCTCCTCTCAATGTCAGGAGAAGCAACAGTTCCCTGAACTTCTTCCAACCACTCCTCACTATAGCCACAGAGCTAGCTCCAGCCTCACCTCAAGCACATTACTCTTCCACGCACTCAAGAGACTCGCCAAGATCAATTTTTCACACCTGACAATCTCCACTCGTTCTCTCCGACAGACCGCACATATGAAATCTGCAATATCTAGCAGTCTACCTCTAGTACCACTACATCTCTTATGCACCCACTTATCACAAACACTGTACATGATGGAATTACTTCCCAAGCCCTTGTGGCAAATCGCACAAGGCCACTCTCCCTCTACTTTGACAGTACTGTACTGCCACGAGCCCTAGATATCATCACTTTTGTTTATCTGCATTTACTCCTAAGCCCTTGTGCCCCATACAATCTCTCCACTTCTTATGTCTTTCCTCCACCTCCCTTTCATTTCCTGCAATCAACACCAAATCATCAGCATACAACATCTCCCATGGGAATCCATTTCTGAAATCTTGTGAGAGGTCTTCAAGTACCATGATAAACAATAAGGGGCTCAAGACTGACCCCTACAGCACACCACATTCAAGGAAAACTCATCACTCAAATCTCCATTCGACTTTACCTTTGTGCGAGCACCCACGTACATAGTCATAACCACCCTAACCAGCCATTCCTAAATCCCAAGCTTTCCCTGCCCACTTCACCACCTCTCTAGGAACTCTGTCATATCAACAAAAACAAAGTATTTATCCCGTTTCTTTCCTATCCTGTATATTTTTCCTGATGCTGACAAACAATGAATATGGCACCAATGATCGCTTTGCCTAGCATAAACCCAAACTATCTATCTACCTATCTATCTATTGCCAGACGCCTTAATCCCGTTTGGGATGGCCACAAACAAATCGCCTCCAAGTCACCCTGTCCCCCGCCAGTTCATTGCCCTGCTCCCAATTCACACCCCCCTCTCTCATATACCTCTCCACCTTATCCCTCCATCTCATCCTCGGCCTCCCCCTCCCTCTTCCCCCCTCCACCTCACTCATACACTCTCTTCATCAGTCTTTCACCCTCCATCCTCTCCACATACCCAAACCACCTCAGTGTGTTCCTCATAACACTTCCTATCACATCCACATCCACACCACAACGCTCCTTTATATCCTCATTCGTCAGCCTGTCTCTCCATGTGACTCCACAGGCTCCTCTTAAATAACTCATTTCCACTGCTCTCACTCTTGACTTGTGTCCTTCCAACAATGTCCAAGTCACTTCCATACGTTATAGTTGGTATCACAATACTGTCATGTAGTAACTTTTTCACTTCCATGCTCACTTCCCTGTTTCTTATCACTGCTTTCAAGGAAGCAGCAACCTTTCTTCCCTGCTGCACCCTTTCAAGCACTTCACCCTCCAAACCTCCATCCTTACTCATCACACTACCCAAGCACTTAAACGTACTCACATTTTCCAATTCCTCACCATCCAACCTCGTTGTACATTCACTGACTTCACCTCTCTCAAAGACCATTACTTTCCTCTTCCCTACATTCACCTTCAGATTCCGTTTCTTGCACACTCTCTCAAACTCATCCACCAAGCCTTGCAGCTCCCCTTCATCATCACAGAACAACACAGTATTATCTGCAAACAACAGTACAGGGAGTTTCCAAACACTATCCTCTCTCACCAGGGCCACTCCAACATCCACTACCCTACCTTGTACCTCTTTTATTAACCCATCCATGAACAGATTGAACAACCATGGAGACATGACACATCCCTGTTTCAACCCAACCTCCAAAGAGAAAAAATCACTTAGTTCACCATCCACACGCACTGCAGCCTTACAAACATCATACATACTCTTCACAGCATTCAACAACTTTCCATCTACTCCATATATTCTTAATACTTTCCACAATCATTGTCTATCCACCCTGCCATATGCTTTCTCCAAATCCATGAAAGAAGCATACAACTTCTTTCCCTTCTCTAGAAACTTTTCCACTAAAGATCTAAGAATGAATATCTGATCTACACAACCTCTTCCCTTCCTAAAGCCTCCCTGTTCTTCTCCAACTAATTCCTCTGTTCTTTCTCTAACTCTATCAATAAGTATCCTACCATACACTTTTCCTATTATACTAAGAAGACAAATGCCCCTATGATTACCACACACTTCTTTTTCCCCTTTTCCTTTGTACAAGGGAATAATTATGCCTGACTTCCAATCCTCTGGGACTCTACCTTCCTCCCAGGCCAATCTGCACATCTTCCACATCCATTCTACTGCTATCTCTCCCCCATGCTTCAGCATTTCACCACACACTCCATCAATTCCTGGGGCTTCCCCCAATTTAACTTTCTTCATTGCTTCCACAACTTCTATCCTACTGATTTCTTCCTGTCTTCTCACCTCCCTCCTTCTCCCAGCCATTCCCCAGCCACTTATACTTGCATTACTTTCATCCTCTATGTTTAAACAATTCCTTAAAGTGTTCTCTCCATCTGCTCACTTTTTCTCCCTTCTCCACTAGTAATCTACCATTTTTATCTTTTACTCCCCTGCTAACCTCACTTCCACCCTGTCTTACTCTCTTCAACTCTCTCCAGAATATCTTCTTACAGTCCCTCCACTTTACACTCAAATTCCTTTCAAATTCCTCATCCACTCTCCTCTTACTCTCTCTTACTAATCTTTTCACCTCTCTCTTTCTTTATACATATAACTCTCTCTTCCGCCTCTCAACTTCTTCCACGCCCCTATTTCTCATCCACTCATTGTATGCTTTCTTCTTTTGTGACACAGCCTGTTTCACCTCTTCAGTCCACCACGCTGTTCCTTGCACCCCCCTCCGTCTTCTCTTCCTCCCACACACCACATCACATGCTGCGCATATTTCTTTTGTAAATATCCTGCACACACCTTCCATGTCCCCCATCTGCTCCAATTCATATTTGCCCAATCGTTCCTCCACTTCTCTCTTATACTATGCCTTTTTCTCATCCTCTTGTAACCTTTCCACTCTCCTTGCAACTACTCCTTCCTCTCGTCTTTCCCTTCTTCTTTCCTCCATCTTACTTGTATCCTAATTCTGGCCACCATCAAGTAGTGGTCAGAAAGTCCACTCCCCCAACCTCTATAAGCTCTTGCATCCATTACACATCTTCGCATCCTTTCATCCACACACACATAATCAATCATTGCCTTCCTTTCATTCAGTTCACCACCCACCCTTCTCATCACTCGCCATGTATACCTGTGGATCATTTTATGCCTGAAGAGGGTATTGGCTATCACCAACCTCCTCCCAGCACAAATGTCCACTAACGCACTGTCATTCTCATCTATCGCAGCAGGCACACCCCACTCACCAACTATTCCATCCACCTTCACATTCCCTACTTTACCATTCATATCACCGATCAAAAACACTCTCTCATTCCTTCCAAACCTTTCCATGCACACTTCCACATTTGTCCAGAACTCTTCTCTCACTCTGCTAGCACGATCTTGCATTGGCGCATACACACACACAATTGCCCACATTTGTATTCCAACTTTCAATTTTACCCACACAATCCTTGACCCAACTGATCCATACTGTCTTATGCTCTTCTTCCATCTTTTACTCACAACTATACATACTCCTTCCTTTGCCCTCTCATTCTCACCTACTCCTGCACATATACCCCATCCATACTCCCATTCTCTCACACTTTCTCATCTCCATTTTGTTTCAGTCATTCCACATACATCCACTTTTGCACCCTCAAGCACCTGGACAATCTCTCTCTCTTTCACCTCATCATTCGCTCCTCTTACATTCCATGTAGCCATTACCAAGTTCTTTGTCCGGTCCTGGGTCATCATCGTTTGATCAGTCCTTGTCCAAGGCTTCTTGTTTGTTTTTTTAGGTAGTTGTTTTCCGGGGAGGGGCACTAACCCTCCGCCAACCCTTTTTGTCGCCTTTTACGACAAGCAGGGATACTAGGGGAGTATTCTTGAAAAAAAAAAACTACCCCCAGGGGGGGGTTTATACCTCTATAATTTCCTCTTTCCAGGGCATCACCCGTTCCCTTGTACACATTTACAATTACACTCTTCAGCCAATCATCTGGGACAACACATTCATTTATAACCATACTTATAAAGTCAGTGACTAACCCTACTCCTATATCTCCTGAGGCTTTCAACATTTCAGCAATCAACCCAGACACACCTTTTGTCTTCCCCAGCTGCATCCTGCCTGTTTTGCCTATTTTGCAACAGCCCTACAAGAGTAAAACAAAAAATACATCGCTGGATTAAGGCACACACACAATGTTTAGAGATATTTCACATTTGTTTTCCCCAAGCACAGCTGAGGACTATATTTGCCTAATACAGCGAGCTCTCACATAACACGCAAATATTGTCCCAGGAAGGTCCCGCTTTATGAGATTTTCATGTTATAGGGGCATATGTTTACATGTCAGAGTTTCACAGTACCTAAGCCAGCTTCAAATTCACCTTTTGGGGCAATTTTCAGGGATTTTTCCCAGGAAATTTACCTAGCTAAAAATGACTTCATTACATACAAACACTGGAGGCAGGGCAGGACTCCTACTGGTCCCCAGATGGCAAAAAAAAAAAAAAAAAAAAAAAAAAAAAAAAAAAAAAGGGAGTAAATATAACACAGTGCATATGTGGAGCCAAAACGTGGGAAGAGGGTAGGCTCAAATGGATCAGGAATGCTCAGTGGACTGTGACAACACCCCACGCAGACATGTGACAGTCATTCGTCATCGGCTGATGCACCCTGCGCTATGACTATCACTGCCCTGCGTTATGTCTGTCCCCACCACATAAAGACCAATTTTTTCATGTAATGATCGTTTAAACCATAATTTGTGGCCTCAGGCCATATAATCCCTATCGTCACAGTGTAGTACGGTTTTCAAAAAAATGGGCAATTTTTTTCTTCACCTGCATTATATCTGTCATTTTCATGTTTTGACCATTTCCTGGCCTCAAAAATTGCCTTCCGTGTTATGTGAGGTTCGCGCACTCAGATCGCAAGTTAAGTGAGAGCTGACTGTACTTCACTTCTACTTTTCACTTTCCTTTACTATCCAGTCTTCCTCAGTACAGAGTTTGCATGTTTCTCTGCCTAGTCATGATTTTTGTTATGACATATCAGGTCCAAGTAATGGGCATGCCATAAGTGTGAAAAAGATACAGGCACACTTTTGACTCTGTCTCAATACAATATAGAACTGCTGATTACTTTGAAAAAAAAAAAGAACAGCTTACCCCAGTACAACTACCATTCTGTACTGTTATGCCGAGACTTATTTGCCTAACCTCTTCAATATGCTAATGCCTTGTTACAACTAGTTCTTGTTACCTCCATATACTTTTATTCAAGTTTAGAAAGATCACCTGTATTGAATATGTTCATATAGAATATATCTAACCTTTCAAGTTCTAAAAGTTTCTAACCTGAACATCATCATCTTAAAGTAGAAAGAATAAAATTAAAAATGCAACATTAGAGTCATATGCTTGGAAAACCTCTGATATTCTATTCTATTCTATTCCTGCAACTGTCAGGCAATCTTATTTACTTGAAAGAGTCACAAGAACCTGGAACATTTGATACTATCACCATTAACCCTTTCATGATCAGAACAATTCTAGTATTATATTGAAGTTTAAGCCAGATGAATTACATTCACTTGTGAGTCACAGGAATATGGTGCGAGTTAATGTCATCATTAACTCTCTCAATGTCAGAATCCATGCACTGGGAGTAAGTTACAGAAACAAGAGCCTGAGAGTTAATAATGTCACCAACACCACTCTTAAGCTTGGGATGCCTCAAACACTGCATTCTTTCATGGCTACTACCAAAACAACTGTGTGCATAAGATAACAAGTCAGAGGAGCCAGGAGCCTGAAAATTAACATTAAGATCTAATTGGTAATTTGTGCATTACCTTCCAAGGGTCCAGTTTTGTGCGTTCTTTTTCAGCTTCAACCTTGAGCTTGATTTGGTTATCATGTGTGAACTCCCCTTCACCCAGTCGACACCGCCATGACTCACATGCCCGGCCAAAGAACTCATTACTCAGACCAGTAGGAGTAAGTCTGAAGTGTAGACAATACAAACTGTGGGTTAGACACACAACAAGACATCTGGATATCACAGTGCCCTGAACAGCTCAAACAGAATAGTTACAGTCTATACACATCTCCTTACTCATGTATACACAGCAACAACACCTTAAGGTACAACGATACTCAGGTATACATCGCAACAACAACTTACAGTACAATTGGGTATCATAACCATAACCTAAGCTACCCCATTCATAAAAACACTGGTTTAAACAAATAACTTATGGTACAATGAGGCATGATCATTATTATTCATCCTGACCAAATGTCCTATACAGTATTCATAAAACATACTGCATTAATAAGGCATCAAGAACGTCTAAT
Organism: Coenobita brevimanus; assembly: GCF_032717465.1. NCBI lineage: Eukaryota > Metazoa > Arthropoda > Malacostraca > Decapoda > Coenobitidae > Coenobita > Coenobita brevimanus. Next base: position 33,671,518 of record NC_137024.1, read on the forward strand.
ATATCATTATTTATCATCCAATCCCAGCCTGCAGCAAGAAACTGTTATTATTTACTATCCTAACCCAGTTTTACCACATTCACATGGGAGGGGCAGGTCCAGAGCATGGGTCTCTGTATCTTACTAAATATAAAGTATAGAGCAGAGGATAAAGACGGCCCAAGTACCATATGTCGTCATTAAATACTGCCCTTCCTGACATTCATTTTTGCAACTACACAATAAATACAACAGTTGACTCTTCACATCCCACAGCTACCTATTAAGCCGTACCCTCCAGGTTTTTTTTTGGGCCCCCCCACCACCTTAAAACCCGATTAATTTTCAGTTTTCATTTTTTTTGCTCAAACATTTCCTTTTGGTGAGAAACTAATGAAAATCACCAAGAAAGTTGCTCCCGTCACCCCTAAGTGCTCCTAAGGTGCATTCCCCTCCACCTCAGCCAGGTGATCTACAGCCAAGCTGGTGTGGCTGCTCCGTTTTCTACAGTGGGAAGGAGGAGGGTAACTAATCAAAACCAACCTACATACATATATTTACATTTATTTACTACAAACGTACATATACAGCAACATTATTGTGGTATATATATATATATATATATATATATATATATATATCTATCTATCTATATATATATATATATCTATCTATCTATATATATATATATATATATATATATAAATGGGTAAAAATAATGTAGGTTCATAATGGTACCACCCGTAAATTGCCGATTTCTGGCACACTTGACTAGCTGATACTGTACTGTTATTTCCACTAACATACACTTTGAAAAATTTGATTAGAGGCATGTACACTCATCACAGCCCTATAATAAGTAGCGCGGGATTGTTGCATGGTGGGAGGTGAGTGAGGGAGACGCTCCACCTCACCTCCCACCCACCTCACGCCACACACCTCCCACTCTCCCGCCAACACTATGTTTGTCTCATACTCACTGAGTATTCACACACATGATCAGTATTGTTCTTTTGTTCACATTGCAAAATATACAAAGATTACATCATTTTCTATCGTACTGATTGAATATTATCACAAGCACACTGTTCCTTACTCATTCCCCTTCCCTCTCTTCCCTCTTCCTCCGATAAACTCTCTCTCTCTCTCTCTCTCTCATATTTTATATATACAATATATATATATATATATATATATATATATATATATATATATATATATATATACATACATACTTATGTGCTCAAGTCTGGGAATAGGCTTCACAGCCTGCTACCGAGGCCAAGTAGTCCTCCTAAACACCATACACCTTTACATGTCACCACTTCGGCACTAACACCCACTGTCCATATTGAATACATGCTAGGGCTGTCTCATCCAGGATTGCTGTATTGGTATTAACGAGGTTATTTTTACGACGTGTTGGCAGGTCTTCTGTGTGTGTGTGTGTGTGTGTGTGTGTGTGTGTGTGTGTTTTTTTAATGCGAGGAAGAAGGAACCAAAGGCCATGAGCCTGCAGTAACAGTTCCCCCCAAGAGAAAAACAAAATACAATAGAGAGCCAAATTCAAGATCCGATCATTTTGAGATGCCTGAACACACTGCGTTTGAAAGACTGGAGATCATAGGCAGCAGGAAATACAGACAGAGGGAGACAGTTCCAAAGCTGACCTGTTGCATAAATGAAAGACTGGGAGTAACGGTTAACTCTTGCATTAGACAGTTGGACAGAAAAGGGATGAGAGTTTGCTGCCAGACGGGTGCTACGCGCCCGTTGTAGAGGTGGAGGAATGCAAGCAGACAGTTCAGAGGAGCAGTGACCATTAAAGTAGCGATAGAAAAGAGAGAAAGATACAACAGTGCGGCGAAGAGACAGAGATTGAAGGGAGTCAGTAAGAGGAGAAGAGTTAATGAGACGAAAAGCCTTTGACTCCACCCTATTAAGAAGAGCTGTATGTGGGGAGCCTCCCCACACATGAGAGTTGTACTCCACACAGGGGCGGATAAAATCCCTGTATAGAGTCAACAATTGTGCAGGGGTAAAGAAAGAGCGGAGTCGGCTTAGCACACCCAATCTCTTGGAAGCAGATTTTACAAGAGATGTAATATGATCTTGCCAAGATATGTCCTGAGTAAATGAAACCCCAAGCATGTTCAAGGATGATGCAGGATTAAGTTGAATATTATTAAACATTAATGGGTATACCTGTGGAAGATTTTGTCGGGTTGATAGGTGTAAGAACTGAGTCTTAGATGCATTAAAGACAACCATATTATTTTTACCCCAGTCAGAGATACGAGCCAAGTCAGACATTAGGTATGCCATAGCCTCGTCCCTTGTTTCTTGAAGTAACTGTTGAGATGGGCGTTGCGGGAACTGAATGGAAAGGTGAAGGGTGGAGTCATCAGCGTATGAGTGGATAGGGTTAGATGTACAGCTTAGAAGATCATTGATGAATAAAAGGAAGAGAGTTGGTGATAGGACAAAGCCCTGAGGAACACCACTGTTGATAGATCTAGGAGAAGAACAATGGCCGTCTACAACAGCGGCTATAGAACGACCAGAAAGGAAGCTAGCGATAAAGGCACAGATAGAAGGATAGAAACCGCAGGAGGGCAGTTTGGAAATTAAAGATTTATGCCAGACTCGATCGAAAGCCTTTGAGATGTCAAGTGCAATGGCAAAGCTTCCGCCAAAGTCCCGAAAGGAGGATGACCAGGAGTCTGAAAGGAAGGTGAGAAGATCGCCAGTGGAGCGTCCCTGACGGAACCCATACTGACGATCGGAAAGAAGGTTGTGATAGGAAAGATGCCTTAAAATTTTTCTATTAAGAATTGACTCGAAAACTTTTGAAATACAGGACATTAAAGCAATTGGACGATAGTTGGAGGGTCGGGAGTGGTCACCCTTTTTTGGGACTGGCTGAATGAGAGCAAACTTCCAGCAAGAAGGAAAGGTACAAGTTGACAGACAAAGGCGAAAGAGTTTGCCTAGGCAGGGTGTAAGCACAGAAGCACAGTTCTTGAGAACAACAGGAGGGACCCCATCAGGTCCATATGCCTTGTTAGTACTGAGGCCAGTGATGGCTGAAAATGCATCAACTGAAGAAATCTTAATGTCAGCCATGAGGAAGTCAGAGGGGAGAAGTGATGGAGGAACAGCACCGGAATCGTCTAAGGTGGAATTGGAGGAGAAAGTCTGTGCGAAGAGATCTGCTTTATCAGTAGAAGAAATAGCTACAGAACCATCAGAGTAGAAAAGAGGAGGGAAAGATGATGAGGTAAAGTTGTTAGAAAGATTTTTGGCAAGGTGCCAGAAGGAGTGGGAAGAACTCGAGTTAGAGAGTTGAGAGCATTTAGTATGGATGAAATTATTTTTAGTAGAGCGAAGAACAGACTTAGCACGATTCCGGGCAGAAATGTAAAGATGATGTGATTCAGGGGTGGGATGGCTCTGGTACCTTTTGTAGGCCTTCTCCTTGTTGCGGACAGCATTAGAACAATAGAGCCATCGGTAGGAGAATGGCACAGGTACCTAATTCCAACTATGTTTGCCTTAAAAGAAATACCCAGTGACAGAACAGGTTTCTCACCTTTTGAGCTTTTGTATGGATGTGCCGTTAGGGGACCTTTGGCTATTCTTAGAGACTTATGGGAAGATAAAGAGTGTGAGTAAGGACGACAGATCATCGTTTCAATATGTGATAGAGCTGAAAGATAAACTAGCTGAATGTCCAAAGATTGCTGCTAGGAATGCTGATGTTAGTTCAGCTAGATATCAATCCTACTTTGATTTTAAATCTCCAGATAGGCAATTTAAGCCTGGAGACAAGGTCCTAGTTTTGCTGCCTGACAGTAGAAACAAACTGTTGATGTCATGGAGTGGTCCCTTCCCTGTTCTAGAGAGAAAAAGCAGAGTAAACTACAGTAATCCCTCCAATATCCGGATCAATAGAGCCATCGGTAGGTTCGGTTATTGGTTTCGTCCGGATATTGGGCCCCAGCTTATGGACTTGTACTTATGGACCCTAACTCAGAGAAACACCTATACAACTCCCTCTGGACATGCATAGCACCTATTTAAGACCCAAATCACACCAATAAGGCACATAAATGACTGAAATAAATGCAAAAGAAACATAAAATGAGGGTTTAGAAGTATGTTCATACATTAATAAACATTTTGGTACTTATGGACCCTAACCTAGCCAAACTCTGAAAAACACATTCCTACTGCACATGCATGAGGTAAGTATAGTATGGAAAAAAGTACAGTATGAAACATTCTGGTAAGTATAGTATAGAAAAAAGTACAATATGAAACATTCTGGCTACTTACAGCAAGTCCCTGGCCACCTCGATGAATAACCGCCTCCTCTCGGACTCTGACAGTAAGAACGATTTCCTGAAGCACTTGCAGTACACTCTTCCTGAAGTCTTGCACTGAACTTAGTCAATAACACACAGAAGTCCGTTCTCTTCACAGTGTTCACTTTAGTCCAAATAATGTTCCATTTTAATTTTGTGTTGCACATTAACTTTACCCAAGTTTTTTTTATTTTCCAAAGCCAAAACAAAGAAGGTTAGTTACATTAAATTTTGTTTCCACTGAGTCTTTTCTCTCATTTCGAAAGCCTTAACACAACACACCGTTTTTTTCACTGCACAGCACTCAAAATTCCCGTGTGGTCTAGTGGAGAAGTTCTTGCTGTTTATTCACTGTCAGAGTCCGAGAGTATCACTAGCAGGCGACCAAGGGGTGCATCGCTGGGTCATGGTGATGGCGTACCGACTACAGAAGACTCTGACGAAAGCCGCAAACTCACATCGAGCGGTGACTCCACTGTAGCTTATGTGCTGGGCTGTGGCTCGGAGCATGAGGGCCTGTCTTGGGGAGACAACGGAGTGGAGCCAGGGCTTGGCACAGCGGGGGTCATGGGCCTGAAAAAACTGTCAATCGTTGACTGACGCAAGGACCGACGATTCTGGCGATTGATGATGCGCTGCCGGAAAGCACGCACTTCCTCCACGAGTCCCAAGGGCCCCATCTCCCTGTCGCAGTCCGGGTGTTCCAGGTAGTCTAGGACGAACTCTAGATGTTCCCGGAGTGCGCTCAGCTTGGGGATGGCTGGAGTAGTGTCCTGCTGAGAGGAGTCCGCATCATCGTCGCCTTCGTCGTCGGAATCTTCAAGTTCGGGACTGACACCAGCAACTGAAGACGCGATCTCGATATCAGACAACGCCTGATACCCAGGATCGCCCTCGTCGTCGTCCAACCACTCACGTACATCGTCCACATCAACAACGTCGCCATGCGTACGTAGCCGTGCATGGAAGTCATCCACGTCAAAGCCCAGAAAATCGTACTCCACATCTGCTCCGAGAAGCAGACGAGACCAACCATTTTCAAGAGTTTTCACAGGGACTTCCTTCCATGCACTAGCCCAGTTGTACAGCGCAGACTTGATGTTGTAGCGGCGAAGGTTTTCCAAAGTCCGCTTGCCTCGAGTGTCACGTCCTTCCCTGCGCTCGTCCTCGTCCTCGAGAACAACCATCACCTCGTCCAGGAACTTCCGACGGTACAGGCGCTTTGTTGCCACGATCACTCCTTGGTCCATGGGTTGAATGAGAGCAGTCGTATTAGGTGGCAGAAACATGCACCTAATACGGCCATTCTCAGCAACCAAGTCCTTGTCGCACAGGTGGGCAGATGCATTGTCAAGCAGAAGGAGAGCCTTTACCTGGTTGCGAGGGATTCCCAGTGTCTTCGTCTGGTACTGGATGACCTCCTTGACGAAGTGACGGTGAAACCAGTCTTTGAAAATCACAGCTGTGAACCATGCTTTCAAAGAATGGTACCATACGACAGGAAGGACATCCATCACCCCACGAAGGCACCGAGGCTGCTTTGCATGGCCAACAACAACGGGCTTAAGCCGGTGCATGCCGTTAGCATTGGCACAACACAAAGCAGATATCCGTTCCTTAGAAAGCTTGCGGCCAGGTACACGTTTCTCTGTCTCATCGGCTAGAGTGTTCGTTGGCAGCGAGCGACAGAATAGGCCAGATTCGTCTGCGTTATAGACTTGACCGAGAGTGAGGCCCTCCCTGTCAATCAAGCCTTTCACCTTGTGCCGAAACTCGTCAACTCCATCCTCGTTAGCGTCCAATGCTTCGCCATGTGCTTTACGGTTAGTAAGGCCATGTCGCAACTTGAACGCGAAGAGCCAACCCTCAGATGCCTTGAAGTCTAGGGCGTCGTGAAGCCTTGCAAACTTCTCAGCAGCAGCCTTCAGCTCCGTTCCACGTACCATCACACCAGCTGCATGTTGCTGTCGGTACCAAATCAACGTGGATCGGTCGATTTCTGCAAACTTGGGAGTAAACATAACCTTCCTTTCCACGTTGCGTTTGCTTCTCGACGAGAAGTCAGCCGTGTACTGCATGAGTTTGTCTCGGGAACGTTTGATATCGAACAAAGTCGACCGGGCCAGGTTAAACTCGCGGAGAATGCGTGAAGAAGACCAACCCGCATCAACTTTCTCCAATATCTCCCTCTTCTTTTCCAGAGTCAACACCATTCTCTTCCTTTTCTCAGGTGGCGGGGCCATCATCACACACACTAAGAGGAGGGCCGAGAGCAGCAGGAGCCCTTGCAGCAAGTGCGCCACCACCACAAAAGCGAGCACGTGGGCAGCCATTACGAAAAGCGTAGGTCCAGTCGCGGTGAGAGACAGGTGGGAAGTGGGGAGGAAGCAGTGGCGCTCTATCGGACGTCGGAGGAATGACAAACCAAAACAATGCTCTCCCGCGGCGCGCGCGGCAAGTTCAAATTACGGACGGCCAAAAAAAATAATAATAAATAAAAAAAATAATAATAATAAAAATAATAATAATAATCGTTTTTTTTTTTTTTTTTTTTTTTTTTTTTTTTTAATCCCAGGACGATAAGGTCCGGGTAGTGGGGATGTTCGGTTATTGGGCGTCCGGATATTAGAGTGATTACTGTATTGGTCATGTCTGCTTAGCATGAAATTCAAATCCTTAAACTATTCCCTGCTCCAGCGGGGATTTGAACCTGGGTCCAGTAGGACCGCAGGCCACATCTCTACCGATTCCATTATATATAGATAGATAGATAGATAGATAGACAGATATATATCTCATCTCATCTCATCAGCCGTTTGAGTGTCCACTGCAGGACCGGCCTATCCCAACAGAAGTGGGGACGATACAGCCAATGTATCCCTACCAAGTGGCTTAGGCTGTCTGGTAGAGATTGTATGTAGGGTGAGAAGTGCTTGTAGGTGTATTGTAGTGTTGGAGTGGCTTTGGATGCGCGTGTAGTCTGTGAACCAAGTGTAATCGGCTCGCGCAAGCCGACCAGGTGCAAGCATACTTTATAGTATGCGACACTGGTTCAACCATAGCACCCCTGATGTCCGCCAGTGCAGTACGTGGCCAGAAGAACGCTCCCAAAGTTTATTACCCTGGCGGGGCGCAAACCCTCGTTCTTCACTGCACGAAAATGCACACTTTACCACTGTGCCACGGAGGCTCCTAAGTGTGTGTGTATATATATATATATATATATATATATATATATATATATATATATATATATCAACACCAGCTGCCTGGCAGCAGCTAGATGAAGGTCTCATGCGTCTGCCTGCCACGAATCACCCGCGAAATTTGAAAAATGTGCATGCAATGTGCCTTGCAATTGCAAATCATACAGCGTACGACGACGGGTCTATGGTGGCTCCTATGGACCATCATAAATGATATGATGACAGGAGGGTACGGATTAAGCTGATTTCTCAGTTCCCCATGTTCATTTTATCAACCACATGGAAATATACATGCATACGAAACATGATACCAAGTTTCCTTTTATGGAATTCCTGTATTGGGGTTGGCTAGGCACTCATGGTTTCTATGGACTGGAAGCTAAACCAAGTGCCAAAAACAGATACTGTAATTATTTATCAATGGCTGCTGGATAATGTAGGGAAGAAAGAAATCTGAGTTAGCGACACTGCGCAAGCTAAATATTGGATTGCACATTTGCGCAAATTACAAATAATAGAAAATCTATCTATCTATCTATAGCCCAACGCCCTAATCCCGCAAAGGGTGGCTGCATACATAACGCCTCCAAGTTGCTGTCACCCACCATTTGACTACCCTCCCCCCTCCCTCATATACATCTCAACTCCATCCCTCCACCTCATGCTTGGTTTACCCCTCCCTCTCCCTCCCTCCACCTCACCTACATACACCCTCTTAGTCAGTCTTGCATTCTCCATTCTCTCCACATAATAATAATAAATAAATGTAATTAAGTATGCTATTTTATTTAAATATCTCAATATTTTACAGTAATTCCCACAAATATATGCAAATGGTTTGCGCTTGCACTTTGCGACATTGCGCAAGATAAATATTTGTTAGATTGCGCACTTGTGCTTGTGCAAGGTAGTGAACTGTGCATTGCGCATTGCGCTTGCGCAAGGTCTTGCTTCGTTTGCGCTGCCCACCACTGCGTTTTGGCATGGAATCACTTAGATCTCTAAAGTAATCTAAGGAGATTTCTTTGCAACAAACATTTGCCAGTTCAGTCTTGAGGTTATCCAGATTGGGTGTCTTTTCTCTGCCATGATTTTCTTCATTTTTTCCCAGCAGTTTTCTATCGGATTTAGATCTGGACTGTTGCCAGGCCAGTTGAGGACCTCAATCCGATGATCCTGAAATCATTTTGTCACCTTTCTTGACTTGTGACATGGAGCTGAATCGTGCATGAAAAAGTCACACCCATGAATAGCAAAAAAAAGTTTAACAAATGATCTTTCAGAACTTGAATGTACCGGCCACAATTCATCATCAAGTTCTTAGGAAGAAAGTAGAGGCCTCCACTTCCCATTTCATCTGAGAAACACCCCCATACCATTACTGATTGTGGGTGCTTAACAGCTGGCACCGTGATAGCAGGGTCATATCAACTACAGGAGGCAAAGTGACGAACCTTGGCGGAATGCACCCGGAGCACTTGAAATGTGCTTTCATCGGAAAACATAACTTTTCTCCACTCATCTGATGTCCAGTGTGCATACTTCTTGGCAAACTGAATGCACTGCTTCTTCATGCAGTCAGTGAGAAGCGGTTTCTTGGCTGCAGTGCGGCTTGGCAAACCCAGTTCCTTCTGCAAGTGGTGTTGGATAGTTTGAAATGAGACGTCTTGTAACAGCTGGGGATGCATTCTCTTCAGTTCTGCTGCTGTCAGTCGAGGATTCTTGATTACTTCCCTCTTCAGAAGCATATCTGTACCTCTGGAAGTTGTCTTCTTCTTTCCACCACCGTGATTGTGCATCGGGTGGCAGGGCACGCGCTGCAGCAAGAATCTTCATGATGGTTGACTTTGACTGTCCAGTAAATTCACAAATCATGGAGGCAGGACATTATCCTGCCTCCATGCAAACGATACGGATCTTCTCATCCTTTGAGCAGTACTTTCCAGGCATGACAACTTGACTCTAGGAAAATAACAGGGCAAACAGTAATGCATATGAAAAAAGAGGAAGGTGCAAGCTCGGAGCGACGGGAACATACACTCCCATCTCGCTTCTGGGCAAGCACTGACGTGCTGAGTGTCTCACCACCTGCCGCCAACACCAGAGGAGTTGTCAGTTACTTCTTGCCCCCAAAATTCACTTGGTAGGGGTGGAAACACAAAGGAAAGACAGAGAACTCTCCCATGGCAATTCTGCGTGTAGGTCGTAAGTCAATGTGCAGTGGGTGTAGGTGGATGCGCAATGCATCCCTATGCATGAGGCCTGGGGGAGAGGGGGGGGGCAAGGTTTACAATGGAAGAGTCAAGGGGTAGGATGGAACTAGAGTGTAATGGTGTCGTGATGAGGCAATGTAAATTGAGATGGTTTGGGTGAGGCAATGTAGATTGAGATGGTTTGGGTGAGTGGAGAGGACAGGGATGATAAATGGCTGCAGAAAGCGAGAAGTGTTAACCTGTTCAGTGCCAAAGCCTTTGCTGGCTTTTGTGCCTAGACTGCCGAAGGTCTGAGGGGCAAAGTTACATAATATGCAGGACATTCCCCCCCCCCCTCCCCCATGAATAGGTACTGATGGTGCAGGGAAGAAAGCCTCTGTCCCCCCTCCTACCCATGAGAGAGAAGGAAGGGTAATGTTTTCCCATTTTCTATCAAGCAACTACGTGGAGGGCTAGCTCAGATAATTATGTGCAAATGTTCGGAAAACCGTGTCCGTATATATACAGACTCAGGAATTTAGTGTACTAGACATTTGTCCGTACATTTAGGGACTAGGAAATTTTGACACATTTGGTTTCTTCGTATATATATGAAAATGGCATGGAACGGGTTAATGTTAAGGGAAGGGTAGCAAGGGCAGACCGAAAAAGACCTGGGACGAGGTCACTGAGTGTGACCTCAGGGATAGGGGACTGAATGGGGAAGCTGCCAGAGATCGAAAAGCATGGAGAGCCACCACTAGGTAAGCAAGCTGACATAAGCAAGCATGCTCGAGCCTTCAACAACGAAAACGATCTTTGTGTTTTAAATAAGAATTACAAATGTACAACCTCCTTTCCTGACACATGCCCTTCAGTTGCTTCCCATTACCATTCTCTCTTCATAGACCAAGAGAGGTGTGTGGAGTATGGTAAGTGATGGTGCAATGGCCTTACAGTTTTCAGTTTTCTTTTCACTAATTTTGTTGTTTATCTCAATGTTCAGTTCTTGGTACCCTGTCACAGTGTCCTGTTTGTGGGATACGGGGTGTTGTGTTTAAGTCTTGAGGTGGGTCACCTCCAGTGTAAAGTTTGGGTTGTAATGTCTTACCTCATGGAATGTGGTGTTTGGCTGCATTACGTATAATGTTGCTGAACTTTATATAATGTGCATGTGAATGTTGGTCACAGACATGTTAAGTGTTCTGTTTCCTCAGTGAATTTTGTTCAGTCTGCTTTCTTGTAGTTTAGTTTGTGTAGGTGAGGCCTGATTGCTCTAGTTTGGACCCTGTTCCTACGGTGATAATGATGGAGAGAATAGATTTTATATATATATATATATATATATATATATATATATATATATATATATATATATATAACAGAACAGAGGGAGGAAAAAGAAAATGAATACAAAAAATAATCCATACACCAGATTATTGGCATCCTCCACTCATAAGAAATTTATAACAGTTGGACTTGAACAGCTGTAGGTTGAAGTTTGGGGGGAAACAACTCTGGGGAAGTGAGTTCCAAAGAGATGCAGTTTGGAGACTAAAAGATTTCTGATAGGCGGAAATTCTGCAATATGGCAGTGTGACATTCCAGTCATAAGCGTTACCAGATAGATGCCCGTGTAGCGTGGGGGAAGGCATGGAGAAGTGGCACAATGGATGCACCTTTGTCTGAGCATTTGCCATAAATGTATCTGTAAAATAATGAGAGGGAGGCAACATTCCTTCTTACCTGTAGGGGAGGTAGTTCATTTGTAACAGCAGGGTTATTCACCCTTCCAGGTCTCAAATAGGTCCCAAGGTCACGTTTGAAAGACGCATTTAAAAAAAAAAAAGTCAAGGTTTGCAAATAAAGAAAAAAATATCATATTCAGGCACAAGGAAGTAATACACATCTGCCTATAAAACATTAGAGCTCTACTCACTATACAAGTGCTGCAAAAATTATGGGAAGTTACGTAGCAAGTGGTGTGTGGTAGTGTGGTGAGTATTGCTGTCTCGGTGGGTAGGTGATTTCTTGTTGCATAGGTGACATGATTGCATTGTTTGTTTCCATGTTTTTCCATAAAAAACTGTGCACTAATATATGTACATTATATCTCACGTGATTTGTGAATGATTCTTGAGATGTTTTCTTTACAAACAACAAACTAAACAGTTACAAGATTCATATAAAACTATCACTTACTTACTAGTTATTACTGACTAATTTACTTTACTGTGCTCTTATTTTGCTTAGTGCTGTCCAAGGCTGGGGGAGGTAAGGACATGGGGGTAAGTCTATTAGCTTGCCTTTTGTGTGTACATAAGTTTATTTTATTGTTGCTAACTATATCATCCTGTGCACTTACAGGCAGCAGTAGAGATGGTGATCAAATATTTATTATTTCTTAAAATTGACGGTGTTATAAGTATAACCAGGAAATGTGAGAAACTCATGAAATATAAATCAGAAAAAAGTAAGGAGACACTAACAATCATTTATCAATGAAGAAGGCAATACTCGCTGCACACGTATGTCCGCCTGGTACCAAATAAATGCATGGTACGTGTATAAAAGGCTACAGTTTCTCTGAGGCGGTTTGAGCAAATATCTGACATAAGGGGTCCAGCTGACGGCATTGTTAAGTGAAACAACGAGAATTTCAATACTTTTGGAGACAGGAATATTAGTAGCATAGCAGGTAATACAGGAATCTGGCAATATCTGTCTACTAGTAAACTGTATATATTTGGTTTTACTAGCATTAAATGAGACAAGGTTATTTTGTCCCCATTCAGTGATCCCAGATAAGTCCTGACTTATGGAGATGGGTATACTGTACTGAGGTGTGAGTTAGAGACATTAAACTTTGTGAATGTATGTTTAAGTGTGAATGAACTGTGAAGTGCTATCATCTGCATATGAATGGATGGGATTATGGGTGACAGGTAAGAGATCATTAAAATGAATAAGGAACAGGACTGGAGACAACTGATCCTTGTGGCACGCCGGCATTAACCGAGTGGAAATTGGAATGCATGTCATCTACTTTACTCTTATCTTTAAAAAAAAGTGATGAAAAGGGGATATATGAGTAAGCCTGAAGGTGGGAGGTGTATGATAGGCCATGAAGAATGAGGAAGGATGTGTTAAATGCATGAGCAAGAAACCAAGGTATGGAAGTGAATGTGATTAGGGAACTGACAAGGGATCAAGTTGGTTGGAAGAATTATGTACAGGGAGGCACATGACAAGGGTCTGGCACTTTCTTTTTTTTTATTCTGAAAGTAAATGCACTGGCTATCCACTAGGTAAAACACAGTGCATCTCCTGAGAGCCTATTAAATGCATCCTTCATATGTAAGACAAATGCCAGTGGCAAGATAAATAGTGCTGCTTTGCACACGGTATTCCATGAAACCTTAACACTTTCAACAAGCTCTTCTTTTCCTGCTCCATTAAATTTAGTCTAGTTTTCCTAGACCTGGCCTTTGTACCAGGACGAGCTTATTTTGTTTTTATATATTCTTTTAAATTACATTTTCCCAAGCTCCCTAGTAACCTGCTCTTTCACACCTTTACTAAGAAAGTCTCTCTTCTCTCTATCAACCTCCACTTCCATTGAACATTTTTTTTTAATCCTAACACATACCTGACACCTCAATCCTCTTTTCATAATTTTTTCCTATTTCCTCTAACCAAGATATTTCTTACCCTAACTGCCTTCTTGGTTCTCTATAATACTCAATCTCTGCTATCAAATTGTTCATTGTTCCTTTGATGGGGTCACCTCCTTGCACACACAGTATTTTTTACATTATGCTGTCCCACTCTACCATCTTCCAAACCGTTCCTTGCCTCGAACAAAAATTTTGAGAAGTATAATGCATCACAATATTCCTTTTTCGGTTACTTATATCAGTAAAACTCCAATATGCAGTCACAGCAGACAATCCAAGTACAACCCAAATCTCTTGTTAACAAATGGATGAAATACAGACTACTACCAATACTGAATCTAAATATATCTGAGGTAATCCTCAATATAATAAAAATATAATGAGGATTATAAAAAAAAAAAAAAGTTTATTTATTGTATCTATCTATCTATTGCCAGATGCCATAATCCCATAAAGGGTGGCCATTTGACTTAGTTATTTGTCTTACGGGGAGGGGCACTAACCCTCCACCAACCCACTTGTTGACACGTAAGGAGCACGTATGGTTTGGTTATATGGTTACCACCCAGCATTGTAAATGGTTTCTTGGCTTACAGGAAACCATTTGGCTTGTCACTCAACGTAAAGCAACCAGTAAAGGAAAGAAAGGTAATAAGAAGTGACAGGAAAGATGAGAGAAATAGGAAGAAAGGAGGGCAGGCACAGAAAACGAATGATAAAGGCTAAGGAACAAGTAGGCAGCACTACATCAAGTGAGTGAATGATGGTCGCCACCAACTACCACTAACTAATATAAAATTATAACAATGACAACTACTGCATAAGTTTTGCTTTTACAGCGGGGAAGCACAGAATGGCTAGTCACAATCCAAGGCTGACTGGACAAAACAATCACCTCACTGCACTTGCGTACTGTTATGTACTGGCACCTCTTTTAATCCAGCCAAATTATGAGGGGACATTTGAAATTTCTGTGCCGGCCAGACTAATTTACAGGGCACCAAGAGACAGTGTTTTATAACATGTGATCACTTGCTTACACTGTACTGTGTGTGTTGGTTCTGATCCCTGTATTTTGCCTGACTCTTATCTCATTTTACTTACAGTATATCCTTGCTATGGCTTCAATGAAAAATCCAAGTGTCAATCGAGTGTCAAGCGTAAACACCAGCCTATTCCAATAGTCAAACCTACTTTAATAAGGTTAATTGGTCTGTGAAGCTACCACAATAACAAAAACTCTCAATAACCAAATAAAGGAATAAATGGGACTAAATGTTAATTGGTTTGGGACCCTCCAGTTTACACTCTTTTTTGCCTAATCCATCCACCATCCAATCCTAAGCCACCTCATGAAGAGAGTAGGAGCCCAGGGCTAGGCAAGTTGGTGCTGACATTAAAGATAGGAGTGAACAGCCTCACTCCTTCCTAAGTGGCATTATGTGCACAATAAACCCCAACCACTCTTTGGATAAAAACCTGCCCCATCTCAATCTGACTGGAGGGCCTTAATTACCCACTAAAACACCAGGTGCCATAATTTGGTTATATGGTTACCACCCAGCATAGTAAATGGTTTCCTGGTGTACAGGAAACTATTTGGCTTGTCACCCAGTGTTGAGTCACCCACAGGCAGAAGGAAGAGGAAAGACTGAAAGAAAGACAGAAGAGGTAGTGCAAGTCACCCATGGGCAGAACCCTCCAAAATAATAACCCCTAATAAGCCTGGAGGGACTGGATCAGCAATGTCTACACCAATTCTGCTACTTTCGATCATGAGCCAGATGACCACTTTCTCTCATATTTCTCCTAAGAAACTTAGTAAGGTAGAATTATCACATCAATGTATTTTGTCTGTGAATAAGAAATTCCCATATTAATCATTTCTATCAATCAATATCTGATCTTGAGAGTAGGACACTTATCAAAGTTCTTGTTCTTTAGTTAAGTTCACCCTTAAATACTATATCATCACTTCAGTTTATTTTTAATTACTACCACAGTCAAATTAAAGGTTATTTCCATTGCTGGTGTCTAATGAGACACTTTATAAGTGAGTGTGGAGTGCATAAGCTTTATTATGTTTCAGAGCTCTCTACATGTGGAGGCCTCATTGGCCGCCCATACCTTCAAGCATATTTTTGGAGGTCTCATTGGCTGCCCATATCTTCAAGCATATTTTCACTCACCTGCCTGGTCCCAGAGGTGTATTAACAGCTCTTTAGGGAAATTTAATCCAGTAAGGCATTTTTATAATGCTAAAAACAAAAGCAATAAACCAGACTCCGGTAGACCTGTTGAAAAAATTGGACCATGGAATTCCCGTGCAGAAGTTGTGTGACACAAACAGTATTGGCTAATCATATCCTTATGGCATAAAGAAACAATGGGAAAAAATGCTGAAATTCTATGCAGATGGTGATTCGAAGAAGCGAATGAACATCAGAAAAACTATGAAAGATGGTACGAGTACTGAACTGATAAAGTGATCATGGAATGGTTTCAACAGACGACGCGGCCTTTATCAAGTACAGTCGACCCTCAATTCAACGGACTACTAGGGGGGGGGGGGGGGGACGAGTGTTCATTGCTTAAAAAAGTCCGCTGCTTAAAAATAAAGTGAAAAATAGCCTAAAACTTGAAAAATAACTAAAAGAAATATAGTAGAGTCTTCATACAACAAGAGACAGGTTATGCAGAACCTCGTGCAAAATCAATTTCGTGCTAAAACGTGACCTATATTTACATTTAAAATAGGGGGTTAGGTCCTAGGAGCCCCATTATTTTTCACTGAAAATATATTTAACGATTGGTTATTACAAATATGTCTGCTGTAAGACATCCAAGATGTGTGTTTACATTACGATCTCTCCGACTTGGCACATCAGTACATTCTAACCTAACCTAACTGACTAGTTTTGCCCCCTAATACTCCCCATAAAAATTTTAACCACCAAGGATTCCCATGAAGCCTCTTGAAAGTCCTCACTACCATTCAAGCAAAAACTTCTGACCTAATCAACATGTGAATAATGGGCGCCCAGAATCATGCATATTTCGCCAAGAATCACTTTCGGCACACTCATTTAAAAAAGAAAAAAGAAAGTGCGAAACTATTTTTGAAAGTCATTAGTCATCAATAATACAGGGAAAATAAAAAACTATACTGAAGTTGTCAGCATGGAGTGATTCCAAACTTCTCACTGCTCAGATAAACACGAATGCAGTAATCGTGATTAATAAACAAGTCAGCCAAGCAATATAATTTGTATGACAGTATAGTATTCAGTAATTCACAAGAACTGAACTCACATAATCTATCTATCTATTGGCAGACGCCTCAATCCCGTTTGGGGTGGCCATAAACAAATTGCCTCCAAGTCACCCTGTCCCCCGCAATTTCACTGCCCTGCTCCCAACTCACACCCCCCTCTCTCATATACCTCTCCACCCCATCCCTCCATCTCATCCTAGGCCTCCCCCTCCCTCTTCCCCCCTCCACCTCACTCACATACACTCTCTTCGTCAGTCTTTCACCCTCCATCCTCTCCACATGGCCAAACCACCTAAGTGTGTTCCTCCTAACGTTTCCTATCACATCCACATCCACACCACAATGCTCCTTTATATCCTCATTCGTCAGCCTGTCTCTCCATGTGACTCCACAGGCTCCTCTTAAATAACTCATTTCCACAGCTCTCACTCTTGACTTGTGTCCTTCTAACAATGTCCAAGCTTCACTTCCATACGTTAGAGTTGGTATCACAATACTGTCATGTAGTAACTTTTTCACTTCCATGCTCACTTCCCTGTTTCTTATCACTGCTTTCAAAGAACCAGCAACCTTTCTTCCCTGCTGTACCCTTTCAAGCACTTCACCCTCCAAACCTCCATCCTTACTCATCACACTACCCAAGTACTTAAACGTACTCACATTTTCCAATTCCTCACCATCCAACCTCGCTGTACATTCACTGACTTCACCTCTCTCAAAGACCATCACTTTACTCTTCCCTACATTCACCTTTAGATTCCGTTTCTTACACACTCTCCCAAACTCATCCACCAAGCCTTGCAGCTCCCCTTCGTCTTCACTCAACAAAACAGTATCATCTGCAAACAACAGTACAGGGAGTTTCCAAACACTATCCTCTCTCACCAGGGCCACTCCAACATCCACTACCCTACCTTGTACCTCTTTGATTACCCCATCCATGTACAGATTGAACAACCATGGAGACATGACACATCCCTGTTTCAACCCAACCTTCAAAGAGAAAAATTCACTTAGTTCACCATCCACATGCACTGCAGCCTTCGTACCATCGTACATACTCTTCACAGCATTCAACAACTTCCCATCTACTCCATATATTTTTAACACTTTCCACAATCCTTGTCTATCCACCCTGTCATATGCTTTCTCCAAATCCATGAACTCACACAATGATCTTACCTATTTATGTCAATACGTAGTGTCCTTACATACCACATGAGCCTAATTTTCTCTAACAAAGACTATCAGTTCATAACCCAGGTCAGGCACAAATTCCCCCCCCCCCTCACACTCGTTGCAATCATGGCGAAAACATGAATTTTACTGCTTCTTCATCATTAACTTTTTTTTTTCTCAATAAAGAAACTAGCCACATCGTAAACACACCTGACTCATTTTGTCTAATTGTTTGCATGTAAGCTCCCACACGAAACGCCACTTCGTCAAACAATTTCACATTTTCCTTTGGAATTAATGCTTTTCTTGTGTTCAGAGCACTTTCAGGGTGTTTAGGCATAACTAAAGTTAGTTTGGAAGCACATGCTCAGAATTCTGAGAGGTAATGAGGAGCAAGGAAACATGCAAACAAACGCTTCTCATCACAGCGATAATACACACAACACTGAGCCAGGCAGTGGCAAGTGATATGTGACATGGGTCACGTGAGTCAGATCTGGTTGAGGAAGTCAATCAATGACCGACAAAAGCATAACACAAGAGTTGTAAACAAAAGCAGTCATCTGGAAATCCATTACCTAAACGCATCTACTTCCCACACAGTTTCTCTAGTGCAACTGAATGAAATTGCCAAGCTATTAAGTAATTAGGGAAAAATTAAATGCCCGTGTTATGTAAGATCGTTGTTTATTTTTGTCTTAAATCGTGACTCTACTATAAAATGGTATCGAAGATGAGGTGCAGCGACGCTCTCACAGACTAGTTTACCTCACAATACCCCGTTTTCTATGGACACATTATATTACAACTTGCTTCATGGTGTACTGTGGAGTAAAGTACAGCACTGTGTTACATTTACTTTTTATGTTCAACTACAGTATCATTTATTTTTGTACCTGTAAAGAAAAATGCTGTATGTAGTTAGAAATGACAAACTTTCAAATAACAGACAAATGACCAGTGTCCGGAGCGATTCTCTGCCACCAGATATTGTCTGTTACTTCTGAAATCCGTTGATTCGGGGTCCGTGGAATAGAGGGTTTACTGTAGCTTGATAACAAACCATGCTCGATTGTTCCACAAAAAACTTAAATAAGAATATGAGTGTGCCTACACTGAAGGACAGTGGTTCAGAGGTGTATTGTTGGATTACTAAATGTGATCTCCATTGGTCCCTCTTGAACTGTTGTATGCAACTTATGTCCCCTTGGTTAGTCTGCCAAAACAATTAATCTGGCATGGCTCTGGAATTAAGGGTGTTGGAAAACTGGTGTTGAACCTGTACTAGGCTGGATGGTAACCATATAACCATATGACACCTGATGGCTTAGTGGAGTAAGGCACTTCATTCAGGTGAAGGATGCATGAATTCCATCTGAGGGGTGATTGGGCTTTATTGCTTGCATAATGTCACTCAGGGGAAACTGAGGCTGATCCCTACTGCCTTACATGTTAGGGATGAGTAGCCTTCCCCCAGGTCCTTTTGCTCCTGTTGACATAGTACAATATGAAACTGAAGATGATAATGATTATGATGTATATCCTTATTATAGTTTTACTATTTTGAGAAATACCTGAGATATACAGTAAACTTTCAATTATCTGTCGGTGCATTATCTGGAATACATCATTACCCATCATGACCAAAGTCAAAATTTAATAAAATTCCTTGGAAAGCCCAAAAATAAAAATTCATGTCAGGTAATCTTCAAGGAGACATGGGACTATCTTACTTTGCAGTTTTCTTCAGTTTTTCTTTACTAAAGCCCTTTAAGGGAGTCTTTCAGTATTTTCTGAGTTTTCAAGTTTTGATGGTTATCATTTCTTTTAAAAGTGGTGAACAGGGTTAAAAAGTGATCTTTTCTTACAATCCCCAATTGTGCCAAAGACAGCATATGCCATCTTGTGATGTATCAAAGACAATTGGACACCATCACAGAGTGCCATTTTTGGCACAGTTACCCTCACCAGTGCTGATTTATCCAAACCTAGCTATATCTTCATTATTTAACCAAACGTAATTCATACTAACCTTAACTAACCTGTTTTATGTTAACCTAACAAAACTTAAACTTGCACAACTTAACCTATCCTAAGTGGGGGTGTTCACAATCCACTCACTCAATGTAATGCTGCTCTTGGGTGACTGCCCTTTCTTTTCCTTCCTTCTTCCCTTCCTTCCTCTTCTGTTCCTTCCTTCCTTCTTCCCTTCCTTCGTCTTCTGTCTTTCCTTCCTTCCTTCTTTCCTCTTCCTACTGTCCAGGTGACTCTACACTGAATTGCAAGCTGTACATCAGGAAACCATTTACTATGCTGGGTGGTAACTATACTGTATAACCATATTATGACGCCTGGTGGATTAGTGGGTAATTCAGGCACTCCACTACAACTGAGCCTGTGCAGGTTTATATCCACGGGGTGGTTGGGTTTGCAGAGAAGCGTGAGGCTGGTCACTCGCATCTTAAATGTCAGGACCAACTTGCCTAGCCTCAGGCTCCTATGCTCCTCATGGGGCAACACAGGATTAGATGATAATGATGATGATGACAGACAGATTCTCTTCACACTCGAAAATGAACCTCTACACACCTTTACAGTCACTAAACCAATTTAAAGGAAGGCCAAATTTCTAGTAGTAGGTGAGGGCACTCTTCATCCACTCACTTCAAGTAGTGCTCCTCTCAGGTGTTTGCCCTTTCCTCTCCTCCATCCTTCTTTCCTTCCATCCTCTACTGTCTTTCTTTCCATCATTCTTTCTTCGTCTTTCTACCTACGGGTGACTCCCTCTTCTGTCTATCTTTCCTTCACTCATTCCTCTTCCTTCTGCCTGTGGGTGACTCTACACTTAGTTACAAGCCAAATGGCTTCCTGTACACCAGAAAACCAGTTATTACACTGGGTGGTAACCATACAAGCAAATTTTTGCGCCTGGTGGTTTAGTGGGTAATTAAGGCGCTCCAATCAGATTGAGCCGGTGAAGGTTTATATTCAAGGGGTGGTTGCAGTTTACTGCTCACATAATGCCACTCTGGGATGAGTGAGGCTGGTCACTCTCATCTTAAATGTCAGGACCAACTTGCTTAGCCCCAGGATACCACACTCCGCATGGGGCAATGTAGGATTGGATGATGGATGGATGGATGGTAAAATTTCTATTACTATGTAAGAGGTAACCTCATGTCTCCTTGAAGAAAACTGCGTGTCATTTATCTCATCACCCGAACACAATTTCCTGGCAGCATTACTTGTAACTTAGAATACTGCTTAACCGATGACTTCATACTGTTCTCATTTCTTACCTTAATGATCATTTCTTCTGTTACTGTTTGATGTTCAATATCCAATCAGCAATACAATGGTGTAAGCTAGAGAATCAAATTCAGCATCATGAGTCTTGCCATCAAAACACTGCTTTTGATGATGCCATATTTGACACTCTCTCATATCCTGGAGTTTACCTCACTGCAGATGGCTTCATTTCTTTTTAATTTGTCACTTGTGTGTCCCTCTGTTTTGTTTTCTTCTCATGCTCAATATTAAACACATACATCCCACCTTCTCAATACATTTTATACTATTTTTCTCTTGTGAATCTCGCTGCAAAATATTTTACAATGCCTCTGTGTCATGTTGTAATTGACGGAGCTCAAGGACGTGGCAAATGTACAAAACTAACCACAAAGGATTAACAAAGCAACTGTCCTGCTACTCTGTGGTGAGTTTATTCCCCCAGAATCTTGTGTTCTATTTCTGTCATAAATGCCTCACTTCTCTCTCTCTCTCTCCCTCTTTTCTCATGCTTGGTTAGGTTTGCCGATCCTCTTTCTGTCTGCTTTGCTAACTTGCCCCGCCCTCCTAACTCTGCCTTTGGGGGCTGGGTGTAGTATGTGTGTTTGGCGTACAGTACATACAATGACATTTCTTATCTCATATATTTTTAAAGGGTCTTTTTCTGTTTAAACAGTTATACAGTACGGGTCTCCCTCATTTTACGATTGGTATGCGTTCCAAAAAAGGCAATCGTAAACCGAAATATCGTAATGCAAAATTAAGGTTTAATGGGAAAAATAGGGATGTGTTCCTGGACTCGTGTATAAGGAACCCAAGACCCATACAAGTGATCTAATATACAATAATAATGATGATATTTTATGTATTGTAGAGTTGTGCTAGTCTCCCCAGCTTTCTTAATGTTGACAGCATGCTTTATAACAGTCGATACAGTCGAGTGTGCAAGACTCATGGAATGAGCGATGGAGTTTGCCCCCTCACCTGCTTCGTGCTGCTTCACAATATTAAGCTTAGACTCCTGGGTTAAGGACGTTCTTGCTTTCTCTTCATATCACCAGCACCAGACGTTGCAGGGCGTTTACAAGACATCACGGTAGTGGCACTAGGGGTGCAAAATATGAAGAACAGAAGAAATAGTAATGTCATGGGCACTGGTGCACACAGATGCACAGAGGTTGTATGCTGAACAAGCACTCGAGTGAGACTGGCAAAAGCGCAGGAAAGTGTGTGGGTGGGGCGGGTATGCCATGCATCTCTCAGCTGATCTGCCTGTGAGTGCAGGATTTCCACATGCCCAATCGTAAAATGAACACTTGGTACTAAAGAGGAAGGATTGTAAATGCGAAATATCGTAAAACGATACAGAGTAAAACGTGGGAGACTTGTACATATATAGGGTTTAACAGAGGGTCAGACCCCTTTTTGAATGGGGGTTTGAGGGGCACTACGTCATTAATTGTCAGTAGGTAACTTTCTGGCACCCTATTGCCTGCTATATGCAGAATAATTGAGTTTACTGCATTCAGGTATAATAATAGTGTCATTTCATGCATTTCTTCACAAGAGAGGTCACGGGCTGTGAACCCTGGGACATGAGACTTGTACAGGGAGACTGCTAGAGACTGGGCAGTGTGAAAAGATGTCACTAGGTGACCAAGCCAACACATGAAAGTGCGTGCGTGCGTGTGCGTGTATGTGTTCTTACCTACAGTAATTGTACCTTTACAGGAACGAGTCAAGCTTGTAGAGTCCTGTGCATTAAACCATTTTTAACATACATATCCTTAAATTTGTGAATAGTTTTGGCACATATTACTTCACTTGGTAGTGCATTCTAATGATCAATTGCCCTATTTGGGAAACTGAATTTCCTTACGTCTTTATCATCTCTTTTTTTATGTACTTTTTTGCAGTATCCTCTTACTGATGCTTCCCCTTAGGTTATATAATCATTTATGTCTGTTTTCTCTTCCCATGGGATGCATTTATATAACATAATCATGTCTCCAGTTTTCCTTTTCTCCTGTAGTGTTGGTAGATTCAATTTTTATAATCTTTCTTTGTACCTTACATCCCTTAAGCTTGGTATCCATCTTGTAGTTGCCCTCTGTACTTTCTCATTCTTATCGGTATGTTTTTAGGGATGAGGATTCCAGACTACTGATGCATATTCCAGGGTTGGTCTGATGAATGATAGTATTATCTTTCTCAACACATCTTCATTTATATATGTGAATGCTATTCTCATATTAGCAATGTATACATATTACATACCTTCTCACTGATATGGTCATCTGGAGATAGTAGGCTATTAATAATTACTCCTAGGTCCTTCTCTCTTTCTGATATGTGTAGGATTGATCTTCCTAACTTATAATCCCAATCTGGGCTTTTCTCACTTTCCATCCATCCATCCATCATCCAATCCTACGTTGCCCCATTAGGAGCGTAGAAGCCCGGGGCTAGGCAAATACCAAATTAAATTACACGATACTTGTCTGCATTGAATTCCATTTGCCATTTACTGCTCCATTCATAAAGTTTAATTCTTCTTGCAGCTCTTTGAAAGAATCTGTGGTAGTAATTTTCCTCTGAATTTCTGCATCATTCGCAAACATAGTTAGATAGCTTCCATTTCCAATGTTACTGTCTGTGTCATTTATATATACTAAAAACATAACTGGTGCCAGCACCGAGCCCTGTGGCATTCTGCTGGTCACTTCCTTCCATGATGAGTTATTTTCCCTTACTATTGTTCTCATATAAATTTTCTAAGAAAATCCAGCACCCACCTGTACAGATTGCCTTGGATACCTCCTTGATGGTATAGTTTTCATAAAAGTCTTTGGTGTAGTACTCTGTCAAATGCTTTCTTGAAATCTAAACAGATACTGTCCACCCATCCTTCACTTTTCTGTAATGTTTCCATAACTCTATCACAGCAGCATAACAGATTTGTAACACATGATTTCCCCTTTCTAAAACCAAATTGCCTGCCTGTTATCATATTGTGTTCTTCTAGATGTCTTACCCAAATCTTCCTTATCAGCTTTTCTAGTATCTTACTTACAACACTGGTCAGTGATACTAGTCTGTAGTTCAGTGGATTTATTCCCTTTCTTGAATAGGGGAACAATGTTTGCTTTCTTCCAAACATCAGGTAGTTTACCTTGACCTAAGGATACCTTGAATGTTAAATACAATGGTCTGCTTAACTCTTCTGCATTTTCACATAGCACCCAACCTGAAATTCCATCAGGACCATTTGCTTTTCCTTTGTCTACTTTATGTAACTCTTCCTGTACTTCTTTTTCTGATATTTGTATATCTGGCAATACATGTGGGCATCCATGTTCCATATCATCTCTTTTACAATTCCTTTCTTTTGAAAAAACTGATTGGAAGTTCTAATTTAGTGCTTCGCAAATATTTTTCTCGTGTATAGATGATCCTCTTATCCATAATGGACTGTATTTCATCTTTCACTTTGGTTTTGCTTTGGATGTAGCTGTAAAAAAGCTTAGGATGATCGCCACTTTTTTTTATAATGTCCTCCTCAAACTGTCTCTGAGCCTCCCTCCTTATCTTTGTATAATCGTTTCTTGCCTGTTAATAGATGTTATATGCCCTCTCACTATTGTGTCTTCTGTATTTATTCCAGAGCAGGTCTCTTTTATCTTTTGATTTTTTACATTCGGTCTTAAACCATTTATTTATTTTCATTTCTGTTACTTTGCTGGGGGATGTAATTCTGGACTCCTACTTTATAAAGATCACAGAATTTGCTATATTTAATATTTAAATCTTGTTCCCAAAGTTCTTTTTCCCAATCTGTTTCTCAAAAGTACTTCTTCATGTCATGATAGTTGCCCTTTTTGTAATTTAGACTCTTTTCATAACTCTCATTGTTGGTAATGTCATATGCAATCCTGAAGTTACAAGTTAATACTGCATGGTCGCTTTTGCCGAAAGCGGGGTGATATATTATATTGTCAATTTCGTTTTCCTGCCTGGTAAATATAAGATCTAGTACAGATGGATCATCAACTCCTCTTTTTCTGGTGTTTTCCTTTACATGCTGTTAGGAAAAACTCCTGCCCAAGATCTAGTAGCTATTGATCCCAACAGCTTTCATGGCTTTTTACATCTTAAGTATTCCAATATATATTTGAACTGAAGTCTCCTGTTAATATAATTCCTTCAAATTTCTCTTCCATTCTATGGAACAATGTTCTTAGACTTTGAATTGTACTTTCTTAATACTCACCTCTTTCCCAAGTGTTTGTTTTGGGTGGCAAGTAAAAGTTTGCCACAATTACTTTCCCTTCAGATGTGTTAGTTTACAATGCAATCAGTTCTACTTGTGAGGGTATATCTAGTTTTATTTCTTTGACTTGTAGATTTTTCTTTGTTAAGATTATAATTCCTCCTCCCTTTCTTAAATTTCTGTCTCTTCTCCACATACTGGATTTCTCCAAGTTTAGGGTATCATTGGATATCAATGATTTTAATTTTGTTTCAGTCAGGCAAATAATGTTTGGTTCCTTTTCTCTGATGTAGTCTTTTATCTCTAATAATTTAGAAACCATTCCATCTACACTTGAGTATATCAACCTAACCACCTTGTTTACATCCTTGCCATAACTTGTCTCCTACTTTCCTCCTTTTTTTTTTCCTGCTGGTTATATACCACTTTCATACCAGCAATTACTTTGTAAAAAAAAAAGTGCTCTTCTCTTCCTCTGATCTTTCCTCATTCTTTGTTTTAGCATCCTCCCTTTTCAATTTTAGTATTCCCAATTCCTCTTGAGTTAGGCATCTTCTTATCCATACTTTTTTAAATTCCTCTTTTTACATGAGTTTATTTGCATTTTTTAGTACTGCCTCCACAGTGTTCACATTCTGGAAGGTTACTTTCAGCAGCCTTGACTTATTTCTATGATATTTACCCAACCTTTGTGTGTTCCTCTGTGTCTTTATTACAGATTTCCTCTGATACTTCTTTCAATATGCTCATTATATATCCCATCTCCTTTCCTCTCTCGAAATTTTGTTTTTTATTTCTTCCTCCTCTATAACTGTGATTACTATAGATTTATTGATATCTGCTTAATCTTTGACCAATTTGGGGTTTTTTGGTTTATATTTTTCACTTCCTATCTAATACTTTTCTCTTCGACTATTGTTTCCAAGTCTTTCCTTACTTTCACCATTTCAGTATACATAGTTTCTACATCATCTTTATAACTCTGCATCACTTCATTCACATGGATTATCTTCTCTTCCATATCACTATTTTGGTCTATCAGACTAATTGCTTCCTTGATTGTCTGTGTATCATTTCTGAACTTCTTCATAATACTCTCATGGGTAACAGCTGTACTTGCCATTTCAACAACCTTCCTTTTAAGTGAACCCACCTCAACTGAGAGCTCATCTATTGTTGTATCTTTCTTGTTTAATTCCATCACCAATTTTTCATCTTCCTCCTCCTGCATACACAACTGCTTCTTAATTTCATCCATTTCACTCTGAAATGCCCTTTCCAATCAGTTAACCCTTTCGTTTTCTCGTGTGTGTGTGTGTGTGTGTGTGTGTGTGTGTGTGTGTGTGTGTATTTACCTATTTGTATTTACCTATTTGTAGTATACAGGAATTGAGCAATGCTCGTGTTGTCCTGTCTCCATATCCACATTTATCAAGTCTACCTTTACACACATGAATGTTTTTCTCATGCACCACCTCTTTGTCTAAGTCATTCCAAATATTTAAGAATATACCTAATTGTGATATACACGGAATGTACTATGCTCGTGGGTTTCCGTCGCTGTTTCTCAATAAGTCGAATTTAACTTTAAACTCGTTTATGTTTTTAGACTGGACGATCTCTTTGTCCAGGCTATTCCATAAGTCTATACTTCTGTAAGGAAAGCTATATTTCTTGATATCCTTCAAGCAGCTTGACTTTTTCAATTTCATTCCATGTCCTCTTGTTGCTCTCTTATCCCATACAAACAGATCTTCTTTGTCAATTTTATCTACTCCCACCATGGTCCTGAACACCGCAATCATGTCTCCCCTCTTTCTCCTTTCCTCTAACGAAGGCAAATCCAGTTTTTCCAGCCTCTCTCTGTATGACAGGTCTGTCAGACTGGGGACCATCTTGGTTGCTGTTCTTTGTATTCTCTCAATCTTGTTTATATCTTTCTTTTTGTGTGGGGACCACACTACCGCTGCATATTCTAACCTGGGGCGGATCATGGCCACTATCAATTTTTTCATCATTTCCTCATCCATATAATGAAATGCTACTCTTATGTTAGTCAAGAGCTTATAAGTCTCTCCAACTATCTTGTTAATGTGCTTTTCTGGTGACAAACTATCTTGGACCAGCACTCCCAAATCTTTCTCTTCTCTCCTTTTTGTGATTAATTCATTACCCAAAAAATAATTCAGTGATGGTCTCCTGGTACTTTTACCCATTTCCAATATTTTACATTTCTTTACATTAAATTTCATTTCCCACGTCCGGCTCCAATTGTGTATCCTATCCAAATCCTCCTGCAGTATTTTACAATCCTCCTCAACCTTTATCTTCCTCAAGATCTTTACATCATCAGCAAACAGACTCGCATAACTGTTCACTCCATCTACCATATCATTTACATAAATCAGGAACATTACTGGCGCCAACACTGAGCCTTGAGGGACTCCACTTGTTACTTCCCTCCATCCAGACATCTTTTCCTTTATTACTGTCCTCATTTGTCTGTCTCTCAAAAAGTCTCTCATCCATTCCAGAAGTTTCCCCTTTAGTCCTCCTATATATTCTAGTTTCCACATTAGTCTTTTATGAGGTACCTTGTCAAAGGCCTTCTCTAAGTCTAAGTACACACAATCCACCCAACCATCTCTCTCCTGTACCACATCAATCGCTCTTGAGTAAAAGCTCAACAAGTTTGAAACACATGACCTTCCACTTCTGAATCCAAACTGACATTCAGCCAAAATATTCATCTCTTCCAGATATTTTATCCATCTGTCTTTCAGGATTCTCTCACACAATTTTGCGACCATGCTGGTTAGAGACACTGGTCTATAATTCAGGGTTCTTCCCTGTTTCCTCCCTTGTAAATTGGTACCACATTTGCCCTCTTCCATTCTTTTGGCACTTTCCCCTCTTCCAGTGAGCATACAATTAATCTGTGAATTTTATCCACCAGTTGTTCTCTGCATTCCTTCAGTACCCAATTAGAAATTCCATCAGGTCCTGGGGCTTTCCTTACATCTTGAGTTTCCAGTAATTTATACACTTCCTGCACCTCCACTTTTATATCTTTCATCACCGGAACATTTCTAATCACTCCCTCCCCTTCCACAAGCTCCTTTTCTTTAGTGAAAACTGACTGGAAACGTTTGTTCATTATTTCTGCTTGCATTGCCGCATCATTAAAGACCTCTCCATCTACTTTCAGCTTGGTGATTCCTTCCTTTTGTTTCAGTTTGCCATTAACAAATCTATAAAACAGTTTGGGTTCATCCTTGCATTTGTCAATTATACCTTTTTCAAAATTCCTTTCTTCTTCCCTACGTATTCTTGTGTATTCGTTTCTTGTTCTTTTATATTCTTCCTTTGTTCTGTCGTTACCTCTCTTTCTCCAATTGTTCCACGCCTTATCTCTCTCTTTTTTGGCTATCATACACCTTCTATTAAACCACTCCTTTTTCCTGTTTTCTTTCCCTCTTACTCTTGGTACAAATTTTTCCACTCCCAAATTATAGAGGTCTAGAAAGATATCCCACTTCCTCTGTATCTCTCTTGTTTCTCTGAATTTTCTCCAATCCGCATTTTCAAAAAGTTTCTCAATCCTGTAAAATTTGCTTTGCCAAAGTTGTATCTTCCCTGTCTATGAAGCTCGTCTCTTGGCTCGACGTTTCCTATTAACATCTGGAACTCAATGACCACGTGATCACTTTTTCCCAAAGGACAGAGATATTCCAATGATTCTATTACATCAGGTTCTTTGGTGAATAGTAAATCTAACCTTGCTGGTGTGTCCTCACCTCGAAACCGTGTCTCTTCTTTGACCCACTGCGTCATCACATTATTCATTATTATATTTAATAACATAGTACCCCACGAATCCTCACCGCCTCCCGAGTACCATTCCTCCCAGTTCACCTCTTTACAATTAAAGTCACCCACCAAAATTATATTATTGCTTTTCTCAATTATTTTTTGCAAGTAGCTAGCCATATCTGACAACATCTCATGGTATTCGTCATCCTTCCATGCTCTCGTCTTTGGGGGAACATACACTACCGCCATATCTCTCTTAACATTCTCTCCAGTTTCTAATTTCATATATATCACTTCAGCCCTGCCTTCTCCCATTTCCACAGTATCTACATTTATGTTGTTCTTCACTGCTATCATCACTCCTCCTCCCTTTTTTTCTTTTCTGTCTTTTCTCCACAGTTTGTATTTACCATCTCCCAAATGAACATCAATATCTTCTCTTAATTTGGTCTCTACAAAGCACATGACATCAGGTTCATGTTCTCTCAAGAAATCATTAATTTCGATCCTTGTCGATATGAAACCATCAACATTAGTATATATCACCTTCAAATTATTTTTGACATTATTAATACCCTCTTCTCTCCTACTCTCTGTCCGTACCACTTCCTCAACTTCTGATCTTTCACAACCATCCCCCTTTTTCCTTCACTTCTATTTCCTTAAATACCATTTCCTTACTTTCATATCCAATACTCTCCAAAAAAAAGTATTACGTTCTTCCTCTGTCCTCTTATCATTTTTTTCCTTTACTTCTTCCTTTAATGATTTTAAAGCTTCTCTTTCTTCTTCATTCAGATCTTTTCTTATTATAATATTTTCCATCCCCGCCTCTTTGCTTAATTTCCAGGTCACTTTAAGTATCTCATTTATTACACTTTCTGATGTAAACTTGACTCTCATTGGTCTTGTTTCCCCTTTCTTATAAGGCCCTATCCTCCTTACTTCCTCAATTTCTTTTACCCACTTGTTTCCTTCGGGTCAATCTTGCCTAATATTCCTCTCACCATGTTCGTGTCTCTCTCGAGTCTTGCGAACCTAACCTTTTCTTCCTCTTCCCTGTTTCCAAATACTATCACACATCTGTTCCTTTCTACAGTTTCTCTCACTATTTTCTCTTTTTTCTTCAGTATTTTCACTACATTTTCTTCCATTTCTTTCTTGTTCATTTCCCTTTCTTCCTGGATGATCTCTCTTAAGCTGACCACTTCTTTCTGTTCTTCCTCTACGTGTGCCCACTTTGCCTTGTGTTCTTCTAGTACATTACTCACCTTCTCCGTTTTATTGGTACTCTCTTCAAGTTTCCTCCTCAGTTCAACATTTTCCCGCTTCAAATTCTTTATCTCTTCATTGGCTGTTTCGTTGGACTGGATTAGACTCTGTATGGTGGTTTCCGTATTTCCTGACACATCCTTTATCACTAGATTCTCTACTTTTTTTTCGAGTTCACTAATCCTCATAATTAATGTTTTCACTAGGTCCATGACATTAGTATTAGCATCAAATCCTTGAAATTCCATTCCCTCATTGTTTACATTTTCGGCCATCTTTAACGTACCGATCAAGTACCTGAACAGCTGTTACCAATAAGCCACAAACATTCATGTATACTATTGCCAACAAATCTTTACATTTTTGGTAGTCTACCAACTTTCATTATTTTAAATTTAAAGAAAGACCCTAGGAGACAGGACAGACAAAATTCCTGAAACTACTCAAGGTCAGGAGCGATGCCTGGGACGTCCTCTCTCTCCGGCTGTTCGTGTGTGTGTGTGTGTGTGTGTGTGTGCGTGTGTGTGTGTGCGCGTTCGTGTGTGTGTATTTACCTATTTTACCTATTTGTAGTACACAGGAATTGAGCAATACTCGTGTTGTCCTGTTTCCATATCCACATTTATCAAGTCTACCTTTACATACATGAATGTTTTTCTCATGCACCACCTTTTCGTCTAAGTCGTTCCAAATACTTATGTATTTACCTAATATACCTAATTGTGATATACACAGAATATGCTATGCTCGTGGGTTTCCGTCGCTGTCTCTCAATAAGTCAAATTTAGCTTTAAACTCGTTTAAGTTTTTCGACTGGACGATCTCTTTGTCCAGGCTATTCCATAAGTCTATACTTCTGTAAGGAAAGCTATATTTCGTGATATCCTTCAAGCAGCTTGACTTTTTCAATTTCATTCCGTGTCCTCTTGTTGCTTTCTTATCCCACAAAAACGGATCTTATTTGTCAATTTTATCTACTCCCACCATGGTCCTGAACACTGCAATCATGTCTCCCCTCTTTCTCTTTTCCTCTAAGGAAGGCAAATCCAGCTTTTCCAGCTTCTCTCTGTATGACAGATCTGCCAGACTGGGGACCATCTTGGTTGCTGTTCTTTGTATTCTCTCAATCTTGTTTATATCTTTCTTTTTGTGTGGGGACCACACTACCGCTGCATATGCTAACCTGGGGCGGATCATGACCACTATCAATTTTTTCATCATCTCTTCATCCATATAATGAAATGCTACTCTTATGTTAGTCAAGAGTTTATAAGTCCCTCCAACTATCTTGTTAATGTGCTTTTCTGGTGAAAAACTATCTTGGACCAGCACTCCCAAATCTTTCTCTTCTCTCCTTTTTGTGATTAATTCATTACCCAACAAATTATTCAGTGATGGCCTCCTGGTACTTTTACTCATTTCCAATATTTTACATTTCTTTACAATAAATTTCATTTCCCATGTCAGGCTCCATTCATGTATCCCATCCAGATCCTCCTGCAGCATTTTACAATCCTCCTCAACCTCTACCTTCTTCAAGATCTTTACATCATCAGTAAACAGACTTGCATAATTGTTCACTCCATCTACCATATCATTTACGTACATCGGGAACATTAGTGGCGCCAACACTGAGCCTTGAGGGACTCCACTTGTTACTTCCCTCAATCCAGACATCCTATCGTTTATTGCTGTCCTCATTTGTCTGTCTCTCAAAATGTCTCTCATCCATTCCAGGAGTTTCCCCTTCAGTCCTCCTATATACTCTAGATTCCACATTAGTCTCTTATGAGGTACCTTGTCAAGGGCCTTCTCTAAGTCTAAGTACACACAATCCATCCAACCATCTGTCTCCTGTACCACGTCAATCGCTCTTGAGTAAAAGCTCAACAAGTTGGAAACACATGACCTTCCACTTCTGAATCCAAACTGACATTCAGCCAAAATATTCATCTCTTCTAGATATTTTATCCATCTGTCTTTCAGAATTCTCTCAAACAAGTTTGCGACCATGCTGGTTAGAGACACTGGTCTATAATTCAGGGGTTCTTCCCTGTTTCCTCCCTTATACCACATTTGCCCTCTTTCATTCTTGTGGCATTTTCCCCTCTTCCAGAGAACACACGATTAAACTGTGAATTTTATCCACCAGTTGTTCTCTGCATTCCTTCAGTACCAAATTAGAAATTCCATCAGGTCCTGGGGCTTTCCTTACATCTTGAGTTTCCAGTAATTTATACACTTCCTGTACCTCCACTTTTATATCTTTTATCACCGGTACATTTCTAATCACTCTCTCCCTTTTCACAAACTCTTTTTCATTAGTGAAAACCGATTGGAAACATTTGTTCATTATTTCAGCTTGCATTGCTGCATCATTATAGACCTCTCCTTTTACACTCAATTTGTTGATTCCTTTCTTTTGTTTCAGTATGCCATTAACAAATCTATAAAACAGTTTGGGTTCATCCTTGCATTTGTCTATTATATCAATCAATCAATTGCCAGACGCCATAATCCCGTAAGGGGTGGCCATTGACTTTGAGTTATTTGTTTTACGGGGAGGGGCACTAAAGTAGGACTCGCCTAAGTTTGCGGCTGTGGTGTGGCCCGCACCTGTGTACAATGGTGCCACGTTTCTCCAACTTGCGATGTGAAACGGAAGCTATTTATGTACAAGGCAACACAAATACGATAAATTCAGATGAATAAAACTTACACTTGTGTATTTTGATGGATGAATCAACAGTAATCTTATTATGCATAAAATATTTATACACTAACACAGAAACATGGCATACATATTGTACAGTGTTGCTAAAAGAAATTTTAGTCACTTTTAATGTTTTTTAGCGTAGTTTTAGAGTGGGTAATAATATTACAGTTATGGATATAAGAGAATGAGCCTGAAAAAAGAAGAAATATGCCAATATCCAAAGTAAAAGAAATAATTCATATAATTCTTGTGAGTGGCAATACTGACACACCTAGTCTGGCCTAAGGTAAAGTACGTACCCCTCCGTAGACCCAAACATAGCTTGTACAGGTGTTGCTAGGGAAAAATGCTCACATTTACTGGCTTTTACCGTAATTTTAAGGGCGAGGAATAATCACATTTATAATCATAAGCTAATATGTAGGACAAAATAGTAGGCATATGCCAATACTGAAGTAAAAAAAAAAAAAAACATTATTCACTCGCGAGCGGCAACACTTCCACACCCAGTTGGTGGCCTTGATCTCAGGGGTGGTGTGGAAATGATGTGGAGGCATTGTCAGGCTGAGAGAGAGATGGAGGAAGGGGAAAGAGAATGAATGAATGAAAATCAATCATGGTACTGCAATAACGGGTCATCTGTCGCCGTATACAAAAAATGATAAATATCACTAAATATAACAAAACCAAATTAACAAATGAAAGCACAATTATAAACAACTTATAAAACAATCAAAAGTACTCAGGGTGGCTCAAATCTCCCGCCAGGAGAGAGAGAGAGAGAGAGAGATAACGGCATAGAAAACGTGGCGACACTGTACACAGGTGCGGGCCACACCACAGCCGCAAACTTAGGCGAGTCCTACTATAACCCTCCACCAACCCACTTGTTGACACGTAGGGAGCACGTATGGTTTGGTTATATGGTTACCACCCAGCGTTGTATACGGTTTCTTGGCTTACAGGAAACCATATGGCTTGTTACTCAATGTAAAACCAACTGTAAAGGAAAGAAAAGCAATAAGTAGTGACCGGAAGGATACCTTTTTCAAAATTCCTTTCTTCTTCTCTACGTTTTCTTATGTATTCATTTCTAGTTCTTTTATATTCTTCCTTTGTTCTGTTGTTACCTCTCTTTCTCCAGTTGTTCCATGCCTTATTTCTTTCTTTTTTTTTGCTATCGTACACCTTCTATTAAACCACTCCTTTTTCCTGTTTTCTTTCCCTCTTACTCTTGGTACAAATTTTTCCACTCCCAAATTATAGAGGTCTAGAAAGATATTCCACTTCCTCTGTATCTCTCTTGTTTCTCTGAATTTTCTCCAAGCTGCATTTTCAAAAAAGTTTCTCAATCCTGTAAAATTTGCTTTCCCAAAGATGTATCTTCCCTGTCTATGAAGCTCGTCTCTTGGCTCGAAGTTCCCTATTATCATCTGGAACTCAATGACCACATGATCACTTTTTCCTATAGGACATAAATATTTCAATGATTCTATTACATCGGGTTCTTTGGTAAACAGTAAATCTAACCTTGCTGGTGTGTCCTCACCTCGGAACCGTGTCTCTTCTTTGACCCATTGCGTCATCACATTATTCATTATTATATTTAATAATATAGTGCCCCACAAATCCTCGCTGCCTCCTGAGTCCCATTCCTCCCAGTTCACCTCTTTACAGTTAGTCACCCACCAAAATTATATTGTTGCTTTTCTCAATTATTTTTCGTAAATAACTAGCCATATCTGACAACAACATCTGGTAATCATCATCATTTCATGCTCTCATCTTAGAGGTTACATACACTACCGCCATATCTCTCTTAACATTCTCTCCAGTTTCTAATTTCACATATATCACTTCAGCCCTGCCTTCTCCCATTTCCACGGTATCTACATTTATGCTGTTCTTCACAGCTATCATCACTCCTCCTCCCGTTTTTTCTTTTCCATCTCTTCTCCACAGTTTGTATTTACCATCTCCCAAATGAACATCAATATCTTCTTTTAATTTAGTCTCTACAAAGCACATGACATCAGGTTCATGTTCTCTCAAGAAATCGTTAATTTCAAGACTTGCCGATATTAAACCATCAACATAAGTATATATAACCTTCAAATAATTTTTGATGTTTTTTATACCCTCTTCTCTCCTTGTCTCCGTCGGTACCACTTCCTCAACTTCTGATCTTCCATAGCCATCCCCCTTAGTTTCTTTCACATCTATTTCCTTACATACCACTTCCTTACTTTCATATCCATCACTCTCCAAAAAAAAGTATTACATTCTTCCTCTGTCCTCTTATCATTTTTTTCCTTTACTTGTTCCTTCAATGAATTTAAAACTTCTCTTTCTTCTTCATTCAAATCTTTTCTTATTACAGGTAACTCGCACGGAACACGTGGGTTTCGTTCCTACTGTGCCGTGTTAGGTGTGAAATCGCGTATATTTAAACTACAGGTAACTCGCACGGAACACGAGGGTTTCGTTCCTACCGTGCCGTGTTAGGTGCGAAACCGCGTATATTTAAACTACTCCGTATTTTGCTCCCTAGACCCCCCAAATGTATTGTTTTGCTGTTATCTGTCACTAGAAAGCACTTTAAGTGGTTAGAAGGTTTATTTAATGTTATAACTCACAAATACAGTACTCCTGAGCAAAACTTCAACACACAAATACTGTACGTAAACACAAGGAAACATTCCGACGCCGATCATAGGTAATAAATTAGGTTAACTGGTACCAGTGCTTTAACTTACAAGTACATACCAGAACAGTACATATTTAACTTAGAAATGCAGTACTGTGATATCGAATGATTTCAGTACATAATCTGTTAGGAATGGCTGGAAAAAAAAAAATGTTATGAATACATTTTCACCTTTTTGATATATGTTTATGGTAGTTTCGAGTTATTTTTTACGTTATCGTTGTGCCCATGCTTGGAAAAGGGAGCGAAAGAGTTGAATTTTCAGTCCTAAATGAGAAAACTGCACGTCCTCCAAGGCTAGACTCTGCCACGGGAGAATAAAGTGGAGGGTCAGTCCGATTAGCAATAAGGAAGTTGTGTCACAACTTCCAGCTCCCACACCACGAGAATGGCTAAAAATAGAATCGTAATGCAGTTTCAGAACTAACAATAAGTCTAATTATTACGAATACAGATACAAAGCAGAAATAAATACGTTTACAGACAGGGAAAACGTATTTCTTCCGTCATAACATGTTCATCTTTCTCAATCATTTTATGTACATCGTTATCATTTTACCTTTTTATTTTCGCAATATATATTGCTGTCTCGTAAACAGGGTGGTTGTTTGTGTTTTGCAAGGGAGGAAAAAGGTTGTATTTTCTGTCTGGGTCGAGATAATGGATGTAACTATGTGTGGTTAGGCATGGCCACGAGCGAAAAAATCGTACATCCACTCATCACGATAGCCGGTGGTGAACTGACAGAGTGACAGATGATACATGAGACGGTGAAGTCAAGGTCATGTCCCAGATTTTCGTTCACTTCCCGAAAGTTTTCACAGTTTTCTACAAGTTGCAAACCATTACAGCAAACCTGAGCAAGTAGGTAAAGATACCAAGACAAAAATGTATTTTTCTCTTATTATAAGTCTTTAACGAACAAACAAACAAAAGGCAATATTCCGACGCCGATCATGGGTAATCATATAAATCACGTTAACTGGTTACAAGGCTTTATTTAATGCTTTAATTGCTTACAAGTACATACCAGAACAGTAAATATTTAACTTACAAATACAGTACTGTAGAAAAGCAGTACAGTAAGAGTTTAACGAAGAAACAAAAAAGGCAATATTCCGACGCCGATTTGGGTAATCATATAATTCGGGTTATCTGGTTACAAGGCTTTATTTAATGATTTAACTTTATTTAAGTGCTTCCAAGTACAGTACATACGAGAACAGTAAATATTTAACTTACAAATACTGAACAGCACTGTGGAAAAAACGAACAAATAAAAAAGGCAATATTCTGAAGCCTATCAGGTAAACTGGTTATAAGACTTTATTTCTTGCTTTAACGTTATTTAATAGTACTTTAAGTTGCACATAAACTTACCAGAACAGTACAGTACTGTAAATATTTAACTTACAAATACTGTGCTACTGTACTCGGGAATGTCTCACTCACTGAATAATTTCTCGCCTAGATCGTCACGTAATCAAAACAAACCGCGCGATGCGGTGACGTTCGAGGATTTGATCTTTCAAAGGGCTCTCCTGCGTTAATTTGTAGTTTTCATAATGGTTTTTTAATCTTACGTTGTCTTATATGTATCCCAGCCCTTACCGTGTATAATTGCGAGCGCGTTCCGTGAGATCGTGTTCCGTGCGAGTTACCTGTACTCCATATTTTGCTCCCTAGACCCCCCAAATGTGTTGTTTTGCTGTTATCTGTCACTGGTAATCACTAGAAAGCACTTTAAGTGGTTAGAAGGTTTATTTAATGTTATAACTCACAAATACAGTACTCCAGAGCAAAACTTCAACACACAAATACTGTACGTAAACACAAGGAAATACTCCGACGCCGATCATAGGTAATCATATAAATCAGGTTAACTGGTACCAGTGCTTTAACTTACAAGTACATACCAGAACAGTACATATTTAACTTAGAAATGCAGTACTGTGATATCGAATGATTTCAGTACATAATCTGTTAGGAATGGCTGGAAAAAAAAATGTTATGAATACATTTTCACCTTTTTGATATATGTTTATGGTAGTTTCGAGTTATTTTTTACGTTATCGTTGTGCCCATGCTTGGAAAAGGGAGCGAAAGAGTTGAATTTTCAGTCCTAAATGAGAAAACTGCACGTCCTCCAAGGCTAGACTCTGCCACGGGAGAATAAAGTGGAGGGTCAGTCCGATTAGCAACAAGGAAGTTGTGTCACAACTTCCAGCTCCCACACCACGAGAATGGCTAAAAATAGAATCATGATGCAGTTTCAGAACTAACAATAAGTCTAAATATTACGAATACAGATACAAAGCAGAAATAAATACGTTTACAGACGGGGAAAACGTACTTCTTCCGTCATAACATGTTCATCTTTCTCTATCATTTTACGTTCATCTTTATCATTTTACCTTGTTATTTTCGCAATATATATTGCTGTCTCGTAAACAGGGTGGTTGTTTGTGTTTTGCAAGGGAGGAAAAAGGTTGTATTTTCTGTCTGGGTCGAGATAATGGGTGTAACTATGTGTGGTTAGGCACGGCCACGAGCGAAAAAATCGTACATCCACTCATCACGATAGCAGGTGGTGAACTGACAGATGATACATGAGAGGGTGAAGTCAAGGTCAGTCTCATGTCCCAGATTTTCGTTCACTTCCCGAAAGTTTTCACAGTTTTCTACACGTTGCAATGCATCAAATGATCCAGACCATTACAGCAAACCTGAGCAAATAGGTAAAGATACCAAGACAAAAGTGTATTTTTCTCTTATTATAAGTCTTTAACGAACAAACAAAAAAGGCAATATTCCGACGCCGATCATAGGTAATCATATAAATCAAGTTAATTGGTTACAAGGCTTTATTTAATGCTTTAATTGCTTACAAGTACATACCAGAACAGTAAATATTTAACTTACAAATACAGTACTGTAGAAAAGCAGTACAGTAAGAGTTTAACGAACAAACAAAAAAGGCAATATTCCGACGCCGATCATGGGTAATCATATAATTCGGGTTAACTGGTTACAAGGCTTTACTTAATGATTTAACTTTATTTAAGTGCTTACAAGTACAGTACATACGAGAACAGTAAATATTTAACTTACAAATACTGTAAAGTACTGTGTAAAAAACGAACAAATAAAAAAGGCAGTATTCTGACGCCTATCAGGTAAACTGGTTATAAGACTTAATTTCTTGCTTTAACGTTATTTAATAGAACTTTAAGTTGCACATAAACTTACCAGAACAGTACAGTACTGTAAATATTTAACTTACAAATACTGTGCTACTGTACTCGGGAATGTCTCACTCACTGAATAATTTCCCGCTTAGATTGTCACGTAATCAAAACAAACCGCGTGCTGCGGTGACGTTCGAGGATTTGATCTTTCAAAGGCCTCTCCTGCGTTAATTTGTAGTTTTCATAATGGTTTTTTAATCTTACGTTGTCTTATATGTATCCCAGCCCTTACCGTGTATAATTGCGAGCGCGTTCCGTGAGATCGTGTTCCATGCGAGTTACCTGTATAATATTTTCCATCCCTGCCTCTTTGCTTAATTTCCAGGTCACTTTAAGTACAGTATATCATTTACTACACTTTCTGATGACAGCTTGACTCTCATTGGTCTTGTTTCCCCTTTCTTATAAGGCCCTATCCTCCTTACTTCTTCAATTTCTTTTACCCACTTGTCTCCCTCGGGATCAATCTTGCCTAATATTCCTCTCACAAGGTTCGTGTCTCTCTTGAGTCTCACGGATCTAATCTTTTCTTCCTCCTCCTCCCTGTTTCCAAATATTACCACGCATCTGTTCCTTTCTACAGTTTCTCTCACTATTTTCTCTTTTTTCTTCAGTATTTTCACTACATTTTCTTCCATTTTTTTCTTGTTCATTTCCCTTTCTTCCTGGATGATTCCTCTTAAGATGACCACTTCTTTCTGTTCTTCTTGTACGTGTGCCCAATTTGCCTTATGCTCTTCTAATACACTACTCACCTTCTCCATTTTATTAGTACTCTCTTCTAGTTTTCTCCTTAATTCGATATTTTCACACTTCAAATTTCTGATCTCCTCATTCGCCGTCTCATTGGAATGGATCAGAATCTGAATAGTAATCTCCGTATTCTCAGACACGTCCTTTAACACTAGATTCTCCACTTTCTTTTCAAGTTCACTAATCCTCATAATCAATGTTTTAACCAGATCCATGACATTAGTATTTCTATCAAATCCTGGAAATTCGAGTCCCTCAATGTTTACATTATCGGCCATGTTTAAGGTTGGTTTCAGTATCAAAAACAGCTGTTACTGAAAATACTACAAACATTCATGTTTACTCTTGCCAATAAATCTTTACATGTTTGGTAGTCTATATTTACTTACAGTATTTTAAACTTAAAACAAGACCATAGGAGACAGGACCAACAAAGTTCCTGGAAGCTACTTAAGGTTTCAGCGGTGGCTGGGCCTGGGCCTGGGAGCAGTCAAGAGACGTCTGTTCGTTGTGGCTGTTCGCTAGTGTGTGTGTGTGTGTGTGTGTGTGTGTGTGTGTGTGTGTGTGTGTGTGTGTGTGTGTTTACCTAGTTGTGATAAAAAAGGAAATGCGTTATGCTCTTGGGGTCCCGTCTCTGTTTCTCAGTAAGTCAAAATTTGCTTTAAACTCGTTTAAGTTTTTAGACTGGAAGATCTCTTTGTCCAGGCTATTCCACAGGTCTGTGCGTCTATAAGGAAAACTACATTTCTTGATATCCTTCAAGCAGCTTGGCTTCTTCAGTTTCATTCCGTGTCTTCTTGTTACTCTCCC
The DNA here is from genome assembly GCF_032717465.1 of Coenobita brevimanus. NCBI lineage: Eukaryota > Metazoa > Arthropoda > Malacostraca > Decapoda > Coenobitidae > Coenobita > Coenobita brevimanus. The sequence goes on from NC_137024.1 coordinate 33,712,269, forward strand.
ATTACATACAAAAAGATCTTTTCAATCAATTTTATCTACTCCCATCATGGCCCTGAACACTGCAATCATGTTGCCTCTCTCTCTCCTTTCCTTTAAGGAAGGCAAAGCCAGCTTTCCAGCCTCTGTCTGTACGACAGATCTGCCTAGCTGGGGACCATCTTGGTTGCTGTTCTTTGTATTCTCTCAATCTTGATTATATCTTTCTTTTTGAGTGGGGACCACACTACTGCTGCATATTCTAACCTTGGGTGGATCATGGCCACTATCAATTTTCTCCTCATCTCCTCATCCATGTAATGAAATGCTACTCTTATGTTGGCCAAGAGTTTATATGTCTCTCTAACTATCCTGGACCAGCACTTCTAAATCTTTCTCCACAATCGCTTTTGTGATTGGTTCATTACCCATCAAATAATTCAGTGATGGCCTCTTGGTACTTTTACCAATTTCCAATATTTTACATTTTTTTGAAATGAATACCATTTCCCACATCCAGCTCAAATCATGTATCCTATCCAGATCCTCCTGCAGCATTTTACAGTCTTCGTCAACTTCTACTTTCCTCAAGATCTTTGCATCATCAGCAAACAGACTTGCATAACTGTTTACTCCATCTACCATATCATTTACATAAATCAGGAACATTACTGGTGCTAACAATGAGCCCTGTGGGACTCCACTTGTTACATCCCTCCATCCAGACATCCTGTCCTTTATTACTGTTCACATTTGTCTGTCTCTCATCCATCCCAGGAGGTTTCCCTTCAGTCTTCCTACGTGTTCCAATTTTCAAATAGTCACTTATGAGGTACCTTGTCAAAGACCTTCTCCAAGTCTAAATACACACAATCCATCCAGCTGTCTCTCTCCTGTAGCACATCAATCGCTCCTGAGTGAAGGCTCAGCAAGTTGGAAACACATGACCTTCCACTTCTGAATCCAAACTGACTTCCAGCCAAAATGTTCATCTCTTCCAGATATTTTATCCATCTATCTTTCAGGATTCTCTCGCACAATTCTGCAACCATGCTGGTCAGGGACACTGGTCTATAATTCAAGGGTTTGACCTTGTTTCCTCCCTTACAAATTGGTACCACATTTGCCCTCTTCCATTCCTAAGACACTTTCCCCTCTTCCATTCCTAAGACACTTTCCCCTCTTCAATTCCTAAGACACTTTCCCCTCTTCCAAAGAACACACAATTAAACTGTGAATCTTATCAGCCAATTGTTCTCTGCATTCTTTTAGTATCCAATTAGAGATTCCATCCGGTCCTGGGGCTTTCCTTACATCTTGAGATTCTAGTAATTTATACACTTCCTGCACTTCCACTTTTATATCTTTTATCACTACATTTCTGGTCACTCCCTCCCCCTCCACAAAATCCCATTCGTTAGTGAAAACCGATTGGAAACAATTGTTCATTATTTCAGCTTGCACTGCCGCATCTTTATAGACCTCTCCTTCTACTTTCAGTCTGGTGAGTCCTTCCTTTTGTTTCAATTTGCCATTGACAAATCTATAGAATAATTTGGGTTCTGCCTTACATTTGTCAATTATACCTTTTTCAAAGTTCCTTTCTTCCTCTCTACGTATTCTTGTATATTAATTTCTAGTTCTTTCATATTCTTCCTTTGTTCTGTTATTACCTTTCTTTCTCCAGTTATTTCACACCATGTCCCTCTTTTTTTGCTATCATACACCTTCTATTAAACCACTTCTTTTTCCTGTTCTCTTTCCCACTTACTCTTGGCACATATATTTCCACTCACGAATTATAGAGGTCTAGAAAGATATCCCACTTCCTCTGCAACTCTTGTTACTCTGAATTTTCTCCAATCCGTGTGTGTGCATGTGTGCGTGTGTGTGTGTGTGTGTGTGCATGTGTGCGTGTGTGTGTGTGTGTGTGCATGTGTGTGTGTGTGTGTGTGTACACATGTGCATGTGAGGGCACAACAGTTATACCTGTAAGGAAGAGTCAGGATTCCATGGGCTTGAATTGTGTGTTTGAGTGCCTAGCCCATTTCCATCTACTGTACTGTATTTTTTTTTTTTTCTTTCCTTGTTATCTGGATCCTATCATATCTCACTGCTGGACTGCAAAAAGGGGTCTGAATGATGATTCCAGGAACCAGTAGTGGTTAATGAATAATTGCTTCTATCCCTTCCATTACCAAAGGTCTTCCAGAAAGTGAAAGATACTGTTTGACGTTCGCAAGAATAAGAATAAAATAGGAAACCTCAACAAACTGAAGATCATCACTAAGAATTACCTGTATGATGCTGTTATAATAAATTCTTATCTATCTATCTATTATGCCAGACGCCTCAATCCCGTTTGGGGTGGCCACAAACAAATCGCCTCCACGTCACCCTGTCCCCCGCCATTTCACTGCCCTGCTCCCAACTCACACCCCCCTCTCTCATATACCTCTCCACCCCATCTCTCCATCTCATCCTTGGCCTCCCCCTCCCTCTTCCCCCCTCCACCTCACTCACATTCACTCTCTTTGTCAGTCTCTCACCCTCCATCCTCTCCACATACCGAAACCACCTCAGTGTGTTCCTCATAACACTTCCTATCACATCCACATCCACACCACAACGTTCCTTTATATCCTCATTCGTCAGCCTGTCTCTCCACATCACTCCACAGGCTCCTCTTAATTAACTCATTTCCACAGCTCTCACTCTTGACTTGTGTCCTTCCAACAATGTCCAAGCTTCACTTCCATACGTTAGAGTTGGTATCACAATACTGTCATGTAGTAACTTTTTCACTTCCATGCTCACTTCCCTGTTTCATATCACTGCTTTCAAAGAACCAGCAACCTTTCTTCCCTGCTGTACCCTTTCAAGCACTTCACCCTCCAAACCTCCATCCTTACTCATCACACTACCCAAGTACTTAAACGTACTCACATTTTCCAATTCCTCACCATCCAACCTTGCTGTACATTCACTGACTTCACCTCTCTCAAAGACCATCATTTTACTTTTCCCTACATTCAGCTTTAGATTCCGTTTCTTACACACTCTCCCAAACTCATCCACCAAATCTTGCAGCTCCCCTTCGTCTTCACTCAACAACACAGTATTATCTGCAAACAACAGTACAGGGAGTTTCCAAACACTATCCTCTCTCACCAGGGTCACTCAAAAATCCACTACTCTACCTTGTACCTCTTTTATTACCCCATCCATGTACAGATTGAACAACCATGGAGACATGACACATCCCTGTTTCAACCCAACCTCCAAAGAGAAAAAATCACTTAGTTCACCATCCACACGCACTGCAGCCTTACAAACATCATACATACTCTTCACAGCATTCAACAACTTTCCATCTACTCCATATATTCTTAATACTTTCCACAATCCTTGTCTATCCACCCTGTCATATGCTTTCTCCAAATCCATGAAAGCCACATACAACTTCTTTCCCTTCTCTAGAAACTTTTCCACTAAAGATCTAAGAATGAATATCTGATCTACACAACCTCTTCTCTTCCTTAAGCCTCCCTGTTCTTCTCCAACTAATTCCTCTGTTCTTTCTCTAACTCTGTCAATAAGTATCCTACCATACACTTTTCCTATTATACTAAGAAGACAAATGCCCCTATGAATACCACACACTTCTTTTTCCCCTTTTCCTTTGTACAAGGGAATAATTATACCCGACTTTCAATCCTCCGGGACTCTACCTTCCTCCCAGGCCAATCTGCACATCTTCCACATCCATTCTACTACTATCTCTCCCCCATGCTTCAGCATTTCACCACACACTCCATCAATTCCTGGGGTTTTCCCCAGTTTAACTTTCTTCATTGCTTCCACAACTTCTATCCTACTGATTTCTTCCTGTCTTCTCACCTTCCTCCTTCTCCCAGCCATTCCCCAGCCACTTATACTCACATTACTTTCATCCTCTATGTTCAACAATTCCTTAAAGTGTTCTCTTCATCTGATCACTTTTTCTCCTTTCTCCACTAGTAATCTACCATTTTTATCTTTCACTCCCCTGCTAACCTCACTTCCACCCTGTCTTACTCTCTTCACCTCTTTCCAGAACATTTTCTTACAGTCCCTCCACTTCACACTCAAATTCCTTCCAAATTCCTCATCCACTCTCTTCTTACTCTCTCTTACTAATCTTTTCACCTCTCTCTTTCTTTCTACATATAACTCTCTCTTCTGCCTTTCAACTTTTTCCACGCCCCTATTTCTCATCCATTCATTGTATGCTTTCTTCTTTCGTGCCACAGCCTGTCTCACCTCTTCAGTCCACCACTCTGTTCCTTGCACCTCCCCTCCGTCTTCTCTTCCTCCCACACACCACATCACATGTTGCACATATTTCTTCTGTAAATATCCTGCACACACCTTCCACTCTTATCTATCGCTGCATTATCCCATACATGTCATTATGCACTACAGCAAATGACTGAATTTTCCCTGAAAAAATTCCCAGGGGTGTCCCTAAATAGAAATCACCACACAATGACTATCATGTTTGTTACAGTACAGAATTTAAGTTTTTCTTTTAGCTATGAACAATTATATAGTGTACGTACAGTAATCCCGCATTGTTTGCGGATTTTTTGTCTACGGTTCTGCCCTCTCGCGGATTTTCTTAGCATTAATAAGTTCAACTAAAATATCCTTGAATATACAGAAAACAAAAAATTTGACATTCCCGCAGCTTCCAATTGTAGCGCGGTAAACTCACGCCACCCTCTGTCCCTTTCCCCCAGCCCCTCTGCCAGTGTTACCATATCTAGCATAATTTTATTCTTTTAGCATAATTTTGATCAAATTTTCGAGTCTGGAATATTTTTTAGCATATTAGAAGTTTTAGAATCATTCTAGCATAATTTAGAATGGAATGGAATATTTTTAGAATAATTTTATAAAAGCTACAAATCAGAGAGAGAGAGACGAATAAGGTAAGAAGATGTTTGAATTGTTGGTTACTTTCAGTTTGGGCTTGGTTGGGTTGGATTAGGTTAGGTTAGGTTAGGTTAGGTTGGATTAGGTTAGGTTGGATTAGGTTAGGTTAGGTTGGATTAGGCTAGGTTAGGTTAGGTTAGGTTTTAGGTTAGGTTCGGTTTGGTTAGGTTGGGATAAGTTTGAGCTTTGTACTTTACCCATGAATCCTAGGTTTTTCCGATGGATTTTGGTATGATTCATTCGATTTTCAGCTTCATTTCAGTCGGAAATGACCATTTTCTGTGTTTCCCCCCCTCCCTATAACCCCCGATTCCCCAAAGATCCCCCATTATTGCAGGGGGATGGGGTGGGGGTCATATCTCAAAATCTGGTTATTTCTGACAGAAATGATGCTCAAAATCGAATGAATGACATCAAAGTCCATCAGAAAAATGTAAGTTTCGTGGGAAAAAGCAGTATGGGCAGAAAACCGATATTTATCCTCTTACTGTATGTACAGTAGGTTCATTTTAATATTTTCATAGTAAACAATACATAATTAATATGTTGCACGAATATGTATAGAATTTTATCATTAGCTTCAAGTTAGCATAATTCATTTTTTACTTGGAACAAATTTGCTCAATCTAGCATAATTTTTTCATTGCCCTAGCATAATTTCGTTGTTTGGATATGGCAACACTGCTCTCTGCCCCGCACTGCTCAGTCCACGCCTGATTGCCTTACGTATCTGGTGTGCTTGTAACCGCACTATGATATGAGCCTCTTGCCTCCCACTTGCTTTCCACATGGCCCCAGGACGTAAGCCAGCCTCACCAAAGGCTAATAATACAATTAGTAGGAACTCCAAAGTGACAAAATGAAAGTTATGACCTTAGCAGAGAAAATTGTGTTACTGGACAAGCTAAGAAACAACCGTGCGAGTGTTTGCTATCACCAGTTAATGCATCTTTTTATTTTGTACTGTTTTGTGAATAAATGTGTAGATACAGGTAACTTGCACGGAACACGATCTCACGGAACGCGCTCGCAATTATACACGGTAAGGGCTGGGATACATATAAGACAACGCAAGATTAAAGAACCATTATGAAAACTACAAATTAACGCAGGAGAGGCCTTTGAAAGATCAAATCCTAGAACGTCACCGCAGCGCACGGTTTGTTTTGATTACGTGACGATCTAGGCGGGAAATTATTCAGTGAGTGAGACATTCCCGAGTACAGTAGCACAGTATTTGTAAGTTAAATATTTACAGTACTGTACTGTTCTGGTAAGTTTATGTGCAACTTAAAGTACTATTAAATAACGTTAAAGCAAGAAATAAAATCTTATAACCAGTTTACCTGATAGGCGTCAGAATATTGCCTTTTTTATTTGTTCGTTTTTTCCACAGTACTGTACAGTATTTGTAAGTTAAATATTTACTGTTCTCGTATGTACTGTACTTGTAAGCACTTAAATAAAATTAAATAATTAAATAAAGCCTTGTAACCAGTTAACCCGAATTATATGATTACTCATGATCGGCGTCGGAATATTGCCTTTTTTGTTTGTTCGTTAAACTCTTACTGTACTGCTTTTCTACAGTACTGTATTTGTAAGTTAAATATTTACTGTTCTGGTATGTACTTGTAAGCAATTAAAGCATTAAATAAAGCCTTGTAACCAGTTAACCTGATTTATATGAAACCCATGATCGGCGTCGGAATATTGCCTTTTTTGTTTGTTCGTTAAAGACTTATAATAAGAGAAAAATACATTTTTGTCTTGGTATCTTTACCTATTTGCTCAGGTTTGCTGTAATGGTTTGGATCATTTGATGCATTGCAACGTGTAGAAAACTGTGAAAACTTTCGGGAAGTGAACGAAAATCTGGGACATGAGACTGACCTTGACATCACCCTCTCATGTATCATCTGTCAGTTCACCATCTGCTATCGTGATGAGTGGATGTACGATTTTTTCGCTCGTGGCCAAGCCTAACCACACATAGTTACACCCATTATCTCGACCCAGACAGAATATACAATCTTTTTCCTCCCTTGCAAAACACAAACAACCACCCTGTTTACGAGACAGCAATATATATTGCGAAAATAACAAGGTAAAATGATAAAGATGAACGTAAAATGATAGAGAAAGATGAACATGTTATGATGGAAGAAGTACGTTTTCCCCGTCTGTAAACGTATTTATTTCTGCTTTGTATCTGTATTCGTAATAATTAGACAATGTTAGTTCTGAAACTGCATTACGATTCTATTTTTAGCCATTCTCGTGGTGTGGGAGCTGGAAGTTGTGACACAACTTCCTTATTGCTAATCGGACTGACCCTCCACTTTATTCTCCCGTGGCAGAGTCTAGCCTTGGAGGACGTGCAGTTTTCTCATTTAGGACTGAAAATTCAAATCTTTCGCTCCCTTTTCCAAGCATGGGCACAACGATAACGTAAAAAATAACTCAAAACTACCATAAACGTACATAAAAAAAGTGAAAATGTATTCATAACATTTTTTTTTCCAGCCATTCCTAACAGATTATGTACTGAAATCATTCGATATCACAGTACTGCATTTCTAAGTTAAATATGTACTGTTCTGGTATGTAAGTTAAAGCACTGGTACCAGTTAACCTGATTTATATGATTAACTATGATCGGCGTCGGAATGTTTCCTTGTGTTTACGTACAGTATTTGTGTGTTGAAGTTTTGCTGTGGAGTACTGTATTTGTGAGGTATAACTTTACATAAACCTTCTAACCACTTAAAGTGCTTTCTAGTGATTACCAGTGACAGATAACAGCAAAACAACACATTTGGGGGGTCTAGGGAGCAAAATACGGAGTAGTTTAAATATACGCGATTTCGCATCTAACACGGCACGGTAGGAACGAAACCCACGTGTTCCGTGCGAGTTACCTGTAATTGTGTATTACAGTACGGTGTTTACGTTTTTCCTTCATAATGGAGTATGTGCTTTCAATCTTGTAAGAGGGTATTTCAGGATGAGTATGGAGGTTTCGGGACAATTCGCAGTCACAACAAACACAAAACAATTCGCCTTCATTAATGAAGATAGCTATGGGTGACGCTAGAATATAATTCAAAGGTGAGTTTAGCGAGGAAGAAACAAGTTAATTATTGACTTAAGGTGCAACTAATAAATAATATCCAGAACCTACGCTACTGAACATAGACTTTGCTGGTTCCCCCTGAAATATAGTTATTAAAGTATTGATCAATTAATAATAAGTATATTGATAAAAGTATTGATTAGTATATTTATAGAATGGCGGGGAATCGTCCAGGGTGCAAATTGTTCTGAAGGGGAATCGTCATGTTTTGACAGGGAATTGTCTGACGGCGAATTGTCTCGCAATCAGTATGGACATGGACTGTGCGATGGGCAGCGTGGTGGACACAAGTGTAAGATTCAATTGTTAATAGAGTATTCGCGAAATTGACTTTTCGCGGGGGTTACAAGAACGTAACTACCGCGAAATATGCGGGAATACTGTACAGGGCTTTATGGGGAGCTTATACCCCCTTTGGGAGAGGTTTTGGAAGGTATTGCTTCACTATACATCGGTGTGTCACTATCCAACACCCCATTAGCTGCTATACGACAGATAAATCAGAGTTTACTGGTTTTCGACAGACAAATCATCACCACCAATATCCTGGTCCCTCTCATGAAACGCTCAGCATAGGATTGGATGGAAAATAAATACACAAATCAAAATGCTTCCCTGAAAGCTGATGGGTATGATGTTTCACACAAAAGATTCGTAAAACATAAGGTAAAACTAAAATTACTGCAACTTACTTAAGTGAGTCATCAGTGCCAATGGACTGGTCAACAAGGGGAAGGAGCTGGATAAGTCTGTGCTGATAGGCTGGAGGAAGGGCAGAGAAGGTGTGCTTGTTCAGAAGGGCTCGCAGGTTCACCCCCGCTAAGATGGAGTCAGGTGTTTCAAGATCAACATTGCCTTCCTTAGTCTGAGCCAGTTGTGCCGCAGCAGACAGCTTGCGTTGAGACCTGTCATATACAAGTTTTATCATCATCTACATCAACATTAATTAACACTCTTTCTCTCTCTCTCTCTCTCTCTCTCTCTCACACACACACACACACACACACACACACATACATTCACAGAATCCTTAAGACATGGAAAACTACCTGATATTAGGAAGAATGCAAATATTGTGCCCCCTTTAAAAAAAAAGAAATACTGTAGACGTAATCCACTTAACTACCGACCTGTATCACACACCAGCATCGTAAGATGTTTGAAAAACTGATACAAAGAATTTGGGTAAATTACCTAGAAAAACACAATATGATAACACAAAGATAACTTAGTTTTAGAAAGGGAAAATCATGTGTTACTAACCTATTAAGTCACTAAGACAGAGTTGCTGAAATAAAACAGAGAAGAGATGGCTGGGTAGACAGCATATATTTGGATTTCAAGAATGCATTTGAAAGAGTAACAACAGAATTTTATGGAAACTGTACGATCAAGGAGGAATCCAAGGTAAACTGTACGACTGGATCCAAGATTTTCTCAGAAAAGGGGAAATGAGAACAATGATAAGGAGAAATTACTCATCATGGAAAGCAGTGACCAGAGGAGTTCCACAGGGCTCGGTGCTGGCACCAATTATGTTATTAGTATATATAAATGACACAGACAGGAACATTGGAAATGGAAGCTACCTAAATATGTTTGCTGATGATGCAAAAATACAAAGGGAATTTTCAAGCATAGACTCTTCCATAGAGCTACAAGAGGAATTAAATAAGCTTCATACATGGAGCAATGGATGGCAAATGGAATTCAAAGTGAACCCATGTCATGTAAAAGTGGAGGGGAAAAAAAAAAAAAAAAAAAAAAAAGTCTGGGACAATAAGTTAGGAAGTTACACCATACACAAATCAAAAAGGGAAAAGGATTTAGTTGTGATTATCAGTAACAGACAATCACCGGTTAACCACATAAGGAACATGCAAACACTGCTTGCTAATATGAGGGTTGCATTCACATAATTTATATAGATGATGACATGCTGAGAAAGATAATAACATCATACACCAGACCAAATTTGGAGTATGTATCAGTAGTCTGGAACCTACATCTCAAAACACACAGATAAGAATGAAAAGGTACAAAGGGCTGTTACAAGATGGGCACAAAGTTCAAGGGACCTAAGCTACGAAGAAAAACTTGAAAAAATAAACCTATCAACATTACAGGAGAGAAGGAAAAGAGGAGACATGATTATGTTATATAAATGCATCACAGGAAAAGACAAAATAGACGTAACTGAGTATGTAACCTATGGGGAAACAAATTAAGAGGACTCTGTAGAAAACTGTACAAAAAGAGAGGTCATAAAGAATTAAGGATATTAAGTTCCCAAATAGAGCAGCTGATCAGTGGAAAGTACTACCGAATGAAACAGTGTGTGCCAAAACAATTCATAAAGTTAAAGACATGTATGACAAAAATAGTTCACAACATGGGCCAGTACAAATTTGACTCATTCCTGTAAAGATACAAATAGGTAAAAACAATTAGGTAAAAACACACACACACACACACACACACACACACACACACACACACAGTCAGGGATGTTGCAAACAAGAAAAAATGCATGATAATTTCAAAAGTAAAAGAAAAATGTATGACAGTTTGAGAAGAAAGGGAAAGAGAAAAACTGAATAAGGCTAAAGAGATAGTATCAGTAGTTATGGAGGGAAACAATGAAGCTCAAGAAGAGAATGATGAAATGTTTAGGCTAGGAAAGTACGAGGAAGGAGGGGCAAGGCCACTTTTAGTTAAGTCTCAGGTAATGGTAAATGAAATCATCAACAAAACATGGAAATTATCAGACAAAGAGGGGTTCAAGAATGTCTGGATATGGAGAGAAGCAACTGAGTAGGAAAGAGCTAAGATAAAGGAGCTAGGAAAGAAAGCAAAACGAAAAAAGTGAACAGAGAAAAGGGAAGAGAAGACAGTGTTCCATTGGAGAGTTATGGATCAGAAATTGAGGACGTGGTACCAAAGGAGAGAGGGAGAGAAGAGGAAATAAAAAATAAAAAAAAAAGTTGGAAAGTGGCATATCCTAATGTTGATGGTTATTATTGGCAAGGTTAGAAATCAACGAATACTTGACGGTACATGAACCAGATATTATGTGCTTTGTAGAGACAAAGTTAAGAGAGGATGCTGATATCCATATGGGAGATGGTAAATACAAACTGTGAAGAAGAGACAGAAAAGAAAAAATGGGAGGACGAGTGATGATAGCAGTGAAGAACAACATCAGTGTGGATAATGTGGAACCGGGAGAGGGTAAGGCTGAAGCAATAAATATATGAGAAACTGGAGGGAAAGGCAAGACAGACATGGCAGTAGTACATGTTCCCCCTACGACACGCGCATGGAATGATGACGAATACAGGAGATGTTGTCAGACATGGTTAGATATCTACAGAAAGGAAATGAGAAAAGCAACAACATAATTCTGATGGAAGATTTTAACTGTAAAGAGGTGAACTAGGAGGAATGGGACTCTGTGAAGATTCATGGGGCACTACATTATTAAATATAGCAATGAATAATGTGATGACCCAGTGGGTCAAAGAAGAGACGTGACTCACAGGTGATGACACACCAGCAAGACTAGATTTACTGCTAGCCAAAGAACATGACGTAATTGAATCTTTGAAATATCAGTGTCCTATAACAAAAAGTGATCATGTGGTCATTGAGTTCCAGATTATAAAAGGGAATGTGGTGCCAAGAGATGAACTTTATGGGTAGGGAAGATACTACTTTGGGTAAGCTAACTTTACAGGATTGAGGAAATGATTTAATGCGGACTGAAGAAAATTCAGAGAAACGAGAGATAGAGAGGAAGTGGGATATATTTCTAGACCTCAATAATTCGGGAATAGAAAAACACGTGCTAAGAGTAAGTGGGAGAGAAAACAGGAAAAAGAATTGGTTTAACAGGTGTATTTTATATATATATATATATATATATATATATTAAAAAAGAGAGAGAGAGAGAGAGAGAGAGACATGGAACAACTGGAAAAAGAGAAGTAATAATAGAACATCCATCCATCATCCAATCCTGTGTTGACCCATGAGGGGTGCAGAAGCCTGGGGGTGGGCAAGTTGGTCTTGACATTTAAGATGAGAGTGGGAGAAGAACAGCACAAGAATACGTAGACAGGAAGAAAGGAACTTTGAAAAAGGTATAACTGACAAATGTAAGGAAGAGCCCAAATTGTTCTATAGATTTGTTAAAGGCATATTGAAACAAAAGGAAGGAATCACCAGATTGAAAGTAGAAGGAAAGCTCTATAAAGTTATAGATGAGGCAATGCAAGCTGAAATAAGGAACAAATGTTTCCAATCGGTTTTCACTAAAAAAAGGGATTTTGTGGAGAGGAAGTGACCAGAAATGAAGTGATAAAAGATATAAAAGTGGAAGTGCAGGAAGTGTATAAAATACTGGAAACTCAAGACGTAAGAAGAGCCTCAGAAATGGACGGAATCTCTAATCGGATGCTGATGGAATGCAGAGAACAACTGGCAGATAAGATTCACGGTTTAATTGTGTGTTCTCTAGAAGAAGGGAAAATGCCTCAAGAATGGAAGAGGGCCAATGTGCAACCAGTTTATAAGGGAGGAAACAAGGATGAAACCCTGAATTATATACCAGTGTCCCTGACCAGCATGGTTACTAATTTGTGCAAGAGAATCCTGAAAGACAGATGGATAAAACATCTGGATGAGATGAACATTTAGCTGAAAGTCAGTTTGGATTCAGAAGTGAAAAGTCATGTGTTCCCAACTTGTTGAGCATTTACTCAAGAGCGACTGATGTGCTACAGGAAAGACAGTTGGGTGGATTGTGTGTATTTTGATTTGGAGAAAGCTTTTGACAAGGTACCCCACAAGTGACTAATGTGGAAATTGGAGCACACAGGAGAACTGAAGGGAAACCTCCTCAAATGGATGAAAGACTTCTTGAAAGACAGACAAATGTGGACAGTAATAAAAGACAGGAGAAGAAAGGTTGATGGTTCCTTGAAAGCAGTGATAAGAAACAGGGAAGTAAGCATCGATGTGAAGAAGTTACTGCATGACAGTATTGTGATACCAACTCTAACGTATGGAAGTGAAGTTTGGACGTTGTTGAAAGGACACTAGTCAAGAGTGAGAGCAGTGGAAATGAATTATTTAAGAGGAGCCTGTGGAGTCACATGGAGAGACAGGCTGACAAATGAGGATATAAAGGAGCATTGTGGTGTTGATGTGGATGTGATAGGAAGCATTAGGAGGAACACACTGAGGTGGTTTGGCCATGTGGAGAGGATGGAGGGTGAGAGACTGACAAGTGTATGTGAGTGAGGTGGAGGGGGACAGAGGGAGGGGGAGGCCAAGGATGAGATGGAGCGATGGAGTGGAGAGGTATATGACCGAGGGGGGTGTGAGTTGGGAGCAGGGCAGTGAAATGGCACAGGACAGGGCAACGTGGAGGTGATTTGTTTGTGGCCACTCCGTACGGGATTAAGGCATCTGGCAATAGATAGACAGATAGATGTCAGGATGGAGGGAAGTAACAAGTGGAGTCCCACAGGGCTCTGTGTTAGAACCAGTAATGTTTCTGATTTATGTAAATGATATAGTAGATGGAATGAACAGTTATGCAAGTCTGTTTGCTGATGATGCAATTATGTTGAGGAGAGTAGAAGTTAAGGAAGACTGTAAAATGCTGCAGAAGGACCTGGATAGGATTCATGATTGGAGCCAGATAGGGGAAATGAAATTCAACGCAAAAAATGTAAAATATTGGAAATGGGTAAAGTACCAAGTGGCCATCACTGAATTATTTGATGGGTACTGTAATGAACCAATCACAAAAGCGATTGTGGAGAAAGATTTGGGAGTGCTGGTCCAGGATTGTTTATCACCTGAAAAACACATTAACAAGGCAGTTAGAGAGACGTATAATCTCTTGACCAACATAAGAGTAGCATTTCATTACATGGATGAGGAGATGATGAAAAAATTGATAGTAGCCATGATCCGCCCCAGGTTGGAATACAGTCATTACTCGTTTTACGATGAGGTTGTCAGGTCATACCTTAACGTATAATGATTTTATTGTAAATCGGGAGATTGAAACACATTATAATAAAGAGGGGTTACGTCAACTCAACTTCCCAAAGTCACCTACCCAAGACTGAAACAAAAATGACAATCCACCTTAATTACTTCCTGTGTCAGGTCCAAGTTGTCTCCAAGACCAAAACAAACACTACCACACCAATACAGGCAGCGTTCCTCCCGTACAGTTAATCACTGCAACAACACAACAAACACACTTGCGCAACATTGGCCTAGAGCTACACGATGTATAGACCTACAGTAGCACAATGCTTGGCTGAGAGGTGACGATAGCTGGGGGGCACACGTGAACGAGTGGAAAAGACAGGGCTTTGAAGGGGTGGCGGGACCGCAACTGAACCAAAACAATGCTCTGCACGCTGGGGCCGCCATCTTGCCTGAGACAAGCGATGGTCACCTTGCGTGTACCTGGTGTTTTGTACGAATTATCCAATGGCAATATTGTTATAGTGGGAAATTTATTGTAAATTGGATTTTGGGGTGGAATTTTTCTATTATCGTTGTAGCGATTTATTGTATACCAAATCAACATAAAAAGAGTAGTGACTATGTGGCAGTAGTGTGGTCCCACACAAAAAGAAAGATATAAACAAGATTCAGAGAATACAAAGAACAGCAACCAAGATGGTCCATTGTCTGGTAGATCTGTTGTACTGTATGGAGAGGGGCTGGAAAAGCTGGATTTTCCTTCCTTAGAAGAAAGGAGAGAGAGGGGCAACATGATTGAAGTGTCCAGGGCCATGATGGGAGTAGATAAAATTGACAGAAAAGATCTGTTTGTATGGGATGGGAGAATAACAAGAGGACATGGAATGAAACTGAAAAAGCCAAGCTGCTTGAAGGATATCAAGAAATATAGTTTTCCATATAGACACACAGACCTGTGGAATAGCCTGCACAACGAGATCGTCCAGTCTAAAAACTTTTTCAAAACAAAATTAGACTTCCTGAGAAACAGAGACAGCACCCCACAAGTGTAGCTCATTTTTTGTATATCACAACCAGGAAATACACACACACACACACACACACACACACACACACACACACACACACACTTAAATTACTACAAAGCATGGAAGAATCAATACAAGCTTAAAACTTTCCGCCTTTTAAGTTTCCATATAAAATGTAACTATGTCTTCTCCATTATGAGTTTCAAGATATATGTTAGGTTAACCTGTTCTGTACCAAGTCAGTACATACTGTACACAGACACAGTTTTCCTCACATTTGTGCAAAATTATTTGAGTCTGCCCTTAGCGTGTGGCAGCAAATGGGATGACAGATATCCCCTTCTCCCCTCCCATAACTTATACCAATGCTATCTATCTATCTACTGCCAGACGCCTTAATCCCCTAAGGAGTGGCCACAAACAAATCACCTCCAAGTCACCTTGTCCCTCACCATTTCACTGCCCTGCTCCCAGATCACACCCCCCTCTCTCATATACCTCTCCACTCCATCCCTCCATCTCATCCTTGGCCTCCCCCTCCCTCTCCCCCTCTCCACCTCAGTCACATACACCCTCCTCATCAGTCCCTCGCTCTTCATCCTCTCCATATGCAAAACCACCTAAATAAATATACTGTACTGAACCCCAAATTCCCATCATCATAGTTTTGATTGTGGAAGCATTACATTTACCAGGTTGTGTTTCCATGCTACAAGTACTCCATGCACCCACCCATACCACAACAAAATGGACTATCTATCCACATAAGCCACTGACGGTATCTGAGAGTAGCCATCTGATGCAACTCTGGGTCACGCTGTGCTGCCAAAGATACTGTGCTTACTCCCGACTTCCAGACGAAGTTGGAGAACTTCCAAGTGATGAGCTAACTGACAGTCATGTGAAAATAGTGTATATAATGAAAATATTAAGTAAATGTAAGTAAACAGAAGTAAATCATAAAATCAAGTAAGGAAAATAATGGAGGAAACAAGTAATTTACGGTAACTAATATGACTGTATGCAGCATGAGTGTTTACTGTGCCTTATGTGAGGGTTTATTGTGCCTTATATCAATATAACAAAAAAATTGAACGTTAAAATATGTAAAATCAGCACGGAATCCCAGCTTCCTATCATTATAGTTTTGACTGTGGCCGCATTACGTAAACCAGGTTGTGTTTTCATACTACATGCATCCACCCACTCCACACCAAACTGGACTATCTATCCACATCAGCCACTGGCAGTACATGAAAGTTGCCACCTGATGCAATTCTGGGCATGCTGGACCCAAACACCTGTTTTCAGGCGGAAAACAGCCGAATTAAGCCCTTTTATTTTCTATCTATCTATCTATCTATAGCCCGACGCCCTAATCCCGCAAAGGGTGGCCGCAGACAAAACGACTCCAAGTCACTCTGTCACCCACCATTTGACTCCCCTCCCCCCAACTCACCCCCCCCCTCCTCATATACCTCTCAACTCCATCCCTCCACCTCATCCTCGGTCTACCCCTCCCTCTCCCTCCCTCCACCTCACCTACATACACCCTCTTAGTCAGTCTTTCATTCTCCATTCTCTCCACATGTCCAAACCACCTCAGTGTATTTCTCCTAATCTTTTCAACCACATCCACATCTACCCCACAACGTTCCTTCACTTCTTCATTCGTCAACCTGTCCCTCCACGTCACTCCACATGCTCCTCTCAAGTAACTCATTTCCACTGCTCTCACTCTTGACTTGTTCCCCTCTTGCAAGGTCCACGCCTCGGTTCCATACGTCAGGGTAGGGATCACAATACCATCATGCAGTGACTTCTTAACTTCCATACTCACCTCCCTATTTCTCATCACTGCTTTCAGTGTACCAACAACCTTTCTTCCCTGCTGTACCCTTTCACGTACTTCATCACCCAAAGTTCCATCCTTACTCATCACACTACCCAAGTACTTGAATGCACTCACATTCTCCATATCCTCACCATCCAACCTCACTGCACACTCTGTGACTTCATTCCTCTCAAATACCATAACTTTACTTTTGTTTATATTAACTTTCAGCTTCCTCCTCCTACACACTGTCCCAAATTCATTCACCAAACCTTGCAACTCCCCTTCATCTTCACTCAACAATACTGTATCATTAGCAAACAGCAACACCGGAAGCTTCCAAATCTCACCCTCATTCATTAGGGCCAACCCCACATCCACTGCCCTACCTTGCACCTCCTTTACAACCCCATCCATATATATATTAAACAGCCATGGAGACATCACACACCCCTGTTTCAGTCCCACACTGAGATCAAAGAACTCACTCAGCTCACCATCCACTCGGACCGTAGCCCTAGCTCCCTCGTACATACTCTTCACAGCACTCAACAATTTCCCCTCCACTCCATATATTCTTAATACCTTCCACATACCTTGCCTATCTATTCTGTCATAAGCTTTCTCCAAGTCCATGAAGGCAGCATACACTTTCCTTCCCTTCTCTAGATACTTCTCCACTAAACATCTTAGAACAAATATCTGATCTACACACCTTTTTTTCCCTTCCTAAATCCCCCTTGTTCTTCTCCAACTAGCTCCTCTGTCATATGCCTAACCCTATCAATGAGTATTCTACCATATATTTTACCAGTCACACTAAGAAGGCAAATACCCCTATGGTTAGCACATACTTCTCTCTCCCCTTTTCCTTTGTACAGAGGAACAATTATACCTGATTTCCAGTCCTCTGGAACCCTTCCCTCTTCCCAGGCCAATCTACACAACTTCCATATCCACTCCACAACAATCTCACCCCCATACCTAAGCATTTCACCACACACTCCATCAATTCCTGGGGCCTTTCCCAGCTTAATCTTCTTCATCGCTTCCACTACTTCCGACCTACTGATCTCTTCCTCCCTCCTCTCATCTCTTCTTCTCCCAGCCATTCCCCAACCACTTATACTCACACTGCTGTCACTCTCTACATTCAACAAATCCTGAAAGTGCTCCTTCCATCTCCTCAATTTCTCTCTCTTCTCCACCAACAATCTATTATTCCAATCTTTCACTCCCCTACTATTTCCCCTTTCACACTGCCTTACTTTCTTTCACAAGGCTTATTTTGACAACTTTTCAGGTCTATTCCTGGGAAAAAAAAAAAAAAAAAAAAAAAAGGCCAGCACCATAGGTCACACAGCCTCCAAAACCCTTGGCACTAAGAGGCCAAAAAGCCAACAAAGGATCTGGCATGGAACAGGTTAAAGGAAAAAATATGATAGATATACTTACTAAATCTATCATTCATTATTATTATTCAATGCAACAACACAGCAAAACAAGCACCATGGAGATTCACAGGCAATGTGACAACCGACAGCAAAAGCACATACCTTATAAAAACACAGTGCATGTACAAACAAATACTACCACAGTATAATTATACCCAAATACTGAAATGATGACTAATGTGATACATCAGTTTTGAACATGAACTGCAGTGTGTGTGTGTGTGTATTTACCTATTTGTATTTACCTATTTGTAGTATACAGGAATTGAGCAATGCTCGTGATTGTCCTGTCTCCATATCCACATTTATCAAGTCTACCTTTACACACATGAATGTTTTTCTCATGCACCACCTCTTTGTCTAAGTCGTTCCAAATATTTAAGAATATACCTAATTGTGATATACACGGAATGTACTATGCTCGTGGGTTTCCGTCGCTGTTTCTCAATAAGTCGAATTTAACTTTAAACTCGTTTAAGTTTTTTGACTGGACGATCTCTTTGTCCAGGCTATTCCATAAGTCTATACTTCTGTAAGGAAAGCTATATTTCTTGATATCCTTCAAGCAGCTTGACTTTTTCAATTTCATTCCATGTCCTCTTGTTGCTCTCTTATCCCATACAAACAGACCTTTGTCAATTTTATCTACTCCCACCATGGTCCTGAACACCGCAATCATGTCTCCCCTCTTTCTCCTTTCCTCTAACGAAGGCAAATCGTTTTTCCAGCCTCTCTCTGTATGACAGGTCTGTCAGACTGGGGACCATCTTGGCTGCTGTTCTTTGTATTCTCTCAATCTTGTTTATATCTTTCTTTTTGTGTGGGCACCACACTACCGCTGCATATTCTAACCTGGGGCGGATCATGACCACTATCAATTTTTTCATCATTTCCTCATCCATATAATGAAATGCTACTCTTATGTTAGTCAAGAGTTTATAAGTCTCTCCAACTATCTTGTTAATGTGCTTTTCTGGTGACAAACTATCTTGGACCAGCACTCCCAAATCTTTCTCTTCTCTCATTTTTGTGATTAATTCATTACCCAAAAAATAATTCAGTGATGGTCTCCTGGTACTTTTACTCATTTCCAATATTTTACATTTCTTTACATTAAATTTCATTTCCCACGTCCGGCTCCAATTGTGTATCCTATCCAAATCCTCCTGCAGTATTTTACAGTCCTCCTCAACCTCTATCTTCCTCAAGATCTTTACATAATCAGCAAACAGACTCGCATAACTGTTCACTCCATCTACCATATCATTTACGTAAATCAGGAACATTACTGGCGCCAACACTGAGCCTTGAGGGACTCCACTTGTTACTTCCCTCCATCCAGACATCTTTTCCTTTATTACTGTCCTCATTTGTCTGTCTCTCAAAAAGTCTCTCATCCATTCCAGAAGTTTCCCCTTTAGTCCTCCTATATATTCTAGTTTCCACATTAGTCTCTTATGAGGTACCTTGTCAAAGGCCTTCTCTAAGTCTAAGTACACACAATCCACCCAACCATCTCTCTCCTGTACCACATCAATCGCTCTTGAGTAAAAGCTCAACAAGTTTGAAACACATGACCTTCCACTTCTGAATCCAAACTGACATTCAGCCAAAATATTCATCTCTTCCAGATATTTTATCCATCTGTCTTTCAGGATTCTCTCACACAATTTTGCGACCATGCTGGTTAGAGACACTGGTCTATAATTCAGGGGTTCTTCCCTGTTTCCTCCCTTGTAAATTGGTACCACATTTGCCCTCTTCCATTCTTTTGGCACTTTCCCCTCTTCAAGATAACACACGATTAAACTGTAAATTTTATCCGCCAGTTGTTCTCTGCATTCCTTCAGTACCCAATTAGAAATTCCATCAGGTCCTGGGGCTTTCCTTACATCTTGAGTTTCCAGTAATTTATACACTTCCTGCACCTCCACTTTTATATCTTTCATCACCGGAACATTTCTAATCACTCCCTCCCCTTCCACAAGCTCCTTTTCTTTAGTGAAAACTGACTGGAAACGTTTGTTCATTATTTCTGCTTGCATTGCCGCATCCTTAAAGACCTCTCCATCTACTTTCAGCTTGGTGATTCCTTCCTTTTGTTTCAGTTTGCCATTAACAAATCTATAAAACAGTTTGGGTTCATCCTTGCATTTGTCAATTATACCTTTTTCAAAATTCCTTTCTTCTTCCCTACGTATTCTTGTGTATTTGTTTCTTGTTCTTTTATATTCTTCCTTTGTTCTGTCGTTACCTCTCTTTCTCCAATTGTTCCACGCCTTATCTCTCTCTTTTTTGGCTATCATACACCTTCTATTAAACCACTCCTTTTTCCTGTTTTCTTTCCCTCTTACTCTTGGTACAAATTTTTCCACTCCCAAATTATAGAGGTCTAGAAAGATATCCCACTTCCTCTGTATCTCTCTTTGTTTCTCTGAATTTTCTCCAATCCGCATTTTCAAAAAAGTTTCTCAATCCTGTAAAATTTGCTTTGCCAAAGTTGTATCTTCCCTGTCTATGAAGCTCGTCTCTTGGCTCGACGTTTCCTATTAACATCTGGAACTCAATGACCACGTGATCACTTTTTCCCAAAGGACAGAGATATTTCAATGATTCTATTACATCGGGTTCTTTGGTGAACAGTAAATCTAACCTTGCTGGTGTGTCCTCACCTCGAAACCGTGTCTCTTCTTTGACCCACTGCGTCATCACATTATTCATTATTATAATTAATAACATAGTGCCCCACTAATCCTCGCCGCCTCCCGAGTACCATTCCTCCCAGTTCACCTCTTTACAATTAAAGTCACCCACCAAAATTATATTATTGCTTTTCTCAATTATTTTTTGTAAATAGCTAGCCATATCTGACAACATCTCATGGTATTCGTCATCCTTCCATGCTCTCGTCTTTGGGGGAACATACACTACCGCCATATCTCTCTTAACATTCTCTCCAGTTTCTAATTCCATATATATCACTTCAGCCCTGCCTTCTCCCATTTCCACAGTATCTACATTTATGTTATTCTTCACTGCTATCATCACTCCTCCTCCCTTTTTTTCTTTTCTGTCCTTTCTCCACAGTTTGTATTTACCATCTCCCAAATGAACATCAATATCTTCTCTTAATTTGGTCTCTACAAAGCACATGACATCAGGTTCATGTTCTCTCAAGAAATCATTAATTTCGATCCTTGTTGACATGAAACCATCAACATTAGTATATATCACCTTCAAATTATTTTTGACATTATTAATACCCTCTTCTCTCCTACTCTCTGTCCATACCACTTCCTCAACTTCTGATCTTTCACAACCATCCCCCCTAGTTTCCTTCACTTCTATTTCCTTAAATACCATTTCCTTACTTTCATATCCAATACTCTCCAAAAAAAAGTATTACGTTCTTCCTCTGTCCTCTTATCATTTTTTTCCTTTACTTCTTCCTTTCATGATTTTAAAACTTCTCTTTCTTCTTCATTCAGATCTTTTCTTATTATAATATTTTCCATCCCCGCCTCTTTGCTTAATTTCCAGGTCACTTTAAGTATCTCATTTATTACACTTTCTGATGTAAACCTGACTCTCATTGGTCTTGTTTCCCCTTTCTTATAAGGCCCTATCCTCCTTACTTCCTCAATTTCTTTTACCCACTTGTCTCCTTCGGGGTCAATCTTGCCTAATATTCCTCTCACCATGTTCGTGTCTCTCTCGAGTCTTGCGAACCTAACCTTTTCTTCCTCTTCCCTGTTTCCAAATACTACCACACATCTGTTCCTTTCTACAGTTTCTCTCACTATTTTCTCTTTTTTCTTCAGTATTTTCACTACATTTTCTTCCATTTCTTTCTTGTTCATTTCCCTTCCTTCCTGGATGATCTCTCTTAAGCTGACCACTTCTTTCTGTTCTTCTTCTACGTGTGCCCACTTTGCCTTATGTTCTTCTAATACATTACTCACCTTCTCCGTTTTATTAGTACTCTCTTCAAGTTTCCTCCTCAGTTCAACATTTTCCCTCTTCAAATTCCTAATCTCTTCATTGGCTGTTTCGTTGGACTGGATTATACTCTGTATTGTGGTTTCCGTATTTCCTGACATCCTTTATCACTAGATTCTCTACTTTTTTTTCGAGTTCACTAATCCTCATAATTAATGTTTTCACCAGGTCCATGACATTAGTATTAGCATGAAATCCTTGAAATTCCATTTCCTCATTGTTTACATTTTCGGCCATGTTTAATGTAAAGTACCTAAACAGCTGTTACCGAATAAGCCACAAACATTCATGTATACTATTGCCAACAAATCTTTACATTTTTGATAGTCTACTAACTTTCATTATTTTAAATTTAAAGAAAGACCCTAGGAGACAGGACAGACAAAATTCCTGAAACTACTCAAGGTTAGGAGCGATGCCTGGGACGTCCGCTCTCTCCGGCTGTTCGTGTGTGTGTGTGTATTTACCTAATTGTGATATACAGAAAACGAGCTACGCTCATGGGGTCCCGTATCTGTTTCTCAATGTCAAATTTAGCTTCAAACTCGTTTAAGGGAAAAGGGTGTGTAGATCAGATATTTGTTCTAATATGTTTAGTGGAGAAGTATCTAGAGAAGGGAAGGAAAGTGTATGCTGCCTTCATGGACTTGGAGAAAGCTTATGACAGAAAAGATAAGCAAGGTATGTGCAAGGTATTAAGAATATATGGAGTGGAGGGGAAATTGTTGAGTGCTGTGAAGAGTATGTACGAGGGAGCTAGGACCACGGAGCGAGTGGATGGTGAGCTGAGTGAGTTCTTTGATCTCAATGTGAGACTGAAACAGGGGTGTGTGATGTCTCCATGGCTGTTTAATATATACATGGCTGGGGTTGTAAAGGAGGTGCAAGGTAGGGCAGTGGATGTGGGGCTGGCCCTAATGAATGAGGGTGAGATTTGGAAGATTCCGGTGTTGCTGTTTGCTGATAACACAATATTGTTGAGTGAAGATGAATGGGAGTTGCAAGGTTTGATGAATGAATCTGGGACAGTGTGTAGGAGGAGGAAGCTGAAAGTTAATGTAAACAAAAGTAAAGTTATGGTGTTTGCGAGGAATGAAGTCACAGAATGTACAGTGAGGTTGGATGGTGAGGATATGGAGAATGTGAGTGCATTCAAGTACTTGGGTAGTGTGATGAGTAAGGATGGAACTTTGGGGGATGAAGTGCATGAAAGGGTACAGCAGGGAAGGAAAGTTGTTGGTTCACTGAAAGCAGTGATGAGGAATAGGGAGGTGAGTATGGAAGTTAAGAAGTCACTGCATGATAGTATTGTGATCCCTACCCTGACGTATGGAACCGAGGCGTGGACCTTGCAAGAGGGGAACAGGTCAAGAGTGAGAGCAGTGGAAATGAGTTACTTGATAGGAGCATGTGGAGTGACATGGAGGGACAGGTTGACGAATGAAGAAGTGAAGGAACGTTGTGGGGTGGATGTGGATGTGGATGTGGTTGAGAAGATTAGGAGAAATACACTGAGGTGGTTTGGACATGTGGAGAGAATGAAGAATGAAAGACTGACTAAGAGGGTGTATGTAGGTGAGGGAGACGGAGGGGTAGACCGAGGATGAGGTGGAGGGATGGAGTTGAGAGGTATATGAGGGATGGGGGAGTGAGTTGGGGGAAGGGTAGTCAAATGGTGGGTGACAGAGTGACTTGGAGGCGTTTTGTCTGCAGCCACCCTTTGCGGGATTAGGGCATCGGGCTATAGATAGATAGAAGTTTTTAGACTGGATGATCTCTTTGTCCAGGTTACTCCACAGGTCTATACATCTATAAGGAAAACTATATTTCTTGATATCCTTCACGCAGCTTGGTTTCTTCAATTTCATTCCCTATCCTCTTGTTACCCTCTTATCCCACAAAAATAGATTTTCTTTGTCAATTATATCTATTCCCACCATGGTCCTGAACACTGCAATCATGTTGCCTCTCTTTCTCCTTTCTTCTAAGGAAGGTAAATCCAGCTTTACCAGCCTCTCTCTGTACGACAGATCTGCCAGACTGGGGACCATTTTGGTTGCTGTTCTTTGTATTTTCTCAATCTTGTATATATCTTTCTTTTTGTGTGGGGACCACACTACTGCTGCATATTCTAACCTGGGACGAATCATGACCACTATCAATTTTTTTCATCATCTCCTCATCCATATAATGAAAAGCTACTCTTATATTAGTCAGGAGTTTATACGTCTCTCTAACTGCCTTGTTAATGTGTTTTTCAGGTGACAAACTGTCCTGGACCAGCACTCCCAAATCTTTCTCTTCTCTCGCTTTTGTGATTGGTTCGTGTGTGTGTGTGTGTGTGTGTGTGTGTGTGTGTGTGTGTGTGTGTGTGTGTGTGTGTGTGTGTGTGTGTGTGTGTGTGTGCTTACCTACTAGTATCTTTACAGGAATGAGACAAGCTTGTAATGTCCCATGTATTAAACAATTTTCATCATACATACCCTTAAATTTATGAATAGTCTTGGCACACACTACAGGGGCTCCCTGATATACAAAAGGGTTGGGTACCTTTAAAATCTTCTGTCTCTCGATTTATCATATATTAAAGCATTATTTCCCAAAAGAAACTTAAGAAAATGAGGGAGATGCATTCTAGGAGCCCCCCAAATACTGTCAACTAACTACTAGGCTGGATGTATGCTCTTAAATCTACAGTAATGTTAATACAATGTAAATGAACTTTAAACTGCTGTTTGCCTAAGACACATTCTCTTATTAGTATTCCCAGGCCTGCTGCTGACTATCCGGGAGAAGGCGTAGCACTCATCTACTCGGCAGGACTTGCAAACGTTTCTCTCATTGACTCAGACCTGACCCCATCTTCATTTGAATTCATGGAAGTATTAATAAATTTCCATCAGAATACCATTAGAATTGCAACTGTCTATCGACCAGGTCATCAGGGCAGAGATCGAGGTTTTATGGAGGAGTTTGGGCAGTTTCTTAAAGGGTTTTCTCTTAAACCTGGAGGACTTCTTGTTTGTGGTGATTTCAATTATTAGGTTGACAGTCCAGAGTCAAAACCACTTTCTTCAGAATTCCTTGAGTTGATCACCCAGAACAATTTTCTCAATCATGTGAGTAATCCAACTCATGTCTCTGGACATGTCCTTGACTTGATCTTGTCCCCTGTTGGTTGCAGGCACGTATCTGATGTGGAGGTTGACCCATTTGACCCCTTCATCTCTGATCATGCTCTGATCACATCCTTTGCATCATTAGAAACTCTCTTGTCATATTCCATGAAATATTTTCTCAAAGCATTAAAATCAGCTTTGCTAAAATTATACCTACAGTGCTCGTCAGAAGTATTCAGCGTTGTCCGCCGGGCGCGCAATACTTATGGCCCAAAAAGAATCACCCATTTTTGGGGGTAAGAATTGAGCCATAAGTTTGAGCTCCGAGCATGACGTCACGGTAGCCTGAGGCCTTCTGATGCGCTGGTTGGTTCCCGCCTCAGTCGCCCACGGGCTGCCTGAGAGAGAGGAACTCCGCCGAGTGTCCCTCTCAAATTGCGCCATTTTTTACCGAGTGTCCCGCAGTGTTTTGGCCTTCAAAACTTTGTTATGGCACCTACCCGTGAACTATCGAGTGAAATCATATCCCAGATCATTGCTCTAAAGGAGGCAGGCCACCACACAAAGGAAATTAGTGAATTGGTTGGTGTGGCACGATCGACAGTGCGTCGTTGGTGTGCGCGGTTTTGGGAGGAAAACAGTGGCGAAGTTCCCACAAAGAAACCGAGGTCTGGTAGGCCTAGGAAAACTTCCCCAAGGTCTGTTAATGTTTTAAAACGTGCAGTGGAGTTTAATCCTTGTGTGAGTGCAAGGAAAATTAAGGAGAGCAACCCAGAAGTGTTTGGTGAGGTGTCAGTGAGAACAGTGTCTCGTAGGGTGCATGAGCTTGGTTACACAAGTCACAGGCCTGTGAAAAAGCCTCTTCTCTCTAGCAGCCAGAGAATTCGTAGGCTTGCCTTTGCTAATAAATATCTAAATTGGGGTGAGGAGCAACGGTTGTCAGTGTTGTGGTCTGATGAGGCAACATTTAGTGTTACCTGTAACAGAGGAGCATGCAAAGGTAGTGACCCACTTGACCCACGGTATGTAGAAAGCACAGTTAAACATCCTGATTCACTCATGGTATGGGGTTGTTTCTCAGGGAAGGGTTTGGGGAAGCTTGTTGTACTTCCCAAGAACCTCAGAGTGAATCAGGATGTTTACCTGGAGCTTCTGTGTGATCATTTACCAGACTCCTTCGAGCTAACAGGTGCACGAGTGTTTCAGCAGGACAGTGCACCTGCTCACAAGGCCAAATCGGTCACCAATTGACTTCGTGACTGCGAGGTATCATTCATGACAGACTGGCCAGGAAATAGCCCAGACCTCAACCCGATTGAAAACCTCTGGTACCTCGTAAAGAAGAGTCTCCAAGGGAAGGACGTGAGCTCTCTGCCTAAGCTGGAAGCCGCCATTCGTGACTCCTGGGACAAAATACCCCTCCAGCACCTCAGGAGCCTCGTCCTTTCATTTCCAAGATGTCTCAGGTCCGTGAAGAAACATAAAGGCTACCCTACGAAGCACTAAAGGTAAATAAAATGCATTATTTATATGTTTTTTCAATGTTGAAAGGTTTGTTTCTCAGGAGGGACGCAGGGCGCCCCATACTTCTGACGAGCACTGTATTTTCTTTAAGCATTTTTATTTCATCTTCTTCCCAGTTTATAACCACAGGTTCAGTTAGTATATGATCACTTTTACCTAGAGGACAACAGTACCTCATATTTTGGATATCAACTGGAATTTTTGTGAAAACAAGATCTAACCTCGAAGGTTCATTGTCACCTCTTGTTCTTGTACTTTCCTTAGTATTTGGGATCAGTGTGTTCTCTGTTCTAGTTCACATAATCTATAATCACAAATACTGGTATTATTACCAGCATCACTTTCCTCCCAGTTAACCTGTTTACAATTAAAGTCGCCTATTAATATCAATTTATTTCTGCTTTGAATCAGTTTTTCCCCACATATCAACATATCTCTACTCATTACTTCATACTCACGGTATAGTACATGTTTCTTCCTTATTGTGCCTTTTCATCTCTTTCTACAGTATTAACCTAACCAGGCCTATGTGTGTTTCTGGTACTTACCATAAAAGTAAGTCCATCCATCCATAGCCAGATGCCATAATTCCTAAAGTGGGTGTTTAACTTTCAGTTAGCTGTTTTATGGAAAGAGGCACTAATACTCTTGTCAACCCACTTGTTAACATGTAGGGAACACATATGTGTTGGTTATATGGTTAAGACCCAGCAATATAAATGCTTTCCTGGCTTACAGGAAACCATTTGGCTTGTCACTCACTGTAAAGCCACCTGGAAAGGAAAGAAGAGTAAGAAAAAGTGAGAGGAGAGATGGAAGAATTGGGAAGAGGACAGACACAGAAAAAGAATGATAGAGGTGAAGGAAGAAGCAGGCAGCACTACATCAAGTGAGTGGATGATGGTTGCCACCACCTACCATGAAAAAAGCAAGTACTGGATGTATTTATTGGGTCTAAATGGTCGTAAAAGAGAAAATTTGGGCTTGCACTTGGGGGTGCCAGGTACAAATCAGGGTAAATCACACAGGTTCTTTGCTTTTGTTATTGTGCAATTCTGTCATCATATGCCAAATCCAGTTCCAATTATGACTGATAACCAAGGGATCAACATATTAACCCAAAGGACACTGTTTACAACACTTTTCTAAGGAAATCAGTCTTGCCTCGTCTTATCTAAATACTTTTCCCCATACGGTTTACTGTTTTCACTATGGGATCTGTCCACCATGGCAGAGTTTTCTGATTTACTTTCCATGCTGAACAAAGGTGTGTGTGTGTGTGTGTGTGTGTGTGTGTGTGTGTGTGTGTGTGTGTGTGTGTGTGTGTGTGTGTGTGTGTGTGTGTATTTTGAGGGGCATTCATACAAACTCAGAACAGTTCTAACAGGCATTATTATTATTTTTTTTTAATGAATTTAAATGTGTACATTAGTTGGTAAAGTGGTACCCTGATGGGCAAGATTAGAATTAATTAGAAATATTATCAACATGGTGAAAACATGGTATCCAATTACCATACATTTTTTCACGGTTACAACCATACAGTATTATTAGCTACAACAGATAAGACTGGTGGGTGGATTCGTGGGGTGGGCAGGGTTGGTGACGTGGGGTGGGTGGGAGAGAGAGTGAGTGGGTGGGCATGATGGGTGGATGAGTGGGCTGGCAGGGTAGGTGGGAAGGGTTGGTGGGTCGGGTCAGTGGGTAGTGGGAAAATAAGTCCATGGGGAATATATCCTTAAGAAAATGGGCTCAAGGAAAAACATAGGTTCAATAGGTAAGATGGGACTCTAGAGTCTTCCCACACAGGTGTAGTGACAATCCAGGGTCAGAGGAAATGCCAATATGCATGATCTTAAGGTCTTACCTGGGCAACACCAGGTACCCTTGCCAGTACTGATTAGATTAGAATGCCTGGTAAATTAGGGACTGATTTATCAGGTTGCAGCAGTGAAAATCTATGGTGAATTTCATGATGTAGCTTACACCAGGAAGGTATATAAACTAGATCACAACTAAACAGTTAGACACAAA
Source organism: Coenobita brevimanus (assembly GCF_032717465.1). Taxonomy (NCBI): domain Eukaryota; kingdom Metazoa; phylum Arthropoda; class Malacostraca; order Decapoda; family Coenobitidae; genus Coenobita; species Coenobita brevimanus. The sequence continues at coordinate 33,741,362 of NC_137024.1, forward strand.
AGTTTACCTCTTATTTCACATCTTTTACTTCACACTTCCTTTGCTTGTTAATTTCCAAAGCTGACAAAGCTTAGTATGTTTTAGGGTCCATATAAATTTATTTTTAGTAAGCTGCATTAGAGAAGAATGTGACGGGCATACCTTAACCCTTTGAATACAGGATGTCTTTTAAGTAAAATCTTGTTCCTACTGAAGGATTTTTTTCAAATTAGGATGCATGTCCTGCACTGAAGGGTTTAAGGAATCCTTTCCAGTCTGCAAAATCTCTTAAAACTAAAGCTGTAATGGAAATAGTGAGCACAAGATATGAAAGCTGTCCCTGACCTCAAAATGTGAAGTGTGAAACAAACACAATGAAATAATTGGTAAACTCTGGTCTCTTGGTGGACATAGTCATAATATACACACAGTACCTTTTGCGAGGCTTGAATCCCGGGATGGAGGCGAGATAAGTCTGCATGGTGGTCATGGCAGGAGAGGAGGCATCTCGTGCTGAGGGTGAAGACTGTGAGGCAGGCACACGCACCACACGCGAGGCTGAGGCAACACACGCATAGCACACACTCATATGTTAACCCATTCTCCACCACTTAACTCAATCCTCACTAAACGCCTTCATCCGTTGATATACATATACATATACATACATACATATATAGATAGATAGATAGAGATAGATAGATAGATACATACATATACAGAATATAAATAGTAAGTGGGGAACTCACCATCCACTCACTCAATGCAGTGAATGTAGTGCTGCTCTCGGGTGACTGCCCTTTACTCCCTTCCTCTTCTGTCTTTCTTTCCTTCTCCTTCTGTCTATGGGTGACTCTACACTGAATGACGAGCCAATTGGTTTCCTGTACACCAGGAAACCATTTACTACACTGGATGGTAACTATATAACCAATCTACAAGCTCTGGTGGTTTAGTGGGTAATCAATGCACTGCGACCGGACTGAGCCTGTATAGGTTTATATCCACGAGGTGGTTGGGGTTTATGGTTAACGTAAAACCACTCAGGGTTGTGTGCGACTGGTCACTCTCATATTAACCCTTTAACCGCGGGCATTGTTTTGGCCTGACTGTCCTCTCCCGCGGGGGTTTCAGCCAAATGTAAACAAACCTTTAAACCTTAATAACTCTGCACAGAATAAAGCTAGAGAAAAAAATAAGGTACCATTAGAAAGTACTAACCTTCAGCTTTCCATTGATGTAGGTTTCATGACTCTGTTGACTTTCACAGGACGGGCAGTGCCGTTAGAAGTGAGGGGTGTAAAATCACTATTTTTCGCTCACACACCATTACCTTCGCTCATACACCATTACCAAATGCCAACCTCATTCTGATAATAATACTATAAACATATATGAACACTGCACATACGATAAACACCCACTCTGTGTTCACTGAGGCAGGTAAAAGGCACTGTAATTACCCGCACTTCACTGCCACATCAGTAGTGTTGTAATCACTATTTTTCGCTCACACACCATTACCAAATGCCAACCTCATTCTGATAATAATACTATAAACATATATGAACACTGCACATACGATAAACACCCACTCTGTGTTCACTGAGGCAGGTAAAAGGCACTGTAATTGCCCGCACTTCACTGCCATATCAGCGGTGTTGTAATCACTATTTTTCGTTCACACACCATTACCAAATGCCAACCTCATTCTGATAATAATACTATAAACATATATGAACACTGCACATACGATAAACACCCACTCTGTGTTCACTAAGGCAGGTAAAAGGCACTGTAATTGCCTGCACTTCACTATCACATCAGCAGTGTTGTCACTCACACAGCTGGACAGATACTGATGCGTGTTTGGTCCGGGGTGGGGTGGGGGGCCCAGGGGGTGGAAGGTGGGGCCCCAGGGGGGGAAAGAGGGAGGTGGAGGTCGGCTGGAGTGAAAGAACTTAATAGCTACTCTCCCTTGAAACAATTGGTGCACGGAAAAAACGCGGGGTATTCAAAATATTCACAAACATTCGAGAATGACACCCGCGGTTTGGTCCAGTTTTTGCAGTGTCATTCTGGAATGACACCCGCGGTTAAAGGGTTAAATGTCAGGACCACCTTGCCCAGTCCCTGGCTCCTATGCTCCTCATGGGGCAACACAGGATTAGATGATGTATTTATGTGTGTATATATACTGTACATATATGGATGTATATATACAGTATATATATATATATATATATATATATATATATATATATATATATATATATATGTATATATACATATATGTATGTATATATACAGTATAAATATCCATCCAGCCATCCACCTTCCAACCCTATGTTGCCCCATGAGGAATGTAGAAGACCGGGGCTAGGCAAGTTGGTCCTGAGATTTAAGATGAGAGTGACCAGCCTCACTCATCCCTTAGAGGCATTACGTGAGTAATAACCCCAACCACCCCTTGGATATAAACCTTCACCGGCTCAAAACAACTGGAGCGCGGCAATTACCCACTAAACCACCAGACACCAAAATTTGGTTATATGGTTACCACCCAGTTTAGAAAATGGTTTCCTGGTGTACAGGAAACCATTTGGTTTGTCACTCAGTGTAGAGTCACACACAGGTAGAAGGAACGGGAAAGAATAAAGGAAAGAAAGACAAAAGAGGGAGTGTAAAGTTACCCGTAGGCAGAAGGACTAGGAAGGAGTCAAGTAAAGAAAGAAGAGGATGGAAAGAAAGGAGGGAGGGATGGAAAGGGCAGACACCTGAGACCAGCACTACATCGAGTGAGTGGATGGTGAGTGCCCCCACCTATATATGTGTATATAAACACATATCATCAAATCATATATATATATATATATATATATATATATAATACCCAAAAAGGTCCTCCCTCTGGGTGGACTATTCAGTTAGCTCATGAGGAGGGCTGATTGGGCCTTTGGCCAATATACCTAATATAACTTTTCAACATACAATTAATTCTAATAAATCACAGACTAAAACACTATCTGGATCATGCTGATTCAGAATATGTATCACATGTGGAGGTAGAACCTAAGGAAGCTAAGTTTATAGGTAACAAACATACAAACAGTTGTGCTTATTGTTTTATATACTATCTATCTATCTATCTATTGCCAGACGCCATAATCCCGTAAAGGGTGGCCATTTGACTTTGAGTTATTTGTTTTACGGGGAGGGGCACTAACCCTCCACCAATCCACTTGCTGACACGGAGGGAGCACGTATGGTTTGGTTATATGGTTACCAACCAGCATTGTAAATGGTTTCTTGGCTTACAGGAAACCATTAGGCTTGTCACTCAATGTAAAGCCACCTGTAAAGGAAAGAAAAGCAATAAGAAGTGACATGAAAGATGGGAGAAATAGAAAGAGAGGAGGACAGACACAGAAAAAGAATGATAAAGGCTAAGGAAGGAGTAGGCAGCACTACATCAAGTGAGTGGATGATGGTCGCCACCACCTACCACAGTTATATATATATATATATATATATATATATATATATACATACATCAAAAGTCCTATTATTCAGCAGCTGATTATTCGGTAGATCTGATATTTTGGCAGTTTTGAGAAACAATCCTATTTACGAAAATCTTTGATTGTTCAGCAGATGTCCAGAATCATCTCGGCAGTCCAGGAAGTGTTATCTGTGACTTGTAGGCCTAATGTTTCATTACACTTCTATATGTTCACTAGTTTCTATATTTTTCAGATTCAGGTATAGAGTACTGTATTGATTACAATATTGCACAGTATCACACAGTAGAGTAACCACCACCCCAAATTAGCGAGAGTTACGTTCCAAGCCCCCTCACTAATTCTTGAAATTCGCTCATTCTTGACGCCTTCCTGAAAATGACATTTACCGGTAATTGCGTAGCCCATGGACCACTGATACTGTGATGCATTACCCATAATGTTGCTTGTTAAATCAGTTTCCCCGATGTTTTTAGCTGTACAGCTGTGACAGCTCTTGTATTTTAATTCCTCAGCATAATGGTGGAAGGGACTGTCCTAAGTGTTTAACTAAACCTAACCTAACCGAGTTTAACTGTACCTAATAATTTCACCAAACCTAACCTAACCTTAAGTTGGAAAAATACATAAACTGGAGGAATATGAATTGCTAAGGTCTTTCTGATGAAAGTTAAACGAACATTTAGCGCTCATTCTTTTGTTTGTTTTTGTGTTTATATGTGAAAGAGAGAGTATTGATGCAAACAGTAATGTATCCCATTAATCCCTTAATAACCTCTGGCACTGAACAACCCTTTACAGTACTGTGTATATATATATAATATATATATATATATATATATATATATATATGTATATATCATCTCATCTCATCAGCCGTTTGAGTGTTCACTGCAGAACCAGACTATCCCAACCGAAGCAGGGACGATACACCCAATGTATTTCTACCAAGTGGCTTAGGCTGTCTGACAGAGATTGTATATAGGGTGAGATGTGCTTGTAAGTGTAATTGTAGCGTTGGAGTGGCTACGGATGTATGTGTAGTCTGTGAACCAAGTGTTATCAGCCCGCGCAAGCCGACTGGGTGCAAGCATACTTTATAGCATGCAACACTGGTTCAACCACAGCACCCCTTCTGACAACCAAGCAGTACGTGGCCAGAAGAACACTCCCAAAGTTTTACTACCTTGCTGGGCATGAACCTTCGTTCTTCAGTGTACGAAAATGCAAACTTTACCACTGTACCACAGAGGCTCCATATATATATATACAGTATATATCGCTTCATTTTTAAAGGCTCCAACATGCTTGACTGCGTTGGCCTTGGTCACTTAATGGCAGCATTCCACACTGCACGATCCATTGCAGCCTCCCTGTTCAGTCCCTTAACCCAGAGGTCACACTAGATGACCTCATCCCATGTCTTTCTCGGTCTATCCCTCATAACCCCACCCCCAATATTAACACTTCTCACTTTCCTCACCAAATTATCATCCCCCATCCTCTCCACATGTCCAAAACATCTCAATCTACCTCTCCTCATCACAACACCAATACACTCCAGTCCCATCCTACCTCTCAACTCTTTCATCATAAACCCAGCCCCCCCTGGACCTTGCAGCACGCAAGGACGCACTACACATCCACCTAATCATTGTCATTTCTGTACATCTGAGTCGGCAAATATCCTCTTCCTTTACTGCCCAGGTCTCACTACCGTACAGCATTACACTCCTAACACATGCTACATACAAAGACCCCTTAGCATGTAGGGAGAGGCCTCTCAATGTCTGAAGAGGCAAGAGCTCCCTGAACTTCTTCCAACCACTTCTCACCCTAGCCACAGAGCTAGCTCTAGCCCCACCTCCAGCACACAACATGTCTCCCAAATAACAAAACTCTTCCACACACTCAAGAGATTCACCAGCAACTTCAATCCTTTCACTCCTGACAATCTCCACCTGCTCTCCCTGACATGCCGCACACATAAAATCAGCATTATCTCACTGTCTACCTCTGATACCATTACATCTCTTGTGCACCCATTTATCACAAACACTACACAAGATGGAATTACGTCCCATGCCCTTGTGGCAAACTGCATATGGCCACTCTCCATCGTCTTTGACAGTACCGCCACCGTCTCTAGATGTCATCTATCTATCTATCTATTGCCAGACGCCTCAATCCCATTTGGGGTGGCCACAAACAAATCGCCTCCAAGTCGCCCTGTCCCCCGCCATTTCACTGCCCTGCTCCCAACTCACACCCCCCTCTCTCATATACCTCTCCACCCCATCCCTCCAACTCATCCTCGGCCTCCTCCTCCCTCTTCCCCCCTCCACCTCACTCACATACACTCTCTTCGTCAGTCTTTCACCCTCCATCCTCTCCACATGGCCAAACCACCTCAGTGTGTTCCTCATAACGCTTCCTATCACATCCACATCCACACCACAACGCTCCTTTATATCCTCATTCGTCAGCCTGTCTCTCCACGTGACTCCACAGGCTCCTCTTAAATAACTCATTTCCACTGCTCTCACTCTTGACTTATGTCCTTCCAACAACGTCCAAGCTTCACTTCCGTACGTTAGAGTTGGTATCACAATACTGTCATGTAGTAACTTTTTCACTTCCATGCTCACTTCCCTGTTCCTTATCACTGCTTTCAAAGAACCAGCAACCTTTCTTCCCTGCTGCACCCTTTCAAGCACTTCACCCTCCAAATCTCCATCACTGTTGTTTTATCTGCATTTACGCTTAAGCCCTTGTGCCCCATACCATCTCTCCACTTCCTAAACCTTTCCTCCGCCTCCCTTTCATTCTCTGCAATCAACACCAAATCATCAGCACACAACATCTCCCACAGGAGTCCATTTCTAAAGTCACATGAGAGGGCTTCAAATACCATGATAAACAACATGGGACTCAAAACTGACCCCTGATGCATACCAACATTCACGGAAAACTCATCACTCAAATCTCCATTCACTCTTACCTGGATGCGAGCACCCACATACATAGCCATAATCACCCTAACCAGCCACTCCTCCAAGCCAAGCTTTCTCATTGCCCACTTCACCACCTCTCTAGGAACTCTGTCAAAGTCCTTTTCCAAATCAATAAAAACAAAACACAGATCCCTTCTCCTACCAATATATTTTTCCTGAAGCTGTCGAACAATGAATATGGCATCAGTGGTCCCCCTGCCTGGCATAAACCCAAACTGCATCTCATCAATATTCACTCTTTCTCTAATCATACCTTCTAAAACTCTCTCCATTACCTTCATCATCTGATCTAAAAGCTTTATACCTCTATACTTTCCTCTTTCCTGGGCTTCACCCCTCCCTTTATACACACACACACACACACACACATATATATATATATATATATATATATATATATATATATATATATATATATATATATATATATCTACTGTATGCATGTATGTTACAGGTAGACTGTGAAATCAGTTATTTCATGAGATGCCTAGTAAACTCATGAAATCAGTGCAAATTTGGCTGGGTATATTTAGGTTAAGTTAATTTAGGCTGTGGTTATGTTAGGTTGGTATAATCTAGGTTAAGCTTAGGTTAGGGTTAAATGGGTTTGTTAGGTTAGGTTAATTTGGATGAACAATTAACCTAGCCCTAACCTAAAAACACTAAACTTAATCCAGATTATCTCAGCTTAACTGAACCGCAGCCTAAATTGTCCTAACCTAAATTTACCCATTCAAATTTACACTCATTTCAAAACCTGACTGATTTCACAGTCTGCCTGTAACACACATACACACAAATATATAAATATACAGTATATATATATATATATATATATATATATATATATATATATATACACACCTAGGTCCCAATTAACGCGCCTTTATGGTGGATGCGCGGGCACTCACTATTTGATATCGAACTAATTGAAACACATAACTTATAGGGAAAAGTTCATTTGGCGGATGAGTGACTCCAACTTTAGGGGTTAAACTTTTAAACACAGACATTTACCCTAGTACTAAATAATGGTATATGTACATACAAGCATACGTGTACACACACCCTCAATGAGCTGGTCTAAATCAGTTTGCTGCCCTCATACTCCCCCAATCTCTCTCGTAAATAATACGAAGGAATATGCACACAAATCGCACTAAAATCATACTAGAGTGGCTGAAAGTGTTATTTTATATTATACTGTGAATTACTATGATAAAATACAAGTGGTTCAGCGATATTCTTGCAATAATCAAAGAAGTCATGAGCAAGTGAACATTTTTGCAGTTGCAAACTGTGCAGCTATTCTATTAAATAACTCATGACATAATATCAATAAGTTTTATAAAAGTAAGTGGTACTAAAAGTCATTCATGAAGTTTTATAAAGTTTGCAATGATTTTCCTCTTAAACTAGTTTCGCTAAAGTCTAGCGTAAACAATGGATTATCATAATAAAACCATAAGAGACTGGCTAGAAGTGTTTTTTGTTTTATTTATTATTATTAATTATTGTGATGAGGTAACATGGCAGGAATCCTAATTTGTACAGAAAAAAAATCTTGTGGTTTTGTGGAAATATCCACCTCATTCGGGTCTTACTGGTGTCAGACGATCACAACACAACTTGTATTATCTCAAATCGTTCTCCGGGCTTGGAGTGCATATGGACATGCAGTTTGTTGCAAACAATAGTAGAAAGATTAAAGTTTGGCTGACAAGAATATTAGCTCTTAAAATTAAAGATAAGTGGGATAAAACACGAGTTGAAAACACACCATTATTTCCCCATTTCTCCTCACTGACCTGCAGCCAAAGGGTTAAGGCGTCTGCAGCAACCAACAATCGCCTGATCTGCATTATGGATAGCTCTTCTGGTGTCTCTGGTGTTGCCTGCATCAGTGTAACCTCCTCTTGTCTCACGTCCTGTAATGCATCCTCGATAGATGCCGCAGTAATCACATCTTCTGAGGTGGCTCCACCAGCATTGAGACGTTATGATTATTAAGAGACAGCTCGCACTATTTGATCACGTGCTAATTGGGACTCTGGTGTGTGTATATATATACTGTACATATATATTTATATATATACAGTAATCACTCTAATATCCGGACGCCCAATAACCGAACATCCCCACTAACCGAACCTTATCGTCCTGGGATAAAAAAAAAAAAAAAAAAAAAAAAAAAAAATCGATTTTTTGCCGTCCATAATTTGAACTTGCCGCGCGCGCCGCGTGAGAGCATTGTTTTGGTTCGTCATTCCTCCGACGTCCGATAGAGCGCCGCTGCATCCTCCTCACTTCCCGCCTATCTCTCACCGCGACAAGACCTATGCTGTTCGCCATGGCTGCCCACGTGCTCGCTTTTGTGGTGGTGCCATACTTGCTGCAAGGCCGCCTGCTGCTCTCTGCCCTACTCTTAGTGTGTGTGATGATGGCCCTGCCTCCTGAGAAAAGGAAGAGAGTGGTGTTGACTCTGGAAAAGAAACGGGAGATATTTGAGAAGGTTGATGCGGGTTGGTCTTCCTCACGCATTCTCCGCGAGTTCAACCTGGCCCGGTCGACTTTGTTCGATATCAAGCGTTCCCGAGACAAGCTCATGCAGTACACGGCTGACTTCTCGTCGAGAAGCAAACGCAACGTGGAGAGGAAGGTTATGTTTATCCCCAAGTATGCAGAGATCGACCGCTCCACGTTGATTTGGTATCGACAGCAACGTGCAGCTGGTGTGATGGTACGTGGAACGGAGCTGAAGGCTGCTGCTGAGAAGTTTGCAAGGCTTCACGACGCCCTTCACTTCAAGGCATCCGAGGGTTGGCTCTTCGCGTTCAAGTTACGACATGGCCTTACTAACCGTAAAGCACATGGCGAAGCATTGGACGCTAACGAGGATGGAGTGGATGAGTTTCGGCACAAGGTGAAAGGCTTGATCGACAGGGAGGGCCTCACTCTCGGTCAAGTCTATAACGCTGACGAAACTGGCCTATTCTATCGCTCGGTGCCAACGAACACTCTAGCCGATGAGACGGAGAAGCGTGTACCTGGCCACAAGCTTTCTAAGGAACGGATATCTGCTTTGTGTTGTGCCAATGCTAACGGCATGCACCGGCTTAAGCCCATTATTGTTGGCCGTGCAAAGCAGCCTTGGTGCCTTCGTGGGGTGATGGATGTCCTTCCTGTCGTATGGTACCATTCTTTGAAAGCATGGTTCACAGCTGTGATTTTCAAAGACTGGTTTCACCATCACTTCGTCAAGGAGGTCATCCAGTACCAGACGAAGACACTGGGAATTCCTCGCGACCAGGTAAAGGCTCTCCTTCTCCTCGACAATGCACCTGCCCACCTGTGCGACAAGGACTTGGTTGCTGAAAATGGCCGTATTAGGTGCATGTTTCTGCCACCTAATACGACTGTTCTCATTCAACCAATGGACCAAGGAGTGATCGTGGCAACAAAGCGCCTGTACCGTCGGAAGTTCCTGGAAGAGGTGATGGTTGTCCTCGAGGACAAGGACGAGCGCAGGGAAGGACGTGACACTCGAGGCAAGCGGACTTTGGAAAACCTTCACCGCTACAACATCAAGTCTGCGCTGTACAACTGGGCTAGTGCATGGAAGGAAGTCCCTGTGAAAACTCTTGAAAATGGTTGGTCTCGTCTGCTTCTCGGAACAGATGTGGAGTACGATTTCCTAGGGTTTGACGCGGATGACTTCCATGCACGGCTACGTACGCACGGCAACGATGTTGATGTGGACGATGTTCGTGAGTGGTTGGACGACGACGAGGGCGATCCTGGGTATCAGACGTTGTCTGATATCGAGATCGCGTCTTCGGTTGCTGGTGTCAGTCCCGAACTTGAAGATTCCGACGACGAAGGCGATGATGATGTAGACTCCTCTCAGCAGGACACTACTCCAGCCATCCCCAAGCTGAGCGCACTCCGGGAACATCTAGAGTTCATCCTAGACTACCTGGAACACCCGGACTGCGACAGGGAGATGGGGCCCTTGGGACTCGTGGAGGAAGTGCGTGCTTTCCGGCAGCGCATCATCAATCGCCAGAATCGTCGGTCCTTGCGTCAGTCAACGATTGACAGTTTTTTCAGGCCCGTGACCCCCGCTGTGCCAAGCCCTGGTTCCACTCCGTTGCCTCCCCAAGACAGGCCCTCATGCTCCGAGCCACAGCCCAGCACATCAGCTACAGTGGAGTCACCGCTCGATGTGAGTTTGCGGCTATCTTCAGAGTCTTCTGTAGTCGGTACGCCATCACCACGACCCACCGATGCACCCCTTGGTCGCCTGCCAGTGATACTCTCGGACTCTGACAGTGAATAAACAGCAAGAACTTCTCCACTAGACCACACGGGAATTTTGAGTGTTGTGCAGTGAAAAAAACGGTGTGTTGTGTTAAGGTTTTCAAGTTGGGAGAAAAGACTCAGTAGAAATGAAATTTAACGTAACTAACCTTCTTTGTTTTGGCTTTGGAAAATTAAAAAAACTTGGGAAAAGTTAATGTGCAACACTTAAAGTAAAATGGAACATTATTTGGACTAAAGTGAACACTGTGAAAAGAACGGACTTCTGTGTGTTAGTGACTAAGTTCAGTGCAAGACTTCAGGAAGAGTGTAGTGCAAGTGCTTCAGGAAATCGTTCTTACTGTCAGAGTCCGAGAGGAGGCGGTTATTCATCGAGGTGGCTAGGGACTTGCTGTAAGTAGCCAGAATGTTTCATGTTGTACTATTTTCCATACTATATTTACCAGAATGTTTCATATTGTACTTTTTTCCATACTATACTTACCATAATGTGTCATACTGTACTTCTTTCCATACTATACTTACCTCATGCATGTGCAGCAGGAATGTGTTTTTCAGAGTTAGGTTCGGTTAGAGTCCATAAGTACCAGAATGTTTATTAATGTATGAACATACTTCTAAACCCACATTTTATGTTTCTTTTGCATTTATTTCAGTCATTTATGTGCCTTATTGGTGTGATTTGGGTGTTAAATAGGTGCTATGCATGTCCGGAGGGAGTTGTATAGGTGTTTCTCTGAGTTAGGGTCCATAAGTACAAGTCCATAAGCTGGGGCCCAATATCCGGACGAAACCAATATCCGAACCTACCGATGGCTCTATTGATCCGGATATTGGAGGGGTTACTGTATATATATATATAAGTATATATATATATAAGTAATCTCTCCACTATCTGACGTAATAGAGCCAAAGGCATGTCTGGAAAGTGGTCCTGTCTGGACAGTGGGCACCAGCCTCCTGGACTTGTACTTATGGACCCTAACTTAGAAAAACACCTCTACAACTCCCTCTGGACATGCATAGCACGTATTTAACACCCAAATCACACCAATAAGGGACATAGAGACTGAAATAAATGAAAAAGAAATATAAAATTAGGTTTTAGAGGTGAGTTTAAACAATATTAAACATTCTGGGCACTTACAACAAGTCCCTGGCTCCTGGACTGGTACTTATGGACCCTAACTCAGAGAAATACCTCCCTACTGCACATGCATGGCACCTAATACCCTGTTCACACCAATATGGGACATAAAAGAGTGAAATGAGGTGTTAGAGGTACGTACAGTATGGAAAATACAGTATAGTATGAAACATTCTGGGTACTTACAGCAAGTCCCTGGCCATCTTGATAAAAAACCGCTTCATCTCAGACCCTGACAGTAAGAAGGATTTCCTGAAGCACTTGCAGTACACTGTTCATGAAGTCTTGCACTGAACTTAGTCATTTACCCTCAGAAGTCCATTCTCTTAACACTGCACACTCTTGTCTTACTTATGCTCCATTGTAACTTATGAAATAAGTGTTGCACTCTGCACTTGAAGTCTTTGCACTCATAAATCCATTTTCTAAACATAACACACTCTAGTTAATTTTAGCTACACTGAAAGTCTATTAAATCAGTCTCTTTTCACTCAAAATTCTAATTTCTTAACAACATGCACTGTTTTTTTTTTCACTGCACAACACTAAATTCACGTGTGGTCTAGTGGAGAAGTTCTTGCCGTTTAATCACCGTCAGAGTCTGAGACTAGCACATGGAGGTGATCTAGGGGTGCGTCGCTGGGTTGTGGTGATGGCGTACCCACTGCAGACAACTCTGAAGATAGGCGCAAACTCATGTCGAGCGGTGACTCAACCCTGCCTGATGTGCTGGGCTGTGGCTCGGAGAATGAGGGCCTGTCTTGGGGAGGCAATGGAGTGGAGCCAGGACTGGGCACAGCGGGGGTCACAGGCCTGAAAAAGCTGTCATTGACGCAAGGAACGACGATTCTGACGATTAGTGATGCGCTTCATGAAAGCACGCACTTCCTCCACAAGTCCCAAGGGTCACATCTCCCTGTCGCAGCTGGGTGTTCCAGGTAGTCCAGAACGAACTCTGGATGTTCCCGGAGTGCGCTTAGCTTGGGGATGGCTGGAGCAGTGTCATGCTGAGAGGAGTCCCCATCATCGTCGCCGTCCTCGTCGGAATCTTCAAGCTGGGTACTGACACAAGCAACTGAAGATGCGATCTCGATATCAGACAGGGTCTGATACCCAGGTTCGCCCTCGTCGTCATCCAACCACTCATGCACTTTTTCCACATCAACATTGTCCCCATGCGCACATAGACGTGCATGGAAGTCATCCATGTTCAAACCTAGGAAATTGTGCTCCACATCCATTCCGAGAAGCAGACGAGACCAACCATTTTCTAGAGTCTTGACAGGGACTTCCTTCCATGCACTGGCCCAGTTGTAAATGGCAGACTTGATGTTGTAGCGGCAAAGGTTTTCCAAAGTCCGCTGGCCTCGCGTGTCCCGTCCCTCCCTGTGCTCGTCCTCATGCTCGAGAACAACCATCACCTTGTCCAGGAACTTCCGTCGGTATAGCCGCTTCATTGCCATGATCACTCCTTGGTCCATTGTTGGATGAGAGCAGTAGTATTAGGTGGCAGAAACATGCACCTAATGCGGCCATTCTCACCCACCAAGTCCTTGTCGCACAGGTGGGCAGGAGCATTGTCGAGGAGAAGGAGGGCCTTTACCTGGTTGTGTGGGATTTCCAGTTTCTTCGTCTGGTAATGGATGACCTCCTTGACGAAATGGCGGTGGAACCAGTCTTTGAAGATTTGGGCTGTGAACCATGCCTTCAAGGAATGGTACCAGACGACAGGAAGGACATCCATCACCCCACGAAGACACAAAGGCTGCTTTGCACAGCCAACAATAACGGGCTTAAGCCAGTGCATGCTGTTAGCATTAGCACAACACAAAGCAGATATCCTTTGCTTGGAGAGCTTGCAGCCAGGTACACGTTTCTCCGTCTCCTCAGCTAGAGTGTTCGTAGGCAAAGAGCGATAGAATAAACCAGTTTCGTCAGCATTGTAGACTTGACCGAGAGTGACGCCCTCCCTGTTGATCAAGCCCTTCACCTTGTGCCGAAACTCCTCTACTCCATCCTCATTAGCGTCCAAAGCTTCGCCATGAGACTTATGGTTGGTAAGGCCATGTCGTAATTTGAATGCGAAGAGCCAACCCTCGGATGCCTTGAAGTCTAGGGCGTCGTGAAGCCTTGCGAACCTCTCGGCAGCAGCCTTCAGCTCCGTGCCATGTACCATCACACCAGCAGCACATTGCTGTCGATACCAAATCAACGTGGAGCGGCTGACTTCAGCAAACTTGGGAGTAAACATCATCTTCCTCTCCACATTGCGTTTGCTTTTCGACGAGAAGTCAGTCGTGTACTGCTTAAGTTTGTCGCGGGATCTCTTGATATCAAACAAAGTAGATCGGGCCAGGTTGAACCCACGAAGGATCCGTGACAAAGACCATCCCGCATCCACTTTCTCCAATATCTCTCTCTTCTTCTCCAGAGTCAAAGCCACTCTCTTCCTCTTCTCAGGCGGCGAGGCCATCATAACACACACGAAGAAGAGGCACGAGAGCAGCAGGAGAGCCTGCAGCATGTAAGGCACCACCACAAAAGCGAACACGTGGGCAGCCATGACGACGAGCGCGCTGTAAGTGGGGAGGATGCAGGGAAGCTCTAGTGGACATCGGAGGAATGATGAACCACATCAAAGCTGTCCCGTGCCGCGCGCACCAAGTTCAAATTATGGGCTGGAAAAAGTCGGATTTTTTTCGAATACTTTGCGGTTTTTGGACCATTTTGGGAATATTGGATCCAGGGACAATAATATCCGGTAAGTGAGGATGTCCGGAGTGTGGGCATCCGGACAGTACGGGGATTACTATATATATATATATATATAGTACCCTCGCATCCAACACGGTAATATTGTCATGCATGGGTCCCGTGTTGGACCAAAAACGTGTTGGACAAACAACAGAGCTTATGGGAAAAATGAATTATGTCAGCAACCCAAGGAAAATTCACCCTAAATACCTACCATATACCTGAACATATATTGGTACTACTGTAATTATAATAAATGGTACTGTGCTATGAATGATAACTAAACTTTTAGGATAGTGTTGGCGGGCTTGCTGGGAATGGAAGGTGGTATCCAAGGCTGTAGGTAGTCCTACTGGGTCCCCGGAGGATGGCTGCTGGCATCACTAGCAGGTAATAGCTGCTGCTCCTCCTCAACCTCCCTCATAAATCTTTCAAAATCACACTCAGAATCACTATCTTCGTCCACAGCCATGGAAGGTCCTGCTTCTGCCTGTCCTACCATTCTGTAAGCCTTCACTGGTGCCAGGATCTTGTCTTGGTTTTTTATTATGGTCCTCACGTTGGCTTCATTCATGTCGTAGGCCTTGGCAATGTCCACTTTCCTCTCCCCTTTCTTCTTCCTCCCAATGCTTTCTAGCTTGGTGGCCTGAGGGAGGTGCCGCCGCTTCTTTGGGTTCTCAGAAGGCTTCCTAGGCTTTGTAAGCAGGGTAAAATGCAGTAACAAGGGCAGAAAATGCAGCAAGAAAAAAGCACCTTCCAATGCGAATTATGCGACTGAGTGGCGCTGTGGCGGGAGAAATTTAAACAAAACATCACGTGAGAGCAGAAGTGTTTTTAACTGGGCGACATCGCGATCACATCACAATAGTGGGCGGGGGAGGCTACTTGATCGGAAGTTTTGATTGGCTGTCAGCATCACGGGAACGTCCAGTATGACCGTGTTGGACCAGGGGTGATCATGCTAGAGGCGAACTCTGTGGATATCACCCACTTCTCAGAGCTCCGTCCGTGTTATGCTAATGCACCTGTGTTACAGTAATTAAACCGAATTAAATCTTACTAATTATTGCTCTCCGTGCTGGACACGAATCGTGCTGGACAAATGCGTGCTGGACGCGAGGGTACTATATATATATATATATATATATATATATGCACTAATCCCTCTACTATCCGATATAATAGAGTCAAAGGCATGTCCGGAAAGTGGTCCTGTCTGGAAAGTAGGCCCCTAGCTCCTGGACTGGTACTTAAGGACCCTAACCCAGCCTAACTTTGAAAGCCACCTAAATAACTCCCTACCGGACATGCATAGCACCCTATTTAAACCTATTTAAGACCCTATTCACACCAATAATGGACATTAAGCATGAAATAAATGAAAAGGAACCAAAGAATGAGGAATTAGAAGTGACTGTACCTCAGCCAGGGTACTTACAGCACGTTTGTGGCTGGCGTTTCTAAGGTTTTGGCAGTGGTGAAAATGCTCTTGAAGCAAATACAGTAATCCAGTGTTGTGCTACACTTATTTCTTTACACTGTGAGTTTTAATCGTTTAACACTGCACATTGTTCTTAACTGCACCACGCCAGTTTCAACAGCCAATATGCACTCCACAGCTAATCCTTTGCACTCTAAATTATAATTTCTTAACACTGCACAACACTGTAAATTCCTGTGTGGTCTACTGACAAGGTATTGCAGTTTGATCACTGTTTATTCACAAAAAATGAGCACGTCTGGCTTCCACTGCAATACAGTAGGCATCTACTCGCCATCAAAGTTAGGCAGTAACTGTTGGAGTGTTTGTGACGGGGAAACAGAGTTGCCAGATCGCAATGGCCAGATTACCAAACTCCTCAGTTTTCATTACCAAATTTAACTTTTTATTACCAAATTTGTAAAGCTAGCATTTATTCTTCATTAATTATATAGTTACCTCTCAACTAACGCGAGTTTAAAAAACGCGATTTTGTTTTAACACAAGCAAATATTAATGGAGATATGTTTAACTAACAAGGGTTTCTCAATTTCACGCGACTTTACACGTACTGATGGTTTCAAATTAGCCGCGCGCCTTGGACAGTCCCGAGCTGATAGACCGTGTGCGGCAGTTTATGCATAAATACAATTTTTTTATTTCCCTGTTGCTTAAACCAGTTTTATTCGAACTATAATATTTGAAAATGAAGTTTGGCCTCATTCTGAGCAATTTGGCTCATTTTCGGACAAAATTTGAACAGGAAAGTGATGACAGATCTAAATTGTTACAACTTGATGCTGCAGAACAGAAAGAAGAAAACCACTCAGACCAAGATAGAGCAGTTCTTTATGAAGAAGACAGAAAACTTAAGGGAGTTATCTTCATAACAAGTAGCATGGGAGTCAGAAGAAGAGGAAGGACAGCAGAACGAGGAGGAACAACAAATTTAGGGTGGGGAGCGGCGGAAGGTGGGGAGAGGGGAGAAGAGGGACAGCAGCAGACGACGAGTGATGCATAGATGAAGTGAGGCTGTGTGTTGTTATTGTTTGTGACCTACTTACTGTAATGAAAATGTTGCTTTTACTGTAGTGTTTTTATGACCTACTAATGCATTAATAACGTTGAGGAACTTTCACAATGCCGTGAATGAAGCAGAATTGAAAGAAAATCCACGTAAAAAAAGAATACAGTATGTATTTGGCAAGAAGTAAACAACACTTCGGCCCAACTAGGGCTCAAATGTTGTTTATTTCTCCCCAAATATACTGTTTTTGTTTTTTACGTGGATCTTCAATCAAATGACTGTAATATTGTTGCTTATAAGTTTAGAGTAGCATAACTAACCAAATGGGCAGACTTTCCCAGAGTCCAGGAACGTAACCCCCAATATTACCATTGTTTCTTATGGGAAAATTATGTTTAAATAATGCGTTTTTAACTAACGCCACTTCTCCAGGAACCTAACCCCCGCGTTATTTGAGAGGTTACTGCATACAAGTGGAAATACATGTAATCACCCTTCTCATAATTAACAGAATGTTGATTGTTTTCACACTATGTTGGCTAGCACATTAATCAGAGAGAGCAAACAATCTACCATCTCCATCTTGTGTATCATCATACATGTGAAAAATCCATTTGGTAATGAATTATTCTGATTCATTACAAAATGAATTTTTCATTACCAAATTGGCCCAAATTTGGTAATGGAAAATACCAAATGGCAACCCTGACAGGGGAAGGGGGAGGAAGGAAGGGGCGAAGGGGCCGTGGTATAAACCAGCTGTTCGGTGCTGCGTGGCAATTTCAAATTACGGGTGGGAAAAAATTTGGATATTGTTGTAATTACAGGGGTATTTGCCTTCTTAGTGTAATAGGAAAACTATATGGTAGGATACTTACTTACTGACAGAGTTAGGGAAATAACAGAGGTCAGGGAGGAGGCTGTAGCACGGGCCGAACAGGGTGGTACTCCCCAGGGGAATGGGAATGCTGGTGATAGGGAGAGCTGGAGCTCCTGTTTCACTAGCTATCTAACCATCCCCCTTTGCTGACCTTTTCAGTGTGACAGTAACATGGAGAGTAGACCAGCATACTCTCCCAAACATTTCCTCTAACTACCTTATGCACTACACCATATGCATTTTAAATGTTACACAATGTATCCCACTACATTACAGGGGTTGGTGCCAGCAAGGGCATGCGTCCAGAAAACTTTGCCACCGCTACCTAGTGGCGGACTTTTGGGGGGAGGCGTGATGGGGGTTCTGCCGGCAAAGATCATGGGTCCAGGGTGAGATGGGGCTCGAACCTGTGCTAGAGGGTATAGGGCATTGCAGTTCCCAGGCTGCCACTTCCATCCAATAAAGAGGGGCCCGAACCTGGGAGTAGCACCCTAGGAGGCTGCCCTATCAGTGGGTGTATAATGGCAGGACAGATGCAGTGCCAAGGCGCGCTTGGAGGGTGTCCTTGCAGCTGTCCTGGCGGGGTGCCCCGAGGCCACTACCACAGCCACTGGTAAGTTGGTGGGCTAGGGGTCCCAGATCCATTGCCTGGACCTGGGACTGTGCAGTGAGTGGGGCCTGTGGTATGTCTATCCTCCTCATTAATCTATCTATCTATCTATCTATAGCCCGACGCCCTAATCCCGCAAAGGGTGGCCGCAGACAAAACGCCTCCAAGTCACTCTGTCACCCACCATTCGACTACCCTCCCCCCAACTCACCCCCCCCTCCCTCATATACCTCTCAACTCCATCCCTCCACCTCATCCTCGGTCTACCCCTCCCTCTCCCTCCCTCCACCTCACCTACATACACCCTCTTAGTCAGTCTTTCATTCTCCATTCACTCCACATGTCCAAACCACCTCAGTGTATTTCTCCTAATCTTTTCAACCACATCCACATCTACCCCACAACGTTCCATCACTTCTTCATTCGTCAACCTGTCCCTCCACGTCACTCCACATGCTCCTCTCAAGTAACTCATTTCCACTGCTCTCACTCTTGACTTGTTCCCCTCTTGCAATGTCCACGCCTCGCTTCCATACGTCAGGGTAGGGATCACAATACCATCATGCAGTGACTTCTTAACTTCCATACTCACCTCCCTATTTCTCATCACTGCTTTCAGTGTACCGACAACCTTTCTTCCCTGCTGCACCCTTTCATGTACTTCATCCCCCAAAGTTCCATCCTTACTCATCACACTACCCAAGTACTTGAATGCACTCACATTCTCCATATCCTCACCATCCAACCTCACTGCACACTCTGTGACTTCATTCCTCTCAAACACCATAACTTTACTTTTGTTTACATTAACTTTCAGCTTCCTCCTCCTACACACTGTCCCAAATTCATTCACCAAACCTTGCAACTCCCATTCATCTTCACTCAACAATACTGTATCATCAGCAAACAGCAACACCGGAAGCTTCCAAATCTCACCCTCATTCATTAGGGCCACCCCCACATCCACTGCCCTACCTTGTACTTCCTTTACAACCCCATCCATATATAT
This sequence comes from Coenobita brevimanus, assembly GCF_032717465.1. Classification (NCBI taxonomy): domain Eukaryota; kingdom Metazoa; phylum Arthropoda; class Malacostraca; order Decapoda; family Coenobitidae; genus Coenobita; species Coenobita brevimanus. The sequence goes on from NC_137024.1 coordinate 33,761,103, forward strand.
ATTAAACAGCCATAGAGACATTACACACCCCTGTTTCAGTCCCACATTGAGATCAAAGAACTCACTCAGCTCACCATCCACTTGCACCGTAGCCCTAGCTCCCTCGTACATACTCTTCACAGCACTCAACAATTTCCCCTCCACTCCATATATTCTTAATACCTTCCACATACCTTGCCTATCTATTCTGTCATAAGCTTTCTCCAAGTCCATGAAGGCAGCATACACTTTCCTTCCCTTCTCTAGATACTTCTCCACTAAACATCTTAGAACAAATATCTGATCTACACACCCTTTTCCCTTCCTAAAGCCCCCTTGTTCTTCTCCGACTAGCTCCTCTGTCATATGCCTAACCCTATCAATGAGTATTCTACCATATATTTTACCAGTCACACTAAGAAGGCAAATACCCCTATGGTTACCACATACTTCTCTCTCCCCTTTTCCTTTGTACAGAGGAACAATTATACCTGATTTCCAGTCCTCTGGAACCCTTCCCTCTTCCCAAGCCAATCTACACAATTTCCATATCCACTCCACAACAATCTCACCCCCATACCTAAGCATTTCACCACACACTCCATCAATTCCTGGGGCCTTTCCCAGCTTAATCTTCTTCATCGCTTCCACCACCCCCCTGGGGGTAGGGGGGTTTTCAAGAATACTCCCCCAGTATCCCTGCTTGTCGTACGAGGCGACTAAAAGGGTTGGTGGTGGGTTAGTGCCCCACCCCGTAAAAAGAACTAACTAAAAAAGCAAATAAAGCGCCTCGGACCCGGACAGACCATACGTTGACGACTAAGGAACGGACAAAGGACATTCTGGGGCTAGGAACGTGGAATGTGAGAGGAGTGAATGATGAAGTGAAAGAGAGAGAGATTGTCCAGGTGCTTGAGGATGCAAAAGTGGATATATGTGGATTGACTGAAACTAAATGGAAAGGTGAAAGGATGAGAGAATGGGAATACGGTGTAGGTATATGTGCGGAAGTCAGTGAGAATGAGAGGGCAAGACAGGGAGTATGTCTGATGATAAGCAAGAAATGGAAGGAGAATATAAGAGAGTATGGAACAGTGGATGCAAGGATTGTATAGGTGAGGATCAAAGTAGGTATACAAGCATGGGCGACTGTATGTGTGTATGCTCCAACAGAGGATCGAGTGGCAAGAGTAAAAGATGAGTTTTGGGCGAGAGTAGAAGCATGTATGGACAAGTTTGAGAGGAGCGAGAGAGTGCTGTTGATTGGAGACATGAATGGCAAAGTTGGGAATGTACGAGTGGATGGAGTGGTTGGTCAGTGGGGTGTGCCAGCTGAAGTAGATGGGAATGGTAGTGCTTTGGTGGACATCTGTGCTGGTAAGGGGTTGGCAATAGCCAACACCTACTTTTGTCATAAGATGATCCACCGGTATACATGGAGAGTAATGAGGAGGATGGATGGTGAACTTGTTGAACGAAAGGCAATGATAGACTACGTGTGTGTGGATGAGCGAATGAGAAGACAAGTGTTGGATGCAAGGGTGTGGAGAGGGTGGGGGAATGGAGTCTCGGACCATCACTTAGTGATGGCCAAGGTAGAGCTGCAAAGAAAGTGGTTGAGGAGGCGAAGGGGAAGACAGGAGGAAGCAGCTCCTGTGAGAAGAGTGGAGAAATTGCAAGATAGTGAGAAAAGGACAGAGTATCAGAGCATAGTGGAAGAAAGATTGGGAAGGTATGAGCTAGAGCAGATGGAAGGGGTGGAAGACGTATGTAAGATATTCACGGAAGAGATAAGCGCAGCGTGTGAGGCGGTTTGTGGAGTGAGGAGGAGATGCAAGGGTGTGCAAGGGACAGCATGGTGGAATGATGAGGTGAAACGAGCTGTGGAACAAAAGAAGAAGGCATATGGTGAATGGTTGGCGAGTAGAGGTAGGGGAGAAGATGAGAGAGAGAAGAGAGAGGTATATGTGAGCTGGAGAAGGGAGGTTAAGAGACTGGTGAAGGAGAATAAGAAGAAAGTGGATGAAGAGTTTGGGAGGAATCTGAGTGTGAAATGGAGGGAGAGTAAGAAATTGTTTTGGAAGGAGGTAAAGAAAGTAAGGCAGTGTGAATGGGGAAATAGTAGGGGAGTGAAAGATAGGAATAATAGATTGTTGGTGGAGAAGAGAGAGAAATTGAGGAGATGGAAGGAGCACTTTGAGGATTTGTTGAATGTAGAGAGTGAGAGCAGTGTGAGTATAAGTGGTTGGGGAATGGCTGGGAGAAGGAGAGATGAGAGGAGGGAGGAAGAGATCAGTAGGTCTCCTCATTAATACTATGACCAAATACAAGAATCAGTTTCAAAGCAAGCCAGAGGACAGTAAATCACCCAGGGGGATGAGGATGGGTTCATGGAATGTGGGAAGTTTGAGGGGAAGAGTGGGAGAAGTTATTGAGGCATTCAGTAGAAGGTGGATGGATATGGCATGTTTGCAGGAAGTCCAGTAGAGGGGTGGATCAGCCAGAAAGATTGTTGGGAAGGATTGCTACTATAAGTTGTTTTGGCAAGGGGGGACAGACGGACATGGAGGTGTTGGTGTGATGGTTGCAGAGAAATGGGTGGAATATGTTATGAATGTTACGAGGGTAAGCGATAGGATATTGGTAGTGAAAATTCTGGTCGGTGGAATGATAACTGCAATTATATCAGCATATGCTCCACAGGCAGGATTGGATGAAGTAGAGAAAGATAGATTCTGGGATGACTTAATAAGTGTAATAGGTGGTATGTGGGATGATGAGATAGTGGTTTTGGGAGGGGACATAAATGATCATGTAGGTGAAGCAGCTCAAGGTTATGGAGGAGTACATGGGGGATGTGCATATGGCATAAGGAATGCGGAAGGGGAAAGGATACTTGACTTTGGGGAGGCAATGAACATGACTGTGTGCAATACACATTTTAGGAAAAGAGAGAGTAGGTTAATTAGGTATGAGTCTGCAGGAAACGGCAGTCAGATTGATTATTTTCTGGTTAGGAGAGCTGATAGGAGGTTAGAGAGGGATGTTAAAAGCTATAAGAAACGAGAAGTGCGTGCAGCAGCACAAACAATTGATTTGTGATATGGTGCTTAAGGAACAAGTGATGAGAAAGAGGACTTATGTACCTAGGAGGAAAATATGGAAGCTGGAAAACCAAGTAGTAAGGGATGCCTTCTATAGCAAGATGAGGAGAGTGGTGGCTGAACAGGGAGGTGTAGACAGAGGCATTAATGAACAGTACAGAGCCCTCAAGAACCTCTTGACAGTTACTGATGTAATATGTGGTTGGACTAGAGGCTCACCAAGACATAAAATAACTTGGTGGTGGGATGAGGGTGTAGAAGCTGCAGTTAAGGAGAAAAGAAGGCATTTCTGGGAATGGAAGAAGGGTGGTAACATGGAGGAATACTTGGCAGCCAAGCTTAGGGCCAGAAGAGAGGTATACAGGGCGAAGTCTGAGTCACAGAGACTTTTACTCGATAACCAAAACCATGGGGAAAGGAAAAATATGATATTTAAGGTGGTAAATCAGATGAAGCAGGATAATTGGGATATAATAGGTGAGCAGTGTGTGAAGAACGATGAAGGAAGGGTAGTGCTGAACAGTGGGGATATTAAAGATGCACAGAGAGAGCATTATAACCGGTTGTTGCATGAGGAGTTTGACTGGGACAGGGAAGGTTTGGAGCCAGTAGATCCAGTGTTTGGCCCTTGGCCTTTGATTGACGCTGCTACTGTGAGTGAGGTAATAGGCAGGATGCAGGTGGGGAAGGCAGCAGGTGTGTTGGGGTCAACTGCCGAAATGTTGAAGGCCTCAGGATATATAGGGGTGAGTTTAGTCACGGACCTGATAAATATGATTATATTTGAGTGTGTTGTCCCAGATGACTGGTTGAAGAGTGTAATTGTAAATGTGTATAAAGGGAAGGGTGATGCCCTGGAAAGAGGAAATTATAGAGGTATAAAGCTTTTAGATCAGATAACGAAGGTAATGGAGAGAGTTCTAGCAGGTATGATTAGAGAAAGAGTAAATATTGATGAGATGCAGTTTGGGTTTATGCCATGCAAGGGGACCACTGATGCCATATTCATTGCTTGACAGCTTCAGGAAAAATATATTGGGAAGAAAAGGGATCTGCATTTTGTTTTTGTTGATTTAGAAAGGCCTTTGACAGAGTCCCTTGAGAGGTGGTGAAGTGGGCAATGAGAAAGTTTGGCTTGGAGGAGTGGTTGGTTAGGGTGGTTATGGCTATGTATGTGGATGCTCACACCCACATAAGAGTGGAGATTTGAGTGATGAGTTTTCCGTGAACATTCATGTGCATCAGGGGTCAGGTTTGAGTCCCATGTTGTTTATCATGGTACTTGAGGCCCTCTCACGTGACTTCAGAAACGGAGTCCCTTGGGGGATGTTGTATGCTGATGATTTGGTGTTGATTGCAGAGAATGCAAGGGAGGTGGAGGAAATATTTAGGAAGTGGACAGATGGTATGGGGCACAAGGGCTTAAGGGTAAATGCAGATAAAACAAGTGATGATATCTAGGATTGGTGGCGGTACTGTCAAAGACGATGGAGAGTGGCCATGTGCAGTTTGCCACGAGGGCGTGGGATGCAATTCCAGCTTGTGTAGTGTTTGTGATAAATGGGTGCAAACGTAGTGGTATCAGAGGCAGACTGCGAGATAATGCTGATTTTATGTGTACGCCGTGTCAGGAAGAGCAGGTGGAGATTGTCAGGCATGAAAGGATTGAACTTGCTGGTGAGTCTCTTGAGTGTGTGGAAGAGTTTTGTTATTTAGGAGACATGTTGTGTGCTGGAGGTGGGGCTGGAGCTAGCTCTGTGGTTAGGGTGAGAAGTGGTTGGAAGTTCAGGGAGCTGTTGCCTCTCCTGACATTGAGAGGACTCTCCCTACATGCTAAGGGGTCTTTGTATGCAGCGTGTGATAGAAGTGTAATGCTGTATGATAGTGAGACCTGAGCAGTAAAGGAGGAGGATATCTGCAAGTTCAAACGTACAAAAAGGACAATAATTAGGTGGATGTGCAGTGCATCCCTGGGTGCAAGGCCTGGGGGGGCTGGGTTTACAATGGAAGAGTTGAGAGGTAGGATGGGACTGGAGTGTATTGGTGTTCTGATGAGGAGAGGTAGAATGAGGTGGTTTGGGCATGTGGAGAGGATGGTGGATGATAATTGGGTGCAGGTGAGAAGTGTTAGTATTGGGGGTGGGGTTGTGAGGGGCAGACCAAGAAAGACGTGGGAAGAGGTCATTAAGTGTGACCTCAGGGTTACGGGACTGAACAGGGAGACTGCAATAGATCGTGCAGCATGGAGAGCCGGCATTAGGTGACCAAGGTTGACGCATGCAAGCATGTTGGAGCCTTCGAAAACGAAAACAAAAACAAAAACGAAATAGAATTGCTTGGAGAAGAACAGGGAGGTTTTAGGTAGGGAAGAGGTTGTGTAGATCAGATATTCATTCTTAGATCTCTAGTGGAAAAGTTTCTAGAGAAGGGAAAAAAGTTGTATGCAGCCTTCATGGATTTGGAGAATGCATATGACAGGGTGGACAGACAAGGATTGTGGAAAGTATTAAGAATATATGGAGTTGATGAGAAATTGCTGAATGCTGTGAAGAATATGTATGAAAGTGCTACGGCTGCAATGTGTGTGGATAGTGAACTGAATGAATTTTTTTAGTTGAAGGTTGGACTGAAACAAGGATGTGTCATGTCTTCATAGTTGTTCAGTCTGTATATGGATGAGGTTATAAAAGAGATACATGGTAGGGGAGTGGATGTTGGAGTAGCCCTAATGAGAGAAGGCAGTGCTTGGAAACTCCCTGTACTGTTGGTTGCAGATGATACTGTGTTGTTAAGTGAAGACGAAGGGGAGCTGCAAGGCTTGGTGGACGAAACAAAATCTAGAGGTGAATGTAAGGAAGAGGAAAGTTATGGTCCTCCAGGGAGATGAAGTCAGTGAATGTACAGTGTGGTTGGATGAGGTGGAAATGGAAAATGTGAGTGCATTTAAGTAGTTGGGTAGTGTGATGTGTAAGGATGGAAGTTTAGAGAGTGAAGTGCTTCAAAGGGTACAACCAGGAAGAAAGGTTGTTGGTTCCTTGAAAGCAGTGATAAGAAACAAGGAAGTGAGCATGGAAGTGAAAACGTTACTACATGACAGTATTGTGATACCAACTCTAACGTATGGAAGTGAAACTTGGACTTTGTTGGAGGGACAGAAGTCAATAGTGAGAGCTACAGAAATGAGTTATTTGAGAGGAGCATGTGGAGTCACATGGAGAGACAGACTGACAAATGAAGAAGTTAAGGATTGCTGTGGTGTGGATGTGGATGTGGATGTGAGAGGAAGCGTCAGGAGAAACACATTGAGGTGGTTTGGCCATGTGGAGAGGATGGAGAGTAAGAGACTTATGAGAAGAGTGTATGTGAGTGAGGTGGAGGGGGGGAGAGGGAGGGGGAGGCCAAGGATGAGATGGAGGGATGGAGTGGAGAGGTACGGTTGCGGACATATCAAACAGAAACACCCTGTCCACCAGCGAGGTGGTGTAATGCTCTCCGCATCTGGTAACACTGAAAGGAACAGAACTTTACTAGGTTTCGTTTGGTAGCTAGGACGAACTGAACACGGTGATCATTGCCGCTGTGCGCAGTTAGTGGTGGTATATAAACAATGTTCTGCCTGACAGTATACTGAAAATCACAACGTTTTGTGAATATGGTAATAAAATAATTTCACATCAAACATATTCGTTTATTCACATGAAACACACAGGTTTCGTAAGTGTGACTTTCGACAAACATCACGAACCATACATTTACTGACTGCCAGCATATAAGCCTTTATAACATTATCTGCATTCTCATACCTATTATAACAAATAATCGCAAAATTACTATGCCCCTCCTCCTCCCAGACTATGAACCTGAAACTAGTAGACCTCTTTAATTGATGCAGTATCATAAGAGGTGGCGTTACAGGAGGAGGCAGAGCGGGGTGCCTGGGAGACAGGAGAAGGGAGGTGGGTGAGGAGGGAACAATGGTGGAAGAGATGGGGGGGGGGGTTCTACAGGAGACGAGTTATGGGGTAGGGGAGAGTGGATTATGACAGGAAGCTAGGATAGGATGGATAAAGGATATGTTGGTGACATGGTCCTAAATCAGCTGTAATCTAACGTTGCTTATGGACTTTGATAGTCAGGCCGTTAAACGCCATGCAGACCTTGGCACCTTACGCAGTCAACCAGCATGTTTTGCAATATCGTCTATAAGATGACCTACTACTTACAGGGTGGCACATTACACAAACCCTGCATTACTAGTGTATGATGACTGTCATCACATGGTGCTATATGAAATGCTCCTAGAATGTTTGATGTCACACCTGTCGTCATAGCTTGGGAGCTATTCTTGCTGCGTTTAAGTAGTAACGACGACTGTGATACTGAAGCAGAGGAAGGGGAGGCTGCCACCATCCATCCATCCATCATCCAATCCTAAGTTGCCCCATGAGGAGAGTAGGAGCCCGGGGCTTGGCAGTTGGTCCTGACATCTGAGATGAGAGTGACTAGCCTCACTCATGCCTGAGTGGCATTACGTGAGCAATAAACCCCAACCACCCCTTGGATATAAATCTTCACCGGCTCAATCCGATTGGAGTGCAATAATTACCCACTAAACTACCAGGTGCCAAAATTTGGTTATATGGTTACCACCCAGTGTAGTAAATGATGTCCTGGTATACAGGAAACCATTTGGCTTGTCACTCAGTGTAGAGTCACCCACAGGCAGAAGGAAGAGGAAAGAATGAAGGAAAGAAAGACAGAAGAGGGAGTGTAAAGTCACCCGTAGGCAGAAGGATGAGGAAAAACTGAAGGAAAGAATGACAGAGGAGGACAGAAGAAAAGAAGGGTGGAAGAGAGGAAAGGGCAGACACCCAAGAGCAGCACTACATGGAGTGGATGGTGAATGCCCCCACCTAGCACATTTCTCTTGTCACAGTAACTAATATTTAACAGTAGTGCTTCGTGCCTGAAGTGAAGAAGCGTTGTGGTGTGGATGTGGATGTGATAGGAGAAATGCACTGAAGTTGTCTGGCCATACGGAGAGGATGGAAAGCGAGAGACTGACGAGAAAAGTGTAGTGAGTGAGGTGGAGCGGGCGAGAAGGAGCGGGAACCAAGGATGAGATGAAGGGATGGAGTGGCGAGGTATATGAGAGAGGGGTGTGTGAGCTGAAATCAGGACAATGAAATGGCGGGGGACAGGGAGACATGGAGGCGATTTGTTTGTGACCACCCCAAAGGGATCAAGGAGACTGGGAATAGATATATCAAATGATTCGTGCCTATGGTTCTTGTTAACATCTGTATGGCACCTATATAAACGAAAAAGTGATTTACTATGGGGGATGGGCTGGGTCCCAGAATATAGGTGACGATACTGGGGTGGACTAATAGGTGAGTAGAGAGATGCCATATTAGTTATATTATATTATCTTTATGTCAGATTACTCTTAACCCTCTACTAATAGAGTAAATCGTGATATGAAGGACGATTAACTGTTAAGCAGACTCAAAACCTCAGAAACCACTTCACCACTGTCCCTCCCTCCCTCTTCCCGATAACTGCAGGCACTCAGACACTGGTACTGACGGGGAGGGGAGATGGCCATAATGATTGCTGCACCATAAACAGCAGATCACATGTTAATAAATCTTCTTTAATGGATTGCAATATAAACTGTTACTCAGCCAGGGCAACAGCTCCATGTTGGGACACTGCTCAGATGTGTGGCCAAGTAGTTGCTTCCCATGAACAGGGCAATGGTCCTCATATTTATCTTTATCCTGTCAATTTCATACAGTGTGAACACTAATCAGTTGTTAAGCATAACAACACACTGCAGATAAAGTGTGTGTCTGCATTTAATACAAGCGATTTCTGTAACTAATGGCATAATTCATGTATTATGCACGTGCTCAGGCTGGATAATTGCAGACATTACAAGCTTGTTCCATCATTACTGATTCGAGGATTTGTGAGGAATGCCTGGGGCATATGACAGTTGCTCAAAATTAACCTAAATAAAACAAAAAACCACTGGTAATGTGTGGAATCAACAACCAAACTCAGCATGAAGAAAACAGTAACATAAACCTGGGTAAAGTAAATCCACCTTTATTTTACAGTGGTGAAATACTGATATTAATGAGAACCATAGGCACCATCATTACTATCAGGCTGTCCGTATTTATTGGTGATAAAGGAAAAATCTACACAGGTCTATCCCTATTCTGTCTGCGATATCAGTAGTCATCCAAGCTGATACCACGTAATAGGCTACAAGAGTAATTCCCAGTCACTATGACAACAGTTTTAACATCTGACAAACTGTAGGGACGTGTCAAATAATTGCATATAGTCACCATACTCATAATACAGGGGTACTGAGCCATGCAGTGGAAAGTGTGTCGTGATCTGTTACAAAACACGACGGTCAATTACAACACGTGGCAACGTCAACATAACATTTCATGGTCTGACTGTAAAATTCCATATTCTCCATAAAACAATGATCTGCCACAGTCATTACCTTGTAATCTATCTCGCTCACTGCAGCTCCTGCCGTCTATCAAAGTCCAACGTCCCCTACCCCATCATCCCCCTCCAATAGCTCTCAGTTCGACCACTGTTGCCCCCTTTCTCACCCACCTCCCTCTTCCTGTCACCCAGGTCCCCAACCCCCACCCTGCCAACTCCTGTGGCACCACCTCCTGTATGCAGTGAACTTTCCTCGATTTCAGAGGTCTACCAATGTCAGGTTCACGGTAGGGAGGATAGGTGTCATGATAATTCTCTGTTCACTGACAGCTGTGAGGAAGCTGATAACTATGACTTAAATGATGACTTGTTAAGTGCTGCATGGTTCCTGACTCGAAACTAAACTGCTCAAGAAATCCGTGTCATAATTTAAAAAAAAAATAATAATCATGACATTCTATTATCAGTATATTTTCTGGCAGAACATTGCTTATATATTATATTACCACCAAAAACTGCACACAGCTGCAATGATCACCGAGTTCAGTTCGTCCTAGCGACCAAATGAAACCTGGTGAAGTTCCATACCTATCAGTGTCACCAGATACAGAAAGCATTACACCACCTTGCTGGCGGACGGGGCGTTTCTGTTTGATATGTCCACAACTGTACATGAGAGAGGAGGGTGTGAGCTGGGAGCAGGGCAGTGAAATGGCGGGGGACAGGGCGATATGGAGGCTATTTGTTTGCGACCATCCCTTACGGGATTAAGTCTTCTGGCAATATATATATATATATATATATATACAGGTAATCCCTTAATTCACGCGAACTTTTTTCACGCGATTTCGGTTATCCACGAATTTTTCGTACAATAATTAAAACAAAATTATAGTATTCAAATAAGTAATTTTAATATACAAGAGAAATAAATAAAATATAAAAAATGCCTACCTGCTGCCCGTGTGCATACATATATGTATGTGTGTGTGGGAGCCTGGGAGGTCGGTCTACCACGCACCACACAGTCAGTTTGAATCCGACTGTCGAATCATGCGTGACTCAAGATCGAGAAACGTTATTTGTGGCTTATTTTTCTGCCTTCCAGTGATTGCTTGCCTTGTCTGCCAACATGGGGCCTAAGCGTAGTGCTAGCGATGCATGTGGTAACACACCAAAGCGGGTTGGTAAAGTGGTGTCCCTGACAAAGTTAAAGTGTTGGACAAACTTCAGGGTGGAATGTCAGCGACGATTCTCCGTCAGGACGATTCCCCGTCATTTATTTACATATCAGTTTATTTAGCAAGTACAGTACACTAGTTTTTTACTTATATGAGTTATAAAATCCCCCTGAAAATTAGTTATTAAAGTATTAATTAATCAACAATAAGTATATTAACCCCTACACCGCGGGCTTGTTTACCAATGACTTGCGTGTGCCGCGGGGTTATTTGGGCTCCGACGACTCTCAAAAAATATTTGCCAAAAATCAGTTATTAGTCCTAGAATAATAAAATAACACATGCTTATGGCACATACCTTCAGCTTTCTCCTGGAATGATTGTTGAGCCTTCGTCGGTTACCGTAGGACTTGTGGAGACCTCTGAAGTAGGGTAACGAAGTCTCCACTTTACACTTCCCGACAACCCGTAATATGATTACCACAGCCAGATACAAACACTATAAACACTATTCTACAATTTTTAAGTAGTTTGGGATCCATACTAAAAAAAAAAAAAAAACTGTGAAAGCAATGGAAATTACGAGCGCGTCTGATCGTCGCACTGGCACTAGTTCGCTTTTGTTACTCTGTCATTTATTATTCATAAAACCCCTCACACTTTATATTTCTATTACTATATAACACTTATATATATCTACAGTCTTTATCCATAAGTTTCCTTCAGTAGTATAAGTTTATTGTCACTGTAGGGATTCAATTTCTTTCAGTAAAATACGTAGCATTCACTTTCTCGTCCTGTATACTGGCATTGAGAGTGAATGTCACTTTCATCTTCACTCTCATAACATTCAGACATGCTAGAGTGAAACTTTCACTTTCATTACTCCTAGCGTATATACTCGTATTCTTACAATACTACTCATTTACATTTCTATTTACGTTCTCTATTTTATATACGTTATTTACATTTCTATTTTATTTACACTGTGTTGTGCACTGTCACTTGAAATAACTTATAAAACTATTTTCCATTGTTCACGTATATTTACATTCATTACTTTCACTTGCTGTTTACACATTATTTACACATTATTTACAATTCCACTTGCACTGTTTTACTCAATAGAAAGATCGTAGTCACTCTTTTATCAATTGTCAGCCCTTTACCTCTTTCCAAACGAGGTTTAGTAGGGGGTAAAGGTCACAGGGCCATTTGCATGGGGGTGAAAAAAGGCCTTGAAGTCAGCAAGAAGAAACATACGTACTCTCGCTTCGGAAGATGAGAGTAAACTGATAACGGAGGGCCAGCGTGGAGGACTGCTTTAGGGGTTATTCAGAGTTATCAATATTGGTTCTTGAAACAGCTAAGTCTAGCACTGATATGACTGGCAGGAAATCTAGACAATACATTATAAATTTGGTAGTTCCAGGTGAATGTAAATATCACTTAGGCTTCTCCCTTCCCTCCTTACATGTATATTTATTACGAAAATAGATTAGAGGCCTACTTAGGAGATATATATTCAGAGCTACCAAAGTTATATCTTGAAACAGCTTTGTCTAGCACTGATATGATTGGCAGGAAATCTAGACAATACATTATAAATTAGGTAGTTCCAGGTGAATGTAAATATCACTTAGGCTTCTCCCTTCCCTCCTTACATGTATATTTATTACGAAAATAGATTATACGGCATATTTCAAGGGGAAAAAACAGCAAAAATTAGCGAACGAGTGCACGTGAGGTGTTGTCAGGTGATGATTAGCCAATTCCAGGTGTATGGCACTCTCACTTACTTTATTTCTTTCTTGTATATATTATTTGGTATAAGAATAGGACATAGGGCTCATTTCAATGGATGAAATCAGTGAAAAAATCCAGGGAAGATTTACTTAGCGTAGCACGGCCGGGCAGGCTAGAGGATAGGGTAATGGAGGGGGGGTAGGGAGGGGAGTCAAGAACGGGGAGAAATGGCTAAATTGTCAACAATGGATGGGAGTACAGATGAGATTAGGAGTGCTGACTAGTGTTGGACATTGGCAGTACTGATAGATGATACAAGCCCCCTCTTGGAAGCCCGGGTGAATTCAAAATAACACAGAATCACAAAAGCGACGCCCCGCGGTATGATCCCTTGCTCCCAAGCATCACGGAAGTGACGCCCCGCGGTTAAGGGGTTAATAGAATGACGGGGAATTGTCCATGTTTTGACGGTGAATTGACTCGATGGTGAATTGTCTCAGAACCGTATGTTTGGGGTGAGTCAACTGTTCATACAATAAAGAAGGAGAACATAGCATATGGGAGACAGTGAGGGCTAGTGTACCAGACTGTGCTAAAGTGTCTCCACCTACGCCTGTGAATTGTCTTGGAACCGCATGTTTGGGGTGAATGATTCAACTGTTCATACAATAAAGAAGGCAGAATGTAGCATACGGGAGGCAGTGAGGGCTAGTGCACCAGACTGCTGAAGTGTCTCCACCTACGCCTGTGCTTGTCAGGTTTCAGTTTTAAATTTCTTACATTTTTGTTGTTTTTAATTCTTTATGCTAGTTTATAAGGTGTATGTAGTGCATAAACAGTATTATTCAGATGTAATATACATATAGACATGCGTAATTATGTGCACACAAGGGCAGAACATACAGTAATCACTCCAATATCCGGATCAATAGAGCCATCGGTAGGTTCGGATATTGGTTTTGTCCGGATATTGGGCCCCAGCTTATGGACTTGTACTTACGGACCCTAACACAGAGAAACACCTATACAACTCCCTCCGGACATGCATAGCACCTATTTAACACCCAAATCACACCAATAAGGCACATAAATGACTGAAATAAATGCAATAGACACATAAAATGTGGGTTTAGAAGTATGTTCATACATTAATAAACATTCTGGTACTTATGGACTCTAACCGAACCTAACCTAACCGAACTCTGAAAAACACATTCCTACTGCACATGCATGAGGTAAGTTTAGTATGGAAAGAAGTACAGTATGACACTTTCTGGTAAGTATAGTATGGGAAAAAATACAATATGAAACATTCTGGTAAATATAGTATGTAAAATAGTACAACATGAAACATTTTGGCTACTTACAGCAAGTCCCTGGCCACCTCGATGAATAACCGCCTCCTCTCGGACTCTGACAGTAAGAACGATTTCCTGAAGCACTTGCACTACACTCTTCCTGAAGTCTTGCACTGAACTTAGTCAATAACACACAGAAGTCCGTTCTTTTCACAGTGTTCACTTTAGTCCAAATAATGTTCCATTAAATTTAAGTGTTGCACATTAACTTTTCCCAAGTTTTTTTAAGTTTCCAAAGCCAAAACAAAGAAGGTTAGTTACGTTAAATTTCTTTTCTACTTAGTCTTTTCTCCCAACTTGAAAACCTTAACACAACACACTGTTTTTTTCACTGCACAACACTCAAAATTCCCGTGTGGTCTAGTGGAGAAGTTCTTGCTGTTTATTCACTGTCAGAGCCCGAGAGTATCACTGGCAGGCGTCCAAGGGGTGCATCGGTGGGTAGTGGTGATGGCGTACCGACTACAGAAGACTCTGAAGACAGCCGCAAACTCACGTCGAGCGGTGACTCCACTGTAGCTGATGTGCTGGGCTGTGACTCGGAGCATGAGGGCCTGTCTTGGGGAGGCAACGGAGTGGAACCAGGGCTTGGCACAGCGGGGGTCACGGGCCTGAAAAAACTGTCAATCGTTGACTGACGCAGGGACCGACGATTCTGGCGATTGATGATGCGCTGCCGGAAAGCACGCACTTCCTCCACGAGTCCCAAGGGCCCCATCTCCCTGTCGCAGTCCGGGTGTTCCAGGTAGTCTAGGACGAACTCTAGATGTTCCCGGAGTGCGCTCAGCTTGGGGATGGCTGGAGTAGTGTCCTGCTGGGCGGAGTCTGCATCATCATCGCCTTCGTCGTCGGAATCTTCAAGTTCGGGACTGACACCAGCAACCGAAGACGCGATCTCGATATCAGACAACGTCTGATACCCAGGATCGCCTCGTCGTCGTCCAACCACTCACGAACATCGTCCACATCAACATCGTCGCCGTGCGTACGTAGCCGTGCATGGAAGTCATCCACGTCAAACCCTAGGAAATCGTACTCCACATCTGTTCCGAGAAGCAGACGAGACCAACCATTTTCAAGAGTTTTCACAGGGACTTCCTTCCATGCACTAGCCCAGTTGTACAGCGCAGACTTGATGTTGTAGCGGCGAAGGTTTTCCAAAGTCCGCTTGCCTCGAGTGTCACGTCCTTCCCTGCGCTCGTCCTCGTCCTCGAGAACCACCATCACCTCGTCCAGGAACTTCCGACGGTACAGGCGCTTTGTTGCCACGATCACTCCTTGGTCCATTGGTTGAATGAGAGCAGTCGTATTAGATGGCAGAAACATGCACCTAATACGGCCATTCTCAGCAACCAAGTCCTTGTCGCACGGGTGGGCAGGTGCATTGTCGAGGAGAAGGAGAGCCTTTACCTGGTCGCGAGGAATTCCCAGTGTCTTCGTCTGGTAATGTATGACCTCCTTGACGAAGTGATGGTGAAACCAGTCTTTGAAAATCACAGCTGTGAACCATGCTTTCAAAGAATGGTACCATACGACAGGAAGGACATCCATCACCCCACGAAGGCACCGAGGCTGCTTTGCACGGCCAACAATAACGGGCTTAAGCCGGTGCATGCCGTTAGCATTGGCACAACACAAAGCAGATATCCGTTCCTTAGAAAGCTTGCGGCCAGGTACACGCTTCTCCGTCTCATCGGCGAGAGTGTTCGTTGGCACCGAGCGATAGAATAGGTCAGTTTCGTCAGCGTTATAGACTTGACCGAGAGTGAGGCCCTCCCTGTCGATCAAGCCTTTCACCTTGTGCCGAAACTCGTCCACTCCATCCTCGTTAGCGTCCAATGCTTCGCCATGTGCTTTACGGTTAGTAAGGCCATGTCGCAACTTGAACGCGAAGAGCCAACCCTCGGATGCCTTGAAGTCTAGGGTGTCGTGAAGCCTTGCAAACTTCTCAGCAGCAGCCTTCAGCTCCGTTCCACGTACCATCACACCAGCTGCACGTTGCTGTCGATACCAAATCAACGTGGAGCGGTCGATCTCTGCATACTTGGGGGTAAACATAACCTTCCTCTCCACGTTGCGTTTGCTTCTCGACGAGAAGTCAGCCGTGTACTGCATGAGCTTGTCTCGGGAACGCTTGATATCAAACAAAGTCGACCGGGCCAGGTTGAACTCGCGGAGAATGCGAGAGGAAGACCAACCCGCATCAACCTTCTCCAATATCTCCCGTTTCTTCTCCAGAGTCAACACCACTCTCTTCCTTTTCTCAGGAGGCGGGGCCATCATCACACACACTAAGAGTAGGGCAGAGAGCAGCAGGAGGCCTTGCAGCAAGTACGGCACCACCACAAAAGCGAGCACGTGGGCAGCCATGGCGAAAAGCGTAGGTCTTGTCGCGGTGAGAGACAGGCGGGAAGTGGGGAGGATGCAGCGGCGCTCTATCGGACGTCGGAGGAATGACGAACCAAAACAATGCTCTCACGCAGCGCGCGCGGCAAGTTCAAATTACGGACGGCAAAAAATCGATTTTTTTTTTCCAATTTTTTTGGATTTTCGGACCATTTTGGGAATGTTTGATCCCAGGACGATAAGGTTCGGTTAGTGGGGATGTTCGGATATTGGGCGTCCTGATATTAGAGTGATTACTGTATACGCGAATTTACCACATACGCGAAGGGTCTGGGAACCTAACCCTCGCGTGAATTAAGGGCTTACCTGTATATATATATATATATATGGCTCCTACGCTCCTCATGGGGCAATGTAGGATTGGATGATGGATGGATGGATATATAAGTGGTTCCTCGAATTTCGATGGGCATGAGTGCCTAAAAATCACAGCGAAATTCAAACCATCAAAATTTAAATTGAACTTCTTATGGGAAAAATTAGTTTGGGTCTTGGGCTTCCGAACCTAAGTAAAATCATGATTTTTTGCCCACACCCCCTATAAACTTTATGAACTATAATTGTGGTTAAGTAACTGTAGTTCTGCATTGTATTGCCACATTGTCAGCAAGTGTATACTTGGTGTATTTCTGCCCTTTCCTGTATTGCTATTTCTCCTTTGACTGCAAAGATTTAGAGGCACGAGGCTGCTCTTGTCCATTACCACTGTTACCCAAAGAACCACTCTTGCTTGCCATCTTGAAACAGGTAAGCTGCGACAAAAACACAAAGAAAATACATACAACTAAACTGCAGTGAAATGCATATCCACACGTGGAAGGTACAGTGAAAGTGCGGCACTTGGCTGTAGAGGGCTGGCTGCTGGCAGGACAGTCGCAAGATGGCCGCCGACAACAGAACATCACCTTGCACATGGCTTCTTGTTGTTGGTGCCTACTCCCATCTGGGAGCTCTTGTCCTTAAACAACATGACTTTCTTTATTTTTTTTCTCAGTCTCTATTGTTCATTTCTATGTTGCTCCTTATATTCATAATTACTGTACTTCTCTTCGATTCAGTATTCTGCCTACTGTATTTGCTACCACCTGTAATTCATTTTGTTTTTAGTATTTCTATTATTGATTCTATTCTTTCATTTCTCTTGTTATATCTTCGAGTTATTAAAGTACTGATTAGTTAATAATACTGTACGTATATTTATAGAATGACAAGGAATAGTCCTGGGCGCAAAATTGTCCTGATGGGAAATCGTCCATGTTTTGATGGTGAATTATCTGATGGCAAATTGACTTGACGGTGAATTGTCTCGGAACCTTATCATCGTGTGTTCCACATATGAGTAAATGATGTTGATTTTCATTCTCTTCTTGACACATCACATATGATGTTAGGTTGGGCTCATACTTTTTCTTATAATTTTCCTTCAATTCTAGCATTTTGGTTTGCATAAAAAATATTATATTTGCTTGTTTTGGTTGGAGTCTGGCCCTGAGATCACGTCTCATACGATGTTAGGTTAGGCTCATACTTTTTCTTATAATTTTCCTTCACTTCTAGCATTTTGGTTCACATCAAACATATTACCTTGCTTGTTTTGGTTGGAGTCTGACCCTGAAAGCATCGAAAAAAGGTAGGCAGACCACTCCAAAATGCATCGAAATTTGATTAATTGAATTGTAAACTGTCAAAATTCGAGAAACCACTGAATATATATATATATATATATATATATTCAATCAATCAATCATTTCCTGTGGCACCCCACGGGATGCATAGGGCCTAAATGAACTCTCTCCACCAATATTTGTCTCTTGCCATCTCCTTCAGGTCCCACCAACACTCCTCTCCTGCTTCTTTTTTTCATTGTCCTCAACCAGGTTTCCCTCGGCCTACCTCTACTTCTTCTTCCCCTAGCAGTCCACTCTGGCACATCCT
The DNA here is from genome assembly GCF_032717465.1 of Coenobita brevimanus. Classification (NCBI taxonomy): domain Eukaryota; kingdom Metazoa; phylum Arthropoda; class Malacostraca; order Decapoda; family Coenobitidae; genus Coenobita; species Coenobita brevimanus. The sequence continues at coordinate 33,779,289 of NC_137024.1, forward strand.
GTATTAAACTACCTTCTTTTTTGTTTATGTGCCCCAGCCACTTCCAGCGAGACAGTCTCACATATTCATTAACTGTTTCCACTCTCGTAATATCCCTTACTCTTGCATTTGTAACTCTGTCTTGCCACTTTATCCCAAGAATCCTCAGTATTTTATTCTCAAATCCTAATACTTTCTGATCTGTTGCAATTGTACTGTACCATGACTCATGCCCATCAATTAAAATTGGTCTAACCACGGACTTGTAAATTTTCACTTTAGTATGTACCAAAAGCATACTATTATTCCAAACAGATTTCAACATTCCAACAGCTCGCCAAGCCTGTCTAATCCTCTCCTCAATTTCATTGTTTAATGATCCATTAGATGATACAATCGTTCCCAGATATTTAAAGTTTTCTTCATTCTTCACCACGTTATTCCCAATTACACAATCGATTAGGTTCTCCACGTTCATATTAATAATTTCAGTCTTTCCACAATTTATTACCAATCCCACACTTTCTCCTTCCTCCACCAGACATATATATTCACTCTAATCTTAAATGTCAGGACCAACTGCTTAGCCCCGGGCTCCAGGGTTGCCAAGGTCGCGGTTTTCCCGCCAAATTGGGCTCGTTTTGAAGCTCTTCCGCAGGCAGATTTTACCGGTCGCGGGTTGCGGTTTTTTGGGCTGGTTTGAAAACTGTCGCGGTTGTTTGGGTTAGTATGGAGTTAAACCACATCACGACAATATACTGAGAGAGAGAGAGAGAGAGAGAGAGAGAGTTAAAACATATGGCGGAGAGAGACCCCCTAATACTCCCACAGGGACCAGTGGATGCAGCCAGTGCGGAGACTCCGGAGAGAGTTTTGTTTTATCCCAATTATCGTTGCCAGCAAGCACTGCTGCAGTAGAGAGGATTTTCTCTCAGTATAATTCAGTGAAAAGTAAATGAAGAAACAGACAGCAACATTAAACAGTTGAAAACACTCTTCATGTTAGAGCAATATGCAGACATAAAATCTGTTGTAATGATTTCACAAACAAAATTATGTTAGCAAATTTCACATATGACGTACACAGCAACGAAACACAGTGATGATGATCATATAGATTTTTGAATAATATAAGTGTGATGGAAAGTTGACTCAGAGGGAGAGAAAATACCTTCACTTGCATGTTGTATTACCTAGTGTAATGATAAGTATATTTCTACAGAATCATTGTTGTTTTATGGGCAATAGTGTTTTTATGGGAAATAGGGAAAGTTTAAGTGAATCAAGTGATCATTTCAGGCATTAATAGGGACCTATATATGAATTATTAATATAAAACACTAATTTCGCATAAATAGAGGATTTTTAAAATAATTATTGGTGTTGGGCTACTTTTGGGCTGGTTTTCAGTTGGGTTTCCGCGGGCAGAGCAGGGTGCGACTTGGCAACCCTACCGGGCTCCTACGCTCCTCATGGGGCAATGTAGGATTGGATGATGGATATATATATATATATATATATATATATATATATATATTGTGCGTGTGTGTGTGTGAGTGTGTGCTACTCACTTATGCTACTACCAGCCAGTTTTTTACAACTTAGGAAAGACCACTCCAGTCTGAAAGTCTTTCTTTAGCTAAATATTTATCTGAAGGTAGCAAAAACAATATGTAACTAGTCACCAGAGTGAAGAGGTTAGTCTATTATATATGAACAAAAGCTGCTTTAATCCCTTCAACTTTGTAACATATTTTTCCACTACATTCCTGCTGATTAGGGTAAGTTTTGTTCAGCTTGAAGTGACTGAACTGGAGAACTTACACACAACCTTCAACTCTCCCTTCACTACCAGAGGGCGGAACTAAGCTGAATCAAATCGTTTGGTGACAGCAAGAATGAAATAAAAAATACATCATTATACTAGAAGGGTTCAATGAACTTCAACTCATTAACTACAAGACACACCAAGAGATGTCAGGCAGATGATTGTGAAAGAAATAATCTTAGGTAAAAAATTTACATGTAGGTGTAAAATTTACACGTTTCAGGTTAAATTTTGATCAAGATGCTCTGAGTAAATTATGGTACAAAAATATAGAGATCATCTGATGATACGGCCTACATACCACTAACATCCCACATGCATGCTTTATTTCTGATACACTGACCTCCGAAATTTAAGTATTCAACAATCACCTTGACCACTCTATGGTACATACAGTAAAAGTTCAATTGTTCAGCATCTAGAAGACCAGGCTGATGTCGAGTAATTGGATCTGCTGAATAATAAAAAAACCTACCCACTCAGTACCTTATATGCATTTGTGAACACTGTCTTCACTACTTATATTACTACAAATGTGTTTGGAGGGAGTACTGTATACTGTATGATACTGTACAATACTGTAATCAATACGTACCAAACTTGAATCTGAAAAACAGAGAAATTAGTGAACATATACAAATGCGATGACACAGTAGGCCTACAAGTCACAATAACACTTCCTGGACTGTTGAGATGATACAGAATATTACCTACCCACTTAGTACCTTATTATGTATTGGCGAACACTGTCATCATTACTTATATTGTTACAAATGTGTTTGGAGAGAGTAGGTCCTCCCCCACTTACAAACTGGTTATGGTCCAAGCAACTACTTGTAAGCCGATTTTAACTACTTGTAAGCCGATTTTTACATAAGCAAAAAATTCATTGAGTACACTTAATCAATCGAACATCATAGCCTTGCCAAGCCTACCAAACCTTTTAAATGCGCTTAGAACATTTACATTAGAATACAGTTGGACAATATCATTAACACAAAGCGTATTTTATATCAAGTGTTCAATATATCATGTACAGGGATAGCCCGATTATCCGGGCTATATGGTGTTAAGGGGTGCCCGATTAGTCTGAAAGCACGATTAATCCGGCGGAAACAAAACACAAGTACTGTACTGTTAGACTGATTTATTTACCGGTAAATGTACACTATAAGTACCAGAAAGACCTTTCCAGTTCAGTGTATATTCCTCCAGCTTGTTTCAGTATTTTTCAGACTATATTCAGTTCGGTAAATCACGTTTTCTTACCTGTTATTATCGTCACGTTCTAAAGCTGTACCTACGATTGTTTCCAGCACAATGGACGAAACTCATTGTACTCAAATGTGGACTTCGTTTCCCAACTTCCCAACTGAAGATTAGGTTAGGTTAAATTATTAGGTGCAGTTAAGCTAGGTTAGGCCAAGTTTAAACACTCAGATTAGAACAGTGTCTCCTGACATTACGTTAACGAATCAAACAAAGAGTCGTCACACCAGAACAGCTAAAAACAGCGGGGAAACAGATTTAACAAGAAATGTTGATTTACCAACCCAGAAATAATCAGAAAATTAACAGACTCTCAAGACGAACTGATTTGGTAAGGTGCTTTTACTGCTTACAGCAAAGAGTATGTTTACCCCCCTCAAATCCTCAATGTTCGTGAGTTCAGAAATTTGTGTGCTCCCGTGGTAGACCTTGAAACCATTTTTTCAAAGTTATAAAGTCAGTTTCTTTTTCTTACAGATGTGAAAAGACTCATCTGGTACACCTGGCTTTTTCCCCTCCTCCCTAAACCCATCTTGTGATTTGCTATGATTCGTGAAAGAATTAATAAAATTAGGGGGCATGTTACATTAGCATTTAAACATAAAAGTAGGGTGCATGTTACTTCAGCATTTAAACATATCGGCGAAAGCATCTGGGATGAAAGGACCGCCTAGCTGTTTGGGATGGTAGAATAGGGTCGTGTAAACATACCAGTGACCTTCGTTCCCTTCCCATAATTGTTCGTAGTTTTTATGGCTCTCCCTAACTCAACGTCACTGACACCGGTACAGTAAAGCATTGTTCAAGGCTGGCAGCCATGAAGGGGTTAATGGAATACATTATTGTTTGTATCAATACTCTCTCTTTCACAAATACACGAACGAACAAAAGAATGTGCAATAAATGTACACTTAACTGTAAGGAGCAGAAATAAATGTATGCTCTGTTGGTCTGAAATGTGTTGGGAAGCGACATCGAACAAAGGATGTGGAACTGAATGCCACCTTACGAGAACACGTGAGATGAAAGTATTTTTTCTTATTAATAAACATTTTTGTTCCATTTCGTCCCATATGACTGTGAATCTCATAAATTTTCGTCCAAGCATACAGCCTAATAACCTTACAAATTCAATTCATATTGCTCTAGCTTGTTTTCTGTATTTTTCTGCCTATTTTGTGGGTGGTAAATTACCTTTCGCTGAAAGATTTCCTCTTTTATTATCATAACATTCTTTAAGCTTTACCCATGATTGTTTCCTGCATAATGGAAGAAACTTACTCATAATTAGGCTGCATGTTACATTAGCATTTAAACATATCGGCAAAAACATCTGAGATGAAGTGGCAGGCCGTCTGACTGTTTGAGATGGTAGAGGAGGGTCGTGAAAACATACCAGTGACCTTCGTTCCCTTCCCATAATTGTTCGCAGTTTTTTATAGCTCTCCCTAACCCAAAAT